>NC_041393.1:373490533-373514546 GCF_002162155.2 Triticum dicoccoides
AGAAACAGACTTGTGTTGCAGCACCTACGATGGTGTACCGCAAAACGGGACTCCACGGGCTACTGTTCATCCACCACCTACTGCCTCGCTCTAGCCTCCATGGGCTACTGTTCATCCACTGTCAACTTCCTCCGGCCTCCACCTGCTACTCTTCAACCACCGTCGACTTCCTCCAGCCTCCACCAGCTACTATTCATCCATGGGGTCTTGTTCATACTGCCTCCACCGACTACTGTTCAACCAGCCCTCCATAGGGTCCTGTTCATCTAGCCTCCACCGGCTACAATTCAACCAACCCTCCACTAGGTCCTGTTCATACACCCCCAACCGTCTCGGATGTGTGGTGGCCTCCTTGATTGGGGTCCTGTTCTTCCAGCGGCAATGGCCTCTACTACCACACGGTCCTGTTCATCCAACTTCCACCAGGAACTGTACATCCAAGCCCCAAAAACAGTCATTGTTCATCAAGAGGCAGCAGGTTCGATCGACTTCAGTTAGCAGCAGTAGCAAAGGAATCACTCGGGTTCAGTTAACAGCCAAGGGATCGATCGCTTGGTTCAGTAACGTAGCTAGTGCAATCGCTCAAGTTAAGTAAGCGAACGACTCGCTTGGGTTCAGTTAGATCCCAATGCCTCACACACACACACACGTACATGTATGAGAAACGCGCAAACCTCTGTGCATCGATCGGCCCCTACCACCCACCATAACCGGGAACTCCTCAATATTTTCCTCACCCTCGCTTCTACCATGATTTTTACTTCATGTACGACCCAAAGAATGTCATGCAGGTGCATCCCCGGCTCGCCCAGGACAAAAAGCCCGTTTTCTATCATGATTTTTTATTATAGAAGTAGTAGCCCACCACATCTATGATGATACGTGTTTTTGTCACAATTATCGTCATAGAAGTGTCATATGCATGACAGAAAAACTTTTCGTTTGGGCCAAAATGTCACGGATGTATTTTTTCTGTAGTGATTACTTTAGTAAGCATGTTCTTGTGTTACGACAGGTGATAGAGCTATACCCGATTACCAGTTGTCTCCTCATTCTCTTTCTGCCTCCTGGTTTTGACATAGGTGTTTACCTGACTGACTAACCAATGCAGGTTTTGTCTCTCATTTACAAAGTTCTTCTTGAGCACATAGTTCATGCTCTCACTGTGTTGTGTGGATGTCATTAAGCATAGAAAATTCTTTGAAGTAAGTTGATATCCTTCTCTCCCGCTCATTCCACATTGACACCATTGTGGCATCATCATGGAGGTTTACTTATCCATGAGTGCTTTCCAGGCAGCCTCAAACTCAGTTGGCATGAGGGGCCAGTTAAGGATTGCTGCGAATTCATCCTTAAAGTGTTCGTGGAGGTTGTATAGGTATACGAGGTGTTCCCTATACTACTTCGTAATGTGCCAGCGGCATAGCTTGTGTACTATTTGCCCAAAAACATCTGGGATCGCCAAAGCCATTCTCGAGCACTGGTCTGGTAATGAGAAAAGAGACGTGGAGTGGTCAGCAGATGCTAGTGCATATATACAAATGGAACTGATACAAGAATTTACTGTGTTATTGTCCTTTTTGGGGGGTTGGCGATGGTACCTGTGAGGATGCATGTAGGAGCCTTCCCTCTCACGCACCTTAAAAATGTTTTGAACAACCACCTGAATGAATCTGCATCCTGATCTTATCAGGGCGAAAACAAAGAATGTAGTATGCAAGTGGTTGTTAGTACCCACAAACACCCCAAGTGGCATATGGTACTTGTTGGTCTTATATGTGGTGTGAAACGTCACACAGTTACCAAAGTCTTGGTATGACCCTCGGCAGCTTGCATTTGCCCAGTATATGTTCTTCACTCTATGGGACTCATCAAGTTGTTTGTCGCAGAAGAATTCCTTGTTTATCACTTTCATCTCCCTAAAGAAGTTGATAGTCTTTGGGACATCGTCCACATCATCCATCTGTCAATTCTTTGCTTTCCTACATATTAAAAGCGAACAATCATTCAAAAATGCATCTTGAACTGGCATCAGGTCAGGTGTTGCATAATCGGTTTGTACTGACAGAGGAAAAAGGAGGGAGGGGGTCTGGGAGGAGAACAAGTTTGTACTTATGTGTTAATCAAGTCTTTGGCATTCATTTCAAGGAAGTAGCCACCGGAGTCATCGCCGCCGAGTATGCTGATGATTTGCATGTGTTCAATGCCTTTGAACTACAGGTACTTGACGTACTCCAAGATTGTGATGTCAAAGTTTTTGTGGGAGTGCAAGAAGACAAGCATTTGTGGCTGACCACTAGCCTGTGGTTGTGTTCCCATCATATCTCGTTTACGACAAGTATTCCATCCTTTCCTTTCTTCAGCCTCATTTTTTGCCGTGCAGTTAGTCCTAGCAGTTGTCTTGTTCCTCTGTCTATTCGCATGTGCAACTTTTGATTCATAGAACCCATAGCACGTGCAATAAAGGTAGACTCTTCTATTAACCTTAGAACCTTCTCCGATAGCAAAATCCGCGTGCCTTGCATAGATGTTGTAGAAGCCCTTTGCTTCTTTGAAAGTCTCAAAGCACATCTCTAGCCTTGGCAGAACATAAGCTTCAATGGTAGGGAGCTGCATACAACAGTGAGCAAAACGAAACATGGTGATGAAAATGTTAGATAGGGTGGTCATAGTACTATGGTACGGATTGTGCCTGTATGTTTTTTCTAAATGGATACTTACGTGTGTATAGCTCTGTGCTGCATCTAGTGTTTACTGTTCACCCTAGTGTATGGGCACGAGTGGTGTCACCCTCGGCACATGAAGCAATGCATCTCTTGGAGGGAGCAATTTTAATGAAACTCTTCATCTCTCATTGTATGGCCATCTTTCCTCAGATTTGTTGTGAGGTTGCTCCTGTCTATAGGGCTCATATCTGCTACTTTGCACCCTGCTAGAGTGGTGAATATTCCTATATCTTTGTCCTGGTCTTCCTGTCACAACCTCTTTTGCAGAACGGATGATTGATGTTGATGGAGCAACTAGCGGAAGCCTAGGTGTCCTTGCCTTTCTGCATGTGCCAGGGAAGGAAAATATTTGTTGTTGGAGACATTGTGGACCTTTTTGCACCCCGGCAGTGCCAGGGAAGGAAAGTATTGCCAGTAAGTGGTCTTTGCTACAGAGAAGAACCAGACCGTGCTTCTGATGATTCTGGTGTAGCTTGAAATCTTCATGTATTATTTGAAGTATCCGGGGGCTATTTCTGGTGTTACCCAACCATGTGGCGCCTCATATCCGCTTGGCTCATCATCAAACCCTCCTTGCGTGTGCCGCCTTGCATGTTTCTACAATGACATTCAACAGTTTGGGGATTAATTTTTCTGCCTTTTTTCCTATAACTGATGGGTAACATGTCATGTACTGAAGGTAATTTATAAGTTGAACTTGCAACGCTGGGCGTTATTAAACTTTGTTGTCTATTCTCACTGATGTACTTTCAGTTGAACTGATGAATGGACATGTTTGGCACTGATGTACTGTCTTAGCATTGATGCATCAGTTATGCACATATTTGTTATCTTTTTCCCTATAACTGATGCATGAACACTCGATGCATAGCTTGTAAATTGAGCATTAATTGAACTTGGGAACAGTAGGCAATACATATAAACGGATGCATGCATTTTTGTTTTTCCTCTAGAACTTATGCATCTACATTAGAAGCACTCCTAGTTTCTGTATCATTGAACTTATTGTGTGACAAGTGTATTTGTTTTCCCTCGTTCAAACTGATGCGACTACATGACATGTAATACTAGTAATCACAACATATAACTTGCAGTGGTGGTTGAATCTTATATAAACAGTAGTAGCTACTTGGACAGATGCATATGTTTATGTTTTTTTTACTGGAACTGAAGCAGGCATATTAGAGGTACTGACGGTAACCTTGACATCCAAATTGTGCATCAAGTGGCAAGGGTGTAATGAATTGATGCAAGTATTTGCAATGTACTATCAGCTTCTTTATCATATGACATGTGCTACTGATGCAGCACACATGTAGTACTGATGAACCTAATAGTGTAACATATAGATAGAGCATAGTGTCTGCAATTTTTAAATCAAATCTTTGCATAGTAGGACTGATAAACTGACACAAACGTGGTATTTTTCTTCAGGCAAACCCAAATCTGAAAACATTTTTTGAATTGATCGTTTGTGCTTCAGAAGCAATCAGGCAGATTGAATTTTGAGGAAAAATCGTGTGGGAAGCACACATCACCTGTAGTGGAATGTTCTTGCATCTGACGTGATAAGCTTGGAAGGCGGCGCCATTGATGCGGGCAAGGAGCTTGGAGAGACGGTGACACTCCTGCTTTTGGTGGAGCTGTGGCGATGAGGTCCGGGGAGGCAGCAACTGGTGGCGGAGATCACAGATCCGTCGAAGGAGCTCCGGTGATGGGGAGGCTGATGGCGGAGATCACTGATCAATCAAAGGAGCTCTGGCGAGGGGGAGGCTGGTTGAGGGGATCAAGACACCGTCGAAGGAGCTCCGGTGAGTGGGGAGAGAGGCGAGGATCACGGCCCTGACGAAGGACCTCTGTTGAGCAGGAGGCTGGTGGCATGGATCACAGCCCCAGCGAAGGAGCTCGAGCAAGTGGGAGGCTGGTGGCGTGGATCACAGCCCCGACGTTGCTTTGCCGGCGAGGAAGCAGATGGCGACAGTGGATCCGTCAACTGACGCACCGCCACCCTCACCTCCCTCCCCGATAGACGCCCCATCCTGACTCCACTTCCTGGCTGGACCACTGCGAGCCTCCACCTCCCGGCTTCCCGGCGCCGCCCTGCTGGCCTCCTCCCGCGGCCCCGCCGTCTTCCCCGTGCGAGCCAACCAGGCCAGACGGCCACCCCGCAAGCACCCGTCCTTGGTGTTCGCTTGGTGGAGACTAGGAGCAGCGACAGAGACGCTGCCCCGAGGCGGAATCCCTGCCTCCTCTTGGTTCCGTCCACAGCAGCACACCACATCACCCCCGTCGTCCACCTGCCATGTTCATGTCCACAGGTGACCTTTTCTCCAAACATGTGCTGACCTTCCTCCTCCCGTTGCTTCCAACTCCCCTCTTAGATGATTGAACTCCATCTAGTAGTAGAACTGCCAGCATGTCCTGCTCCCATGCCACGATGAGAAACCAACTCATGCAATTTTGCAGGGTATTGGTGATGTCCAGAATGAATGTGGATTAAGGTTCAGGATGTGCAGTATTTGTTTAGTACATTCAGAGTGTTTTCCCCCTATTTTTCATTTCTTAGCTTCTTCATAGATTATTAGAAAATTTCTGTGACCAACATTCCATCATCTGAAGCTTATAGTCTCATGTGCGTACTAAAAAAATGCACATTTTGGTCAGTATATTCTGCATCCGTGTGAAATTATATGAAAAGGGATGAACCATGCAGTGTTATCGGTTCAAGTTGAGTTCTCCCTGCAGATACTTCAATTTGTTTTCCCAAGTATTCAGTTCTCTATATATTTTTTGTGATGATGCATCTCCCTGGATCAGTGCCAGACTTTACAAACACAGATGCTTTGGAAAATAACAAAATAACATGTTTTGATACACAATGGTGTCAGTTTCTTAGACCTCGATCTCAATTTCTTATGGTGCTTCGTTTCCTTCCCCCACAGCTTCCATTTCAGTCATTGAAGCTGTAGATGGAGCGCGACATGCAGCAGTGTCGCCCCAACAAGCATGCAACGCCGACGACGACAGGGTGTGGCGTGCCTCTGTCTGGGATGCTGGGCATGGTGCCGAGGGGGCAGCAGTTTGAATTGGCTGGGGGTTAAAGTTCAGGTAATGCTATTGTCTGGTGGCAAAGGACCATGCAGGTTGTTTCGTTACTGAAAAAACGCGTGATGCAAGGAACAAGATTTTTTCAATAAACTCCTACTCTTATTCTTTTCCCCTTCGGCATTCTCTGCCATGGATGTGTGCATGCGTGCTATGTGCGTGAGTGCGCTACAACAATTTGTGTAAAAGAAGCATTTTTAATTGGGCAAAATTAGTTGATGGTTGTCAAAGTTCAGGCATTTGTATTGGTGACCTTCAGTAATTATAGAATGAGAAGTAGTGTGCCCCGTCTTGTGCCTACAAGGTGTTTGTACTTGTGTGCCACTGGCTGCTACACACTCTGTGTTGCTGCTGCTGCTTTAACTTTTAAATTTTTCAATGACTTGCAAAAAAGGTTATACCTTTGGATATATGCAATCCAGTACACTTGTTCTACTAAGTAGCAGGGTAGGTGCTTCTTAGCGGCCAAGCATGTGGAATCATTTTGCTGATTTCACTTGATGGCATGTACAGAAGTTCAAATAGAAAAAACGGGATATCACTAGGGAAAATGCGACAAAATCCATGGAACAAACTTGAGCAATTCAACTAGAAAATGCAAAAAGATAAACAAAAAAACAATCGCTTTCGAAAAAACAAAACACTTTGGGTGTCCAATAAAAGAGAGTTGAACACATGAAAAATATCAATTGACAAGTGAACCTTGTTAATCCAGGGTTTTACAAAAATGTTCCATTGTAAAACATCAAGTAACTAAAGTGAGCAGTAAAAAAATATGAGAAAAGGCAAAAATTGAACACTTGTTTAAAAAAATAGAAGATCAAATTGAAATGGCGGAGAAGTTCTTTGTTAATTATAAAACTGGAAGTTCAGATGTTGTTCTATTCCGTGACAGTAGTAGCAAAAATTCACAAACCAAACAGACAACAAGAAAGGAATGCCTCATTGAGAAAAAATAAGCTAACTTCTAGCACCGCATCTCATGCCCGAGGTCGTCGCAATCCCAGGGTTTCTTGTAGTGGCGGCGGATGGGGCGGCGTCGTTTGGGGGATGCCACGAAGAAAAGTAATGATGTTAGCAAAGAAAGATTGGATAAATTAAGGTATGTCATTTAGGAACATGAATGAAAGTTTGCTTTTGCATAATTTTAATATGTGGGCACCCATTTTGCATATAGTCGACGAGAAAATCATATACGAAAAACCAGAAAGATAACAACAAAAAGATGCAAGAAAAACCTTGAAGTTCAAGTAGAAGAGCCAGATAAGTTCATGACGCCCTTCGGCGGAGCATGAGTCTTGGGTGTGTGTGTCTTGAGTGTGTGCTATTCGTGTGGGTGCCCACATGCGTGTCTACAGCACATATGTGTGCTCCGAGTAGGTCTATCATAGGGTCTTTTCATATCTAAAAATACATGTTATAAATAGTTAACGAAATGTTAACCAAAAACAAAACTAATGCAAAATGGCCTAAAGAATAATCCCACCCCGTTCGGAAGTTCAGCGATAAAAACCTTGAAGTTCAAATTAAAATAACGGAGAAGTTCAAAGTTTTCACGTAACCAAAGAGAAGTTCAGGTGGATAACTGCCAGAAGTTCACCTACTACACGGTGTGAGAAAATTACAAATGAAAATACGTCACCGAAGTTCAACGTGAAAACAACAGGAAGTTCAACTACTACACTGAAAGAAATTTCAGATGAAAAACTTTTAAAACCGTCGCAAGTATGAAAAAATGATGCACACGGGAAAGTTGTGTGTTTACAGCAGCTTATTCTTGTGCAGCAGAAGTTCAAGTCAAACTAACGGGGCGATTCAGCGCTTATTCTTGAAAAAGTGGAGAAAATTATACATGCTCTGTTGGTCAAAAGTTTGGCTTTAATTTATGTTTTGCGAAGGTCAAAATGTTGTGTTCGAGAAGGTCAAGTGTGTTATCTCAGCAAGTTCAAAATAAATTTGAACATGCAAGGTAAAACATGCAAGAAAACAAAAAGCGAGAAGTTCAATCTCTAAAGATGACGCGGTTCAACGTGTAAACCAATGTTGAAAAAAACAAAAAGAAAATGAGAAGTTCAATTTCTAAAGTGAAGCGGTTCGACGTGCAACCCAATTTTGAAAGAAAACAAAAAGAAAGGAGAAGTTCAATTTCTAAAGATGACATTGTTCGACGTGCTAAACAATGTTGAAAGAAAATAAAAAGAAAAGGAGAAGTTCAATTCCTAAAGATGACGCGGTTTGATGTGCAAGCCAATGCAAAAACACACACAAAATTGTCGTTTTGGTGTCTTAAAATATTTTTATTCATAAAAAATAATTAAGAAATAAAACCAAGAAGACCATATTCAAAAGATGGAGAAGTTCGATGATTATAGAAAACTCAGATTTTCCTCATTATTAAAAACACGTCAGAGTGAAAACAGCAAGAAGTTCAACATGAAAACAACAATAAGTACAACTACTAAACTGAATGACTTTCGGATGAAAAACTTTAAAACCATCGCGAGTATGAAAAAATGATCAACACGGGAAAGTTGCGTGTTTACAACAGCTTTCCATTGTATATCACTTGCTCAATTCCGGTGAGTGTGTGGAGAGCTGCGAGCAAAAAAAGCACTTGAAAAACAAAGTGAAGTTCAAGTACAAGTGCCGAGAAGTTCAGGTCCTTCACCCAGTGCATTTTCGAAGAATCTATTTCGCAATAAAGGCAGAATGAATGATCTCTCCATTTTTGAAATTACATGAAAATGGCTGAGATTCACAGAAAACCATCAACATGAAAAAGTTTCCCATTTTTCGTAGCTTTTCAACAGTATATTATTTGCCCCGTTCCGATCAAGTTTGTAGAAATTACGTCAAAAATATGTTTTTAGCCATTTTCAAAATCAACGTAAAACCATAATGAATTTGGAGAAACAATATATACCAAAAATTTTCGCATTTGTTCAACCTTTCCAAAGCCATATCATTTTCTACATTCGGACGTATGATTAAAAAAATAGATCGAAAATACAAACTTGGTAGAACTTGTACTGTTTTCTAAATTACTCTTAAACAATTCAAAATTAGAAAAAAACTTTCAACATGAGAAAAAAGCGCATTTTCATAAGCTTTCCAACGGCATATCATTTGTCTCAATTGGGTTAGGCGTTTAGAAACTCGGTTGTTCGGTTTGCGAAATTTTATGATTTTCCACATTACTCTTTAACCATAGGGGAACTAGAAAAAACTTTCAGCATTTGGAAGGAGCGGTTTTACAGCAGCTTTCCAACGCCATATTATTTGTCTCATTCTGATAAACGGTTTAGAAATGCGATCGAACATACGATTCACATTTTTTGTATGAAGAAAAAACGGTTTTCAAAACTGCTCTTAAACCACTTACATTTTGCCAAAATTTTAACTTGCGTCATGATACTGGTATCCATAGCTTTCCAACGGTATATCGCAAGCCCCATTCGGGCAATGTTGACGGAAGTTCAACCTAGCACTAGGGGAAGTTCAGGCGAACAACTGAGGCAGTAAAATTGCAAAAAACGCAATTTCATCACGACCCGAGAGCAAAATCTGCCAACAAGCGAGATTTCTTTTTGAAAACTGGTATTTAGTTGCTAAAAAATGTTTCTAGATTACACTAACATCATATAGAACACTACTAACTAAAATAATTTGCGGGGGAAGCCACGGTTGCAAAGATAGCCCGAAGGTCGGGTTCGTACAGAGGGAAGTTCAGGCGGGTGTACAAACAAAAATACCTCACAGAAGTTCAACGTGAAAAAGCAGGAAGTTCAACTACTACGCTAAATGAATTTCAGATGAAAAACTTTTAAAATCGTCGTGAGTATGAAAAAATGTTCAACACGGTAAAATTGCGTGTTTACAACAGCTTTCCATCGGTATATCACCTACTCAATTCTGGTGAGTGGATGGAGAGCTAGGAGTAGTAGATGAAGAGCTACGAGCAAGAAAAATCACGTGAAAAACAGAGTGAAGTTTAGGTACACGCACCGAGAAGTTCAAGTTCTTCACGCGATGCATTTTTGAAAAATCTGTTTCGCGATAAAGGCAGAACGAATGATCCCGCCATTTTCAAAATTACTTGAAAACGGCTAGGAATCAGACAAAACCACCAACATGAAAAAGTTTCGCATTTTCCGTAGCTTTTCAGTGATATATTATTTGTACAATTCCGATAAAGTTTGTAGAAATTATGACAAAAATACATTTTTAGCCGTTTTTAAAATCGACTTAAAACAGTAAGGAATTGAGAGAAACAATATATATAAAAAAGTTTCGCACTTCCTCATGCTTTCCAGTGTCGTATCATTTGTTGCATTCAGACGTACAGTTAAAAAATTAGCTTGAAAATACAAACTCGGTAGGACTTGGACCATTTTCTAAATTACTCTTAAACCATTCAAACTTATAAAAAAACTTTCAAGATGAAAGAGTAGCACATTTTCATAAGCTTTCCAACGCCATATCATATGCCTCCATTGGATTAGCCGTTTAGAAATGACATCGAAAAAACTAACTCAGTTATTCGGTTTACGAAATTTAACATTTTTTCAAATTACACTTTAACCATAGGGAACTAGAACAAACATTCAACATGTGGAAGGAGCGGTTTTGCAGCAGCATTCCAACGCCATATTATATGCCTCATTCCGATAAACGGTTTAGAAATGCGATCGAAATTACGATTCACATTTTTTGTGTGAAGAAAAAACAGTTTTCAAAACTGTTCTTAAACCGCTTACATTTTGCGAAAAATTTAACTTGGGTCATGATACTCGTGTCCATATCTTTCCAACGGTATATAGCAGGCCCTATTTGGGCAATCTTGCGGGAAGTTCAACCTAGCAGAGCGGGAAGTTCAGGTCCAAAAACTCAGGCAGTAAAATCGCAAAAAACGTGAGTTCTTCATGGCCCGAGTGCAAAATCCGCCTATGAGCGAGATTACTATATAAAACGAGTATTTAGTTGCTAAATGGTTTAGAAATGCGATCGAAAATACGATCCACGTTTTTTGTATGAAGAAAAAACGGTTTTCAAAATTCCGATAAAGGTTGGGTTCGTATAGAGGGAAGTTCAGGCGCATGCACAAACAAAAATACGTCATAGAAGTTCAACGTGAAAATAGCATGAAGATCAACTACTACGCTGAATGAATTTTAGATGAAAAACTTTCAAAATCGTCACGAGTATGAAAAATGATCAACACGGGAAAGTTGCTTGTTTACAGCAGCTTTCCATCGGTATATCACTCGCTCAATTCCCGTGAGTGGGATGGAGAGCTACGAGCAGTGGATGAAGATCTACGAGCAAAATAATCACGTGAAAAACAGAGTGAAGTTCAGGTACACGCACCGAGAAATTCAGGTTCTTCACGGGGTGCATTTTCGAAGAATCTGTTTCGCGGTAGAGGTAGAACGAATGATCCCGCCGTTTTCGGAATTACTTGCAAAAGGCTTAGAATCAGAGAAAACCATCAACATGAAAAAATTTCACATTTTCCGTAGCTTTTCAACGGTATATTATTTGCCCAATTCCGATAAAGTTCGTAGAAATTACGGCGAAAATATGTTTTTGGCTATTTTCAAAACTGACTTAAAATTGTAAAGAATTGGGAGAAACAATACATACCGAAAAGTTTTGCATTTGTGCAAGCTTTCCAAAGCCATATCATTTGCTGCATTTGGACGCACGGTTAAAAAATTAGCTCGAAAATACGAACTCGGTAGGACTTGGACCATTTTCTAAATTACTCTTAAACCATTCAAAATTAGAAAAAAACTTTCAAGAAGAAAAAGTAGAGCATTTTCATAAGCTTTCCAACACCATAACATATGCCTCCATTGGATTAGCCGTTCATAAATGACATCGAAAAAATGGACTCAGCTGTTCGGTTTACAAAATTTTACGTTTTTTCAAATTACTCTTTAACCATAGGGAATTTGAAAAAACTTTCAACATGTGGAAGTTGCGGTTTTGCAGCAGCTTTCCAAGGCCATATTATATGCCTCATTCCGATAAACGGTTTAGAAATGCGATCGAAAATATGAGTCACGTTTTTTGTGCGAAGAAAAAACGGTTTTTAAAACTGCTCTTAAACCGCTTATATCTTGCCAAAAAATTAAGTTGGATCATGATATTGGTGTCCATAGCTTTCCAACGATATATATCAAGCCCTATTTGGGCAATGTTGCGAGAAGTTCAACCTAGTTCACAGAGAAGGTCAAGCGCGTTACTCAGGCAGTTCAGATTGTGATCAAAATATTATTCTGATCCCGTGATCAGTATATATATATATATATATATATATATATATATATATGGTAACACTATTCTGATCCTATTATTTGGATCACAGCGCGCCCTATATAGGAGTCGATCCGATATTCCCGAACTCCCAAACCCGGCGGAACGAAGAAAAAAAACACGACCGCCGACCCCCCACCTGCCGCACTCCATCTATCCCGAGCTCCCGCACTCCAACTCCACGGACCCCCACCCACCAGACACCAGCCCCCGGAACCGCCGCCGTCGTCGTTTGTAACCTTGCGCGCGCACCCTGCGGGTCGGGATCCGTCTGCCCTAGCATCCACCCATCGCCTCCGCCTGCTGCTCCCCGTCGATGTCTACACGCTGCCGCCCCACCTTCCCGGCCATCCAGTCTGCGTGCCACCGCCCCACCTCACCTTCCCCGTGCAACACCACTGCCCTCCCTACCTTCCCCGTGTGATTCCGCCGCCCAACCCCGCCCCCAACCGGTGCTGCAACCCCTGCGCCGCCCGGCCCCCACCTGCCCCAACCAGCGAGGCCGCCGTCGCCTTGCCCCAACCGGCACCGCCGCCGCAGCCCCACCCAACATTGCGCATCGCCAACGGCCACACCACATAGCCGGTGCCAAAGGATAGCACGTGCCTTCACCTCCTCCGTCGACGGATGCCACCAACCACCGGCTCTCGCAGCGCCTCACTCCCGCGGCATCTCTCCAGCTGCAGCAACATCAGCATTCCTTTCTCGTGACTATTTCCTTTTCTGAATTTCTGCTAGTATAGACACCCAGGAAGGAAGAGAAGCACCTCTGAATCTAAAGTTTACATGAAACTGAAGTTCTACTTATTTGCTATAGGAGGGGTCGTCAGAGTCCTTAATCGCTTGCACTACTTGCTTTTAGCATCTAAAAGGGAGTCAAGGCGCTGTGTGGTGTGCGATCTCGTTTTTGGATGGGGCGCAGAAATCTCGCTTTTTGCTCATGTAGCAGAAATCTCGCTACCCTGCTGCTGTTATGACCATGTATTGTTTCAAAATGACCTTTTGTCTGAAGTTCAGTAGTATCTGTTGGTGCAAATAAGTTGCTTCAGTTTCATGGGTCCTTCCAAAAAAAAATGGGAAAAAGGAGTTTTCTTCTAAAAATGCATCACCGCTCTGAAGTGCTAATTCTTCTTGTGTGCTTCTATCGAGGCTTCTGTTTCATGGAGAGAGAGAGAGACATAGAAATTGTGGAAATCATTAATGTGTCCTTTCCATCTATGTACGTTGGAAACATTTTGTGTGAGAAAAAAAGGTTAATGACACATTCTTTTGAGAGATACAGAGTGCTTTGGGATCCACTATTTTTCTACACAAAATTGTGCATTTGTGTCTCGCTGATGTAGCTGGCGACATGTGACGCCCCCGACTCAATCGTACACTAATCATGCACGCAAATGTGTACGATCAAGATCAGGGACTCACGGGAAAATATCACAACACAACTCTACAAATAAAATAAGTCATACAAGCATCATAATACAAGCCAGGGGCCTCGAGGGCTCGAATACAAGTGCTCGATCATAGACGAGTCAGCGGAAGCAACAGTATCTGAGTACAGACATAAGTTAAACAAGTTGCCATAAGATGGCTAGCACAAACTGGGATACAGATCGAAAGAGGCGCAGGCCTCCTGCCTGGGATCCTCCTAACTACTCCTGGTCGTCGTCAGCGGGCTGCACGTAGTAGTAGGCACCTTCGGTGTAGTAGGGGTCGTCGTCGACGGTGGCGTCTGGCTCCTGGACTCCAGCATCTGGTTGCGACAACCAGAAAGAAAGGAAAGGGCAAAAAAAGGGGGGAGAAGCAACCGTGAGTACTCATCCAAAGTACTCGCAAGCAAGGAACTACACTACATATGCATGGGTATATGTGTAAGGAGGCCATATCGGTGAACTGAACTGCAGAATGCCAGAATAAAAGGGGGATAGCTAGTCCTATTGAAGACTACGCTTCTGGCAGCCTCCGACTCGCAGCACGTAGAAGAGAGTAGATTGAAGTCCTCCCAGTAGCATCTTCAAGTAGCATCTCCAAGTATCATCGCATAGCATAATCCTACCCGGCGATCCTCCCCTCGTATCCCTGAGGGAGAGCGACCACCGGTTGTATCTGGCACTTGGAAGGGTGTGTTTTATTAAGTATCTGGTTCTAGTTGTCATAAGGCCAAGGTACAACTCCAAGTCGTCCTGTTACCGAAGATCACGGCTATTCGAATAGATTTACTTCCCTGCAGGGGTGCACCACATAACCCAACACGCTCGATCCCATTTGGCCGGACACACTTTCCTGGGTCATGCCCGGCCTCGGAAGATCAACACGTCGCAGCCCCACCTAGGCACAACAGAGAGGTCAGCACGCCGGTCTAAATCCTATGCGCGCAGGGGTCTGGGCCCATCGCCCATTGCACACCTGCACGTTGCGTACGCGGCCGGTGAGCAGACCTAGCAACCTCCATTACAAAGTAAGTTGCGTTAACGCAGTCCAACCCGGCGCGCGCCACTCAGTCGCTGACGTCAAGAAGGCTTCGGCTGATACCACGACGCCGGGATACCCATAACTACTCCCGCGTAGATGGTTAGTGCGTATAGGCTCGTAGCCGACTCAGATCAAATACCAAGATCTCGTTAAGCGTGTTAAGTAACCGCGAACGCCGAACAGGGCCAGGCCCACCTGTCTCCTAGGTGGTCTCAACCTGCCCTGTCGCTCCGCCACAAAGTAACAGTCGAGGGCCGTCGGGAACCCAGGCCCACCTCTACCGGGATGGAGCCACCTGTCCTTTCAGCCCCCTCGTCAGAATCACTTGCGGGTACTCAATGAGCTGACCCGACTTTAGTCACCATCTGTATAGTATGTATGTATGTATAGTATATACCCGTGATCACCTCCCAAGTGATCACGGCCCGATAGTATAGCAAGGCAGACTGACAAGAATGTAGGGCCAATGATGATAAACTAGCATCCTATACTAGGCATTTAGGATTGCAGGTAAGGTATCAACAGATGTAGCGACAATGTCAGGCTATGCATCAGAATAGGATTAACGAAAGCAGTAACATGCTACACTACTCTAATGCAAGCAGTATAGAGAAGAGTAGGCGATATCTGGTGATCAAAGGGGGGGCTTGCCTGGTTGCTCTGGCAAGAGGGAGGGGTCGTCAACTCCGTAGTCGAACTGGGCAGCAGCAGCGTCGGTCTCGTAGTCTACCGGAGAGAAGAGGGGGAAGAAACAATGAATACAATGCAAACAAATGCATATCGATGCATGACATGACAAGTAACGATGCTAGGTGTGCCCAATCGCGGTAGTAGGTGATACCGACGAAGGGGGGAAACATCCGGGAAAGTATTCCCGGGGTTTCGCGTTTTCGGACAGATGAACCGGAGGGGGAAAGTTGCGTGTTTGGTATGTTAGAGGTGTATGGTGGACGAACGGGCTGCGTATCCGGGTTCGTCTCGTCGTTCTGAGCAACTTTCATGTAGAAAGTATTTTCATCCGAGTTACGGATTAAAAGATATGATTTTCTAAAGATTTAAATCATTTTCTGATTTTATTTATTCATTTAAATCCAACCTTATCCAAAACAGTGTTTGCTGACGTCATCATGACGTCAGCATGACGTCAGCAGTCAACAGGGGCGTTGACTGGTCAAACTGACGTGTGGGTCCAGCGGGGCCCACCTGTCATTCACTGTTTAGTTAACTATCAGTAGCTCACTAGGTTAATTAGTCATTAGGTTAATTATACATAATTAGTTAATATAATCATAGTTAATTTAATTAATTAATTAATTAATTAATTTTAATATTAATATTATTAATATATATATTTTTTATCTCCTTTTTTTTAACAGAAACGTTTTGTGGGGGCTAGGCCCCACACGTCATTGGCCCAGGGGGGGCCTTGCGGGCGCTCGGTGCAGGCCGCGGGCGCCACCCGTTAATGGGCAAACTCGGGCGGCCGCCGCAGGCACGCGCGCCAACGCCTGCGAGGCGGCTGGGCGCCAGCTGCAGGCGAGAGGGGAGGCGGGCCACGGCAGGGCGTGGCCGGCGGGCGCGGCAGCGTCCACGGCTCCGGACCGGGAAGGCGCGGGCGTCGGCGCCCGATGCGGCCAGCGAGAGGGAAGGAAGAAAGGGGGGGGCCGGCGCGTGGCTCGTGGACACGGCCGGAGCAGCGACGCGGCGGGCCGTGAGGAGGCCGGAGTGGTGCCGGGCAGGGGACGGCGACAAGCGCGGCAGAGGCGGCGAGGGGAGCGGTGGCCGGAGTTACAGGTGGTGGGAAGGACATGCAGGAGCTCGTATCCGAGCTCGGGAAGGCACATGGGGGGTGGCGGAGCTCACAGCGATGCGGTAGGGACAGACAGCGGGCTCGGGGTGGTCCGACGAGGTAGATCGACGACGGGGGCGAGGTGGCAGCGATGGTGAATGGCGTCGGGTCGACGACGAGGCGAGGCCGCGGCTTCAGCAGGGCGCCGCGCGAGGGAGAGGAGGGGCGAGGAGTCCGGGAGGGGCGGCGCCGACGCCGGCTTGCATCGGGCGCAGGGGTGAGGCGGCGGGGCCGAGGCGCCGTCTCCCTCGATCTAGATCGGGGAGGGGCGAGGGAGACGCGCGGGGGTGGGTAACGAGTGGGGGAGTGGGGCATCGTGGGGGGTTAGGGTTTTCCCCCTCGTGGGGATAAGGCAGGGGCGTGTCGGCCGGCTGGGCCAGGTGGGCCGGCCTGGCCGGTGAGCTGGGCCGTCTGGCCAGTTGACCAGGGGGGCTTTTTTTTGTTTGTTTTGTTTTGTCTTTTACTTTTGTATTTTCTTTTCTTATTTCTTTTTTGTTTTAATCAGTTTAAATTATTTAGCCATTTTCTAAAAATGTGATTGCTGTACCATATCTACCCTTGTAATATTTGGCACCCACCGAACATTTTAGTTTTAATTCCTAAAAACTTTTATTGTCATTATAATCTTGAATTTTAATTTCGAAACCGTTTCGATCTAACCCGTGGTTAACTACAGTGACAGAGGTGACGTGGCACCATCACGTGAGATTGCTGTAGCATGATTATCCGGGTGTTACAAATCTCCTCCACTACAAGAAATCTCGTCCCGAGATTTAGGAGGGGAGTAAGGGGGGAAGGTCTGGTAACGAATATAGCGGGTCTTCTCGTCCTGGCTTGCTCTTCTCGAAGAAGTTGATTCATTACATTGATGTCTTCAGTCCTCTGCTTCAGGTCATCATCATGAAGTTTGTCGTCCTTCCTTCGGTAACTCCATCGTACCTACGTAAAAATTAAGGGGGTATTCCGGGAGAATGAACCTCTACCAGGTTGACTATCTGGTCGATATCATCGAGGAAGGTGGCAGAAAGTAACTCTCGAATTGAAACTTAAGGAAATATCGAGAGCAAAGTAATGAGGTTTCATGGGAAGTTTCGAGCGAGCAGGCAACCGTTCGATGCCTGAAACAAGGCGTGAAAGGGGCTCAAAGCAATCGGGAATAAGTATTGCGTCCGGCAACAGATTTGATGATCCCTCGGAAAATGGCTCGTGAATTACATACGAGGTCACACACGAGGAACAACCTTGGGAACAAGGGGTGTAGGAGAGTCAGGTTTCGATCCAGTGGACCTGTGGGTTACGGGCCCACCATGTGGGTTAAGAGTAGGAAGGGCGTTGACATCTTACATGGTCATGACAGTAAGGCATGTCAGAGGGTAGCCTGTCAATGATATGTCAGCAACAATGTCGGTACCAAGGGCGAGGGACAAAGAGAACCACCTTCCTGCTCGTTGAACGAGGCGGACCAATAGGCAAAGTTCTCGTCCATCGGCGGTTACCGGAAGTCATCAACAGTAGAAATAGGGTTACCACAGACAGGAAGGTACACCGAGGTGTTTACCTAAGCAGGGGATTACCACTGCTCGGTTAAGTAGTTTACAAGAAAGTTTGAACAAAACAACGGGAAGGAAAATGTGTTTAAACACATATTTCAGGGGTATAACCTTCCCAAGGGCAAGCAAAGCATGATATCCATGACGGGATATAACGTAGCAAACCCCTTTAGAAAGGGGAAGAGAATTCCATGCCATTATCCATACAACAGTGTTCGGATAATTGAGCAAGAAACATTTAGCATTGGGCTTCAAATGCTCTTGTTGAAAATCAGAGTACCATTGACATGCTTCGAGATAGCATTGACATGGTCTTCAGGTGAAGGTCAGACTTTCGAAACACGAAGGATCCATCAGGAATAACTTGTAGAATAAGTCTTACAATTTCCTCATGGATGAATGGATAACCTTGCTGAAAAGGAATCTATAATGATAGGTCCTCCAGCCGGGGGGGGGGGTGCTAGGCATGACATCATGTTAGCGGGTCATCAAAGAATCAACATCATAACTCTTGGAAAGGTGTCCCAACCATCATATCTGACCGAGATTCAGATCCGATTGGTGTCAGGATACCTCAGACTTAGGATACCTGAGAAGAAAAGGTGCAACGCAAATTGACGAGATGACATTGTAAGATTCTCGGGGAAATGAACTATGAAGTGTTTTCCGTTATCAAGAGTCCATCATTAACCCAAGGAGAGGACAAGGAGGTGTCTGGTGAACTCAACGGCAATTCACCGAGATTCCCAAAAGATGGATTTCCACAATTAAGTGAACAAGGAGATAACATTGGTCAGATCAAATGATATAAGGAAGTATGCTCGAGGAAAACATACACAATTAAACATTGGTTGAAAGGTGCGCCCAACATATGGGTTGGGTTGCACGACCAATGTCAGAATGGTGATTCAATTAGCGAAGGACTTAGAATGAACTATCGATCATTAACTTCAAAGCAATAGGGTTGCTAGAAGTGCATAATCCAAACAACACCGTTCACTTGTGGGTACCCCGGTTGGAATCAACACGAGGACCAAGAAAGAATGGTGATGGTGAGAAGTATCATTATAGCAAGAATTCTTAAGAGGTGGAGCAATCCTCACAACATTCTTAACATCAAAGATGGTAATACTCCGCGGTAGAATATAACATAAGTTGGATAGCAAGGAACTCAAGGTACAACACAATACAGGAACAAGTTTTGTGTTGGAGGGAATGCAATAATGTTGTCGCTGATAACACCAATCATCGAGGGCAAGGATGGTATTTCTCATCATGATTTCAATAGATCTCTTGGAAGAGCTCAGAATGTTGATGATATTCACGACACAATTGTCAAGAGATTTCATGCAGATGTAGTCAATCAGCGACGACATCAAGTCAAGGGAATGATGAAGCAAGAGGTTATTGGAACCAAGGGTACGACACAAACTCGAAACCAAGCTTGTTGTTCAAGGCGAAATGATATGACGATGATGATCGACGTAAGGTTAGTTCATCGTCGAAAATTGTGCTCCGGGAAGAAGGACCGGGTAGCACAGTTAAAATTAGCTCGATAATGATATAGCCGATCAGGCTAGGAATGACTTGAAGGATTAATAAATTTGTAAGCAGTGATGGGTTCAAATACTTGTTGAATCGCAATGCGAACTCGATTCAGTTATCGGTGTCTTTGAGTGTATAATAACTCAGAGCCCGTGAAAAATTGGAATTAGTTGGAAGGTAGCACTTGATGAAGAACTCATAAGAAGTTATGCAGTTCCATGATAATCTCGAGATACCAGGGGGGGTAATACTCGATGACAGATCAAAGTAGAGGTTGGACCGGGGTATTGCTCTACAGAAGACAAGTGCTAAAACTTGCACGAGAAATGGTATTTAAAAGAGAACATGGTCGGAACCACGATTTCAAAAGGCCAGATCCCAGATATAAGATGAACTTATACCAAAGGAATAATTAATTTAAGAGAAGCTTTAATGGTAAGATCTACATCGTGTCCATGGGCATGAACACAAGGTTCAAGGTCGACTCCCACTTCTCCAATGCATACCCTTTCATTCACTTCTCGCTTTCGATGAAGTTATAGCGTTGAAATTTTATCTGGCAAAATACCAGAAGAGTACAATTCGTGAAAACTTTCGAGTTCACACATATTAAGGAAGGCATAGGTTCAACCCATCTGGGCATCTTAGAATCATATACCAGAATCTTTAGAAGTAAATAACTCAAGCTCGAAGGCAAAGCATGGTTGAGAAAGTAGACGATACAATTTACCAAAGGCATTATGTATCCGAGAAAAGGCCCATAAGGTTATTGAATATGAAGGGCGTTGTCAGATAAAATCCAACAAGGGAACCGATGGTCCACAAGGGATCTGAGGTGAGCACCGGTACTCAACCAGAGGAAGAAGAATGCACGGGCATCATATTATAGAACATCGGAATGATTCGATGCTTAGATAATAAAGGAATTTCGATTTCCAAAACAAAGGATCAGAAGCAGTCGCTCTGATCAAGGATGGATAAGTTGGATATACCAGAGGCACAATTGTCGACAAATAGTTTGGTCGAGAACCAGCTCATGTTCAAAAATGATGTCTGAGCCGGAAGGATAATTTAGAAGGGTTGATAGATGATTGTGTGCATTCGCACACATGCTAAATCAATAGGATCAAAATGACGATGCCTAAGGATACTAACGAATATTGCCAGACATATGGAAAGCATCCATAATGCAAGCAGACAAGTATTGCAGAGCAATAAGCTATTAAGGATTTTTGGAGGATCAAATAGTATTTCGAAGACCATTGTGAAACACATGAACAACTGGGGGACGAGCGGATACTCGATAAGTGCGAGAATTATCCATAGGGGTATTCAGGTGACAAGGAACAGCAAGGCGATAAGTTCAAAGGATTATCGAGACAACGACGAGTGTTTCGAGGTATCTGGTAATAACAAGACCAACTGGGGATGAATGTAAGAATAACAACTGCAAGTAGTTATCCATAAGGGTTGACGGTGGAAGGGGAATTGTAAATGCGATGAACATAAGTTCTCGGGTTAACAATGGAGAGTATCTTCAGGGTCTTCACGTGCCGCAGACGATCATCATTAATAAGGGGCTCTCCGGGTGAAAGTGATAACGAGATCCCAATGTTAGATTTAGCAAAAATCATTTAACCCGAATAGAAGAGAAATAAGAGTCCCAGAGTAAAGTTCGAGGAGTAAAAGATCCTAGTACCACCCAATGGCGACGTGGGCCCATGGGCCGCACAGCCATGTTAGTAAAAGTTTTGTAAAGTCTAGACTCGACTTCGGCCAAGGAGTGTGGAAGGGGGATTCCTACAGGCAGTCGGCTCTGATACCAACTTGTGACGCCCCCGACTCAATCGTACACTAATCATGCACGCAAATGTGTACGATCAAGATCAGGAACTCATGGGAAAATATCACAACACAACTCTACAAATAAAATAAGTCATACAAGCATCATAATACAAGCCAGGGGCCTCGAGGGCTCGAATACAAGTGCTCGATCATAGACGAGTCAGCGGAAGCAACAATATCTGAGTACAGACATAAGTTAAACAAGTTGCCATAAGATGGCTAGCACAAACTGGGATACAGATCGAAAGAGGCGCAGGCCTCCTGCCTGGGATCCTCCTAACTACTCCTGGTCGTCGTCAGCGGGCTGCACGTAGTAGTAGGCACCTCCGGTGTAGTAGGGGTCGTCGTCGACGGTGGCGTCTGGCTCCTGGACTCCAGCATCTGGTTGCGACAACCAAAAAGAAAGGAAAGGGAAAAAAAAGGGGGGAGAAGCAACTGTGAGTACTCATCCAAAGTACTCGCAAGCAAGGAACTACACTACATATGCATGGGTATATGTGTAAGGAGGCCATATCGGTGAACTGAACTGCAGAATGCCAGAATAAAAGGGGGATAGCTAGTCCTATCGAAGACTACGCTTCTGGCAGCCTCCGACTCGCAGCACGTAGAAGAGAGTAGATTGAAGTCCTCCAAGTAGCATCTTCAAGTAGCATCTCCAAGTATCATCGCATAGCATAATCCTACCCGGCGATCCTCCCCTCGTATCCCTGAGGGAGAGCGACCACCGGTTGTATCTGGCACTTGGAAGGGTGTGTTTTATTAAGTATCTGGTTCTAGTTGTCATAAGGCCAAGGTACAACTCCAAGTCGTCCTGTTACCGAAGATCACGGCTATTCGAATAGATTTACTTCCCTGCAGGGGTGCACCACATAACCCAACACGCTCGATCCCATTTGGCCGGACACACTTTCCTGGGTCATGCCCGGCCTCGGAAGATCAACACGTCGCAGCCCCACCTAGGCACAACAGAGAGGTCAGCACGCCGGTCTAAATCCTATGCGCGCAGGGGTCTGGGCCCATCGCCCATTGCACACCTGCACGTTGCGTACGCGGCCGGTGAGCAGACCTAGCAACCTCCATTACAAAGGAAGTTGCGTTAACGCAGTCCAACCCGGCGCGTGCCACTCAGTCGCTGACGTCAAGAAGGCTTCAGCTGATACCACGACGCCGGGATACCCATAACTACTCCCGCGTAGATGGTTAGTGCGTATAGGCTCGTAGCCGACTCAGATCAAATACCAAGATCTCGTTAAGCGTGTTAAGTAACCGCGAACGCCGAACAGGGCCAGGCCCACCTGTCTCCTAGGTGGTCTCAACCTGCCCTGTCGCTCCGCCACAAAGTAACAGTCGAGGGCCGTCGGGAACCCAGGCCCACCTCTACCGGGATGGAGCCACCTGTCCTTTCAGCCCCCTCGTCAGAATCACTTGCAGGTACTCAATGAGCTGACCCGACTTTAGTCACCATCTGTATAGTATGTATGTATGTATAGTATATACCCGTGATCACCTCCCAAGTGATCACGGCCCGATAGTATAGCAAGGCAGACTGACAAGAATGTAGGGCCAATGATGATAAACTAGCATCCTATACTAGGCATTTAGGATTGCAGGTAAGGTATCAACAGATGTAGCGACAATGTCAGGCTATGCATCAGAATAGGATTAACGAAAGCAGTAACATGCTACACTACTCTAATGCAAGCAGTATAGAGAAGAGTAGGCGATATCTGGTGATCAAAGGGGGGGCTTGCCTGGTTGCTCTGCCAAGAAGGAGGGGTCGTCAACTCCGTAGTCGAACTAGGCAGCAGCAGCATCGGTCTCGTAGTCTACCGGAGAGAAGAGGGGGAAGAAACAATGAATACAATGCAAACAAATGCATATCGATGCATGACATGACAAGTAACGATGCTAGGTGTGCCCAATCGCGGTAGTAGGTGATACCGACGAAGGGGGGAAACATCCGGGAAAGTATTCCCGGGGTTTCGCGTTTTCGGACAAATGAACCGGAGGGGGAAAGTTGCGTGTTTGGTATGTTAGAGGTGTGTGGTGGACGAACGGGCTGCGTATCCGGGTTCGTCTCGTCGTTCTGAGCAACTTTCATGTAGAAAGTATTTTCATCCGAGTTACGGATTAAAAGATATGATTTTCTAAAGATTTAAATCATCTTCTGATTTTATTTATTCATTTAAATCCAACCTTATCCAAAACAGTGTTTGCTGACGTCAGCATGACGTCAGCAGTCAACAGGGGCGTTGACTGGTCAAACTGACGTGTGGGTCCAGCGGGGCCCACCTGTCATTCACTGTTTAGTTAACTATCAGTAGCTCACTAGGTTAATTAGTCATTAGGTTAATTATACATAATTAGTTAATTTAATCATAGTTAATTAAATTAATTAATTAATTAATTTTAATATTAATATTATTAATATATATATTTTTTTATCTCCTTTTTTTTAACAGAAACGTTTTGTGGGGGCTAGGCCCCACACGTCATTGGCCCAGGGGGGGCCTTGCGGGCGCTCGGTGCAGGCCGCGGGCGCCACCCGTTAATGGGCGAACTCGGGCGGCCGCCGCAGGCGCGCGCGCCAGCGCCTGCGAGGCGGC
>NC_041393.1:373514900-373591117 GCF_002162155.2 Triticum dicoccoides
GGTGAATGGCGTCGGGTCGACGACGAGGCGAGGCCGCGGCTTCAGCAGGGCGCCGCGCGAGGGAGAGGAGGGGCGAGGAGTCCGGGAGGGGCGGCGCCGACGCCGGCTTGCATCGGGCGCAGGGGTGAGGCGGCGGGGCCGAGGCGCCGTCTCCCTCGATCTAGATCGGGGAGGGGCGAGGGAGACGCGCGGGGGTGGGTAACGAGTGGGGGAGTGGGGCATCGTGGGGGGTTAGGGTTTTCCCCCTCGTGGGGATAAGGCAGGGGCGTGTCGGCCGGCTGGGCCAGGTGGGCCGGCCTGGCCGGTGAGCTGGGCCGTCTGGCCAGTTGGCCAGGGGGGCCTTTTTTTTGTTTGTTTTGTTTTGTCTTTTACTTTTGTATTTTCTTTTCTTATTTCTTTTCTGTTTTAATCAGTTTAAATTATTTAGCCATTTTCTAAAAATGTGATTGCTGTACCATATCTACCCTTGTAATATTTGGCACCCACCGAACATTTTAGTTTTAATTCCTGAAAACTTTTATTGTCATTATAATCTTGAATTTTAATTTCGAAACCGTTTCGATCTAACCCGTGGTTAACTACAGTGATAGAGGTGACGTGGCACCATCACGTGAGATTGCTGTAGCATGATTATCCGGGTGTTACACGACACATACTTTGTACAATAAAAACATTAGTTTCATGTGAGAAGTTCAAATATAAAATAAGGACAAGTTCACGTATAGTAAAATTAGTGCAAATAAAAAAAATGTAGTGTTCCATGTGTTGTTGATTGTTTTTAAACAAAAAATAAAATTAAAATAACAAAGGTGTTTGATGTTGTAACAAAGGTACTTGTGGCATATTATTTGTTATAACTGCGTCTGCTCTGCTTGTTTTTTCCCAGCATCTCCTTGGTTGCTGTAATGTTGCTTCGTTTTGGTTGTAAAATATATGCGGTCTAATGTTTGTTATATGTTTGAAATATAGTGCAAATCTGGGTGGGGATGTTCCTCACATATGTATGTTCTCGACATAGTTGAAGCTTCATAGGAATTTTTCCCTTTCAAATGTCAGAAGTTGACTTGTGCAAAAAAGGTTCCTTATCCTCATTTATAGGAGAAAGTACACATAAATCCTGAGGTTTAAATTTTTAAACTACAATTTTCTATGTCTGAAAGAACAAGTGCACGCAAGTTCAGAATTGGTAAAAATAGAACAAACATCAACACTAAGGAACCCTCAAAAAAAGATTGTTGAAAAAAGTCCCCCTCCCCCTTATTTTGAACGTTAGTGCTAAAAAACCATGAAGTTCAAATAAGTTTAAATTAAAATAATAGATAGCAACTCATATTTACAAAAAAGGATGTTCCACTTAAAATAAAATTAAAAAGGAGCCTCAAATTACAAAAGGCGAGCAGTTCAATGTTAATAGAACAATAAGATTTTTCTTGTGTCTAAAAACAGAAACCAAGAATAATTTTTATGGATTTAAAGCATAGAGGTTCAAATTCAAAAATACAAAGAAGTTCAATGTTTATTAGAAACCGCAAGAATATCAAATTAAAAAAACATCTGAAACAATTTCATATAAAAAGGGATTATCTATGTTAAAAAAACTTAGAAGTTTAATTTTTACTAGGATTTTTTCTGTTACTAAAAGAAATAACACCAAGTCCAAATTGAAAAAACCAAGAAGTTCAATTTTTAAAAATTGAACAGTTTAATGTATATGAAAAACCCAGATTTTCCTCGTTAGTAAATAATAAACCAAGAAGTTCAATTTCAAAAAGTGGAGCGGTTTGATATTTATTACAAAAACTCGAATTTTTCTCGTTACTAACAAAAAGATTCTCCTCCCCGTAGTTGTTATGCATCTATACATAAAAAATACATCGACCATAGAAGTTCACATATAGCTGGGGAGGAACAACTATAGCTCTCCCAGTGCACATGTTGTGTTTGGAGAGGCACGGTTTTGATTTTGATTTTGGGCTTGGATGTACAAGGTGTATGATGAAGGTGAGACAACTAAGTGAAGTCCATTTGGACATGTGAAATTCACTGAGCCATATTAAAGGGAATAAAATCGTTTGTTTATTTGGCCCCCATTTGTACATCGGATTATCTAATTTCTTGTTTTGTATTGTTTCATGAAGTTTAATAGTATGCATTGATGCAAAAAATGTCCTTTTAGAATGTTGGTATAATGTAAAAAAACTAAAAAAACGTGAAGCCCCGAACAAGTTCAAAAACTACGACACAAAGACATCCAAAACAACGAGGAGTTCACCTACTACACGAAATGCGTTTCAAATGAGAATAAAAAAGTTAGGGCGGTTCGATGTCTATAAAAAACTCAGATTTTTTACATTACTAAAGAGAAGCTGAGAGAAGTTCAAATTGATAAGAGCCAGAAGTTCATGTACTACATGGTGTGAATTTTGTATTAAAAAGAATGAAAAAGAAAATGATAAAAATTTTGTTGCTAGAAGTTCAAGTGCTCTACCCGAGAAAGTTCGAAATTCTTGTGAGAGAGGTTGAACAAAAAATATATGACAGAAGTTCAAGGTGAAAACAGTAGGAAGTTCAACTACTTTGTTTCAGAAGAGAATAAAAGAATACAAAACTAAAAGCCTAAAAGGTTTGTTGCAAGAAGTTCATGTGCTCCACCCTAACAGTTCAAAAATTATATTTATGAGACATCCTTTGTTCACTTACTGTTGTTTTAAAAAGCACAACACAACGTTGTTTTGCCATTTTAAAAACAGCTCTCAAACGGCAACGAATTTTTAACACATGTCTACATGAAAAACTTGCTATGATTCATAAGCTTTCCACATGGTATATTATGTGCCACATTTCGATGAAGGGTTTAAAATTTTCATGTATACCATTTAAAACACGTTTTGATGTATTCAAAAAATTCCTACCTGTTGAAAGAAGTTTATAGTGAAAACAACAAGAAGTTCAAGTACTGCAAGGAATGCATTTTAGGTGAGAATAAAAGTATAGAAAAATAAAAGCTTAAAAGGTTTACTGAAAGAAGTTCAAGTGCCCTGTCCGGAGAAGTTCAAAAATTCTTGCGAGAGAGGTTCACCATGTATTTCATGTTTAATTTTTTCTGTATAAAAATCGAATAAAATTCTTTACTCAAAATATAAAAAGGTGAAGTTCAAATTGAAATAACAAAGAAGTTCGGAGTTTATTAAAACCTAGGATTTACATGTTCAAAAAATAAAAAACACAACGCCATTTTTGCACTTTTAAAAACAACTCATAAACGAAAAAATGGTTGCTAGAAGTTCAAGTGCTCGGCGAGCAAAAGTTCAAAAAATTCTTGTGAGAGAGGTTCACCGTGTATTTAGATGTCCAAAATACATAAAAAATATGTTGCTTTTTGTGTTTTAAAATAATTCTCTCAAACCAGAGAGAAGTTGAAAGTGACAACAACCAGAAGTTCATGTACTACATGGTGTGTATTTCATATAAGAAAAATAAAATAAAGTGAAACAGAGTGAAGTTCAAAAAGACATGCCCCAAAACTTCAACTACTTCATGCAGTGAAAAAAATGGCACTTCAAAATGCAGCACGTCAAAAACAGAGTGAAATTCAAACAGATCATGGCCGCGAAGTTCAACTACTTCACGCAGTGCATTTCCATTCGCGATGAAGGCAGAAACCATGATCTCATCATTTCCTAATTCTTCAAAACGGCAGGAAAATAATTTGTGTAAGTTCAAGTCCTCGGTCGGAGAAAGTTGAAAAGAATATTCTGAGAGAGGTTTGTACAAAAAGAATATCATTTGTTTAACACTGACAAAATGTATGAGAAAATTACAAACGAAAATATGTCGCAGAAGTTCAACGTGAAAACAGCAGGAAGTTCACCAACTACACTGAATGAATTTCAGATGAAAAACTTTTGAAATCGACACGAGTAAGAAAAAATGATCAACACAGAAAAGTTGTGTGCTTAGAGAAGCTTCCCATCGGTATATCACTTGCTCAATTCCGGTGAGTGGATGGAGAGATGCGAGCAAAAGTACACATGAAAAAACAGAGTGAAGTACAAGTAGACATGCCAAGAAGTTCAAGTTCTTCACGCGGTACATTTTTGAAGAATCTGTTTCGTGATAAAGGCAAAACGAATGATCTCGCCATTTTCAAAATTACTTTAAAACGGCAAGGAATCAGAGAAAATCATCAACATGAGAAAGTTTCGCATTTTCCATAGCTTTTCAGGGGTATATTATTTGCCCCATTCCGATAAAGTTTGTAGAAATTATAGTGGAAATATGTATTTAGCCATTTTCAAAATTGACTTAAAATGTAAGGAATTGGGAGAAACAATATATACCAAAAAGTTTCGCATTTCATCAAGCTTTCCAGTGCCATATTATTTGCAGCATTCTGACGCAGGTTAAAAAATTAGCTCAAAAATACAAACTTGTTGGAACTTGTATCGTTTTCCAAATCACTTTTAAATTGTTCAAAATTATAAAACCTTTTAACATGAAAAAGTAGCTCTTTTTCCTAAGCTTTCCAACGCCATATTATTTGACTCAATTGGATTAATCATTTAGAAATGACATAGAAAATACAAACATGGTTGTTCGGTCTACGAAATTCTACAATTTTCCAAATTACTCTTTATCCATAGGGAATTAGAGAAAACTTTCAACATGTTGAATGAGCAGTTTTGCAGCAGCTTTCCAATGCCATATTATTTACCTCATTCCGATAAACAGTTTAGAAATGCATTGAAAATACGTTTCATGTTTTTTGTGTGAAGAAAAAACGGTTTTGAAAACTGCTCTTAAACCGCTTACATTTTGCCAGAAATTTAATTTGGGTCATGATACTCGTGTCCATATTTTCTAATTGTATATCGCAAGCCCCATTTGGGCAATGTTTGCGGGAACCTAGCACCTGGGGAAGTTCAACGTACTACTGCCTGGGCAGGTCAGGTTGTGATCAGAATAATATTCTCATCCCACGATTAGAATAGTGTTTACACACACACACACACACATATATATATAGACACACACACACACACACACACACACATATATATATATATTGTCATGTTGAAAGACCTTTTTTGTCGGAAATGGTATGAAAAGAATGATTCTTACATATATATTTATATGGATCGAACTATAAATGAGTTCTTCGAGGTGGTGTTGGAAGATATGAATCGCAGAGGCATAAAAGAGATATTATGTCCATGTAAGAAGTGCGAAAATGGAGTTTTGATTGACCCTTCCACTAGTCGTGTGAAGATGCACTTCTTGAAACATAGTTTCATGCCTGGTTACACATGATGGACAAGTCATGGTGAGGACGAGGAGGATGCTGGAGTAGAAGAAGGGGCGACACATGATGATAAGCTAGGAGGCGTGAAGAAATAGGATGGACATGAAAATCAGTCCGACGGACACGAAGTCCGTGCAGAGGTTCAAGAAGTGAGAATTCTTTTATACAAAAGACAGAAATAATTGAGTGATAAAGACTTCTCCAAGAAGGAAGATCTAGATGAGCACACTGATGACAAACAATATGGTGTCTATCAAGAAGAAGGTGAAGTCCAACTCAAAACAAAGTGTACAGAAAGAAGTCGAAACATGTTGTTGGGTGTAGAAAATTCTGTCGAGAGAATTCAGAAACGATGCTACACTTAATTATATATATATCTTTTATTATTAAGCAACACTTTGTATTGATTGTATGCCCCCATTGACCTCCTTGCACAACGTCGCCACTTCTCCTACCGTCCTCTACCCCACCGCGCCCTCGCCCCCTCCCCCACTAACTCCTTGCCCCCTTCCCCACCGCTCGCTCGGCCCCCTCCCCCCTCCCTAGCCAGCGCAACCACCTCAACCTCGCCTCCGTCATCTAGGGTTGCAAAGTGTCCGGCGTCGCTCTACCCAGGCGCGGAGACCGCAATTCCGCCTGTAAGTGAGATCTCTACATTTTCTTGAAGTTAGACATATTTGTTACAATTTGTACACATCTATATTTTAGCGTCAATTAGTTGTATTTGTAACATTGTGATTGTATTGGACATGGATTTGAGGAAATGTGGCTGAAATCACAAAGATTTAATTGTTCATGGACATGGATTTGTCAAATTTTTGAGGAGTGGTTTAAATCATGTATTGTAGGTGCTGATTTGTTTGCAACGACAGTATAGGGTTGTCAATGTTTTGGTGAAACATTGATTAAATTCCATTTCATCAAATTTCTGGCAACCAATATTTCATATTTTCAGCAAAGGTCATGCCAAAATTTTGAATTTTGTATACGAATTAAGTATATGTCCTATTTGTTTGGGATCTTCTTCGACACATTCGGCCAATGCCGAAGATGTATTTACGGATGCACATGGAAATGATGAGTATGAAGAAGGTCTTCAGGGGGGATATAAATCCGGATGAGTGCTACATCAAAGGCAGTGGCTACAAAGATGTTCCTGGTGAGGATAGTAATCCTGATAAGGACTTTGCTACTGATGAAAATGATATGGATGAGTATTGTGCTGAGCATGATGAGGAGGTGGAGGATGCTCCAAAAAACAAGAAGCAGCGGAAACCTAGGAGCCAAAATGCTATCAGTACCGATAGGATTGTGGTCACTCATGTCAACTCCACTAGTGAGCTCGTTAGTCTACGGAACACCGTGTCTCACTACGGCAACACTCTAGGTGTCATCGTTCGAGAAGTCTGTTCCATTAACGAGTTCAATATAAGGAATTCAGGCAAACAAAATATGCGAGAGCTCCTCATAAGAAGGGTGCATGTTAGATTTAAGTTCCCTGATGAGTATGACAACCTATCGTACCCAAAGAATCATGTCAACAACCACGCAATCCATAATTTCTCAAAGAATTTGAGTTCTTGTAAATCAGCCGCAAGAAAAGAGGTTCACGAAGATTACTCTGCGATCAAGGAAAAGTTACCTACCATTAGTGCAGATGACTAGAACATTTTCAAGATGCAAAATATGGAGAACCTGTGGTGCAGAGCCAGTCAACATGGTGGAAGGACATGCGATCAAAGACATTAAGTAACCACACCCTCGGAAGCCGTGGTTTTGTTGGGAAGAAGCCCGTGTGGGATGAGCGGGAGTCTATACTTGCAGCAAAGGGCATCGCAAACCACTTCGAGCAATTTAAAGACCCCCTTGAATATAACTATGTCAGGGGCCGGTACCATTATGATTATAAGTCAGGGGAATTTTCCGCCGATCACCAAACTAGAAGACTCGAAGAAGAATTGGCAAGGCAGCATGCAGAACCTAGAGCTGTCAAGCGTCCACGGCCAGGTGGAACACTCCTCTTAACCGGTCGATCAATGTGACCCTAGGCAAGGACCCATTGCATCCGCCGGCGGATAGTCGTGTGAACGGCTCCGGATGCAGAGCCAAATGGGACGATCATTATGTCGAAGACCGCAAGCAGCTATGGTAGAGAAGGTGATCCAACAAGCAGACCATCAAACAGAAAATAATTGTAGTCGCAACAACTGCCTACATTGAAGCACGCATCAACACGCGAAACCAAGCCCATGCCTAGGCCATGTTGCCTTCAATAATTGAGAGCATCAAGCAATGGATCAAGAATGATGAACTAGGAAACATTGTCATCGACGCATCACCGAAGGATAGCAGCCCTTCTGTCTCTTTCATTGGCAACCCATCGACAATGGCTGCTCTTGACGCTCTTACGAAAGACACTCCGTGCAGTCTCTTAGCCCATGTGAATGGTGAGCTGATTAAAGTTCAATCGGCTCGATCATTCGCCCCGAAGATACAACCATGCACGGAGTGGAGATGCCTGAGGGGGCCTTCAAAGTTGAGTTGTCTGTTGTTTTAAATGGTTACGATGATATTGCTCCTCCGATACAACCTCCCGGTGTGGATAGCTATCCTACCCTTGGACAATGCTTATGTTGGCCAGTGATGTGGCCGAGGAGTCAAATTCACCTAGAAGACATCCAAATTCCAACTAGCTCGAAGCAGACAAACAATGGAAAGATGTTGTGTCGAGGACCATCTCCTTTGGGTCAGACTCAACCTGAGTTGCATAACAACAATGTGGATGTCATTGAGGACCAAGTAAATAATGATGACTTACTTGTCAATCGATTCTTCTTGGTTGAAAAATATCATAACTCAGCTGCCATGTGCAATCTTGATGGACCTATGCATGCTGATCTCATCCAATCAATCTCTTTGCCTCCTGTTGTCCAAGCTGATCACCGTGTTGTTCCTTAATAGAAGACTCTACTATTCAACGGGGACTTCGTGCCACCATTTAGGGGAGGGTTGCTGAGTCCAAACACACACAATGGGAAACTAGAAAATGCATTGATGGGCGGTGCAGCCAGCCAGCCTAACATGTCACGCAAGTAGAGGAAGCGGCCAGGAAATGCTAAGAAGGGCACTAACGCCGCCAGCCAGCCGGTTAAGAATAATAAAGAAGTAGTATGCCATGTTGCATGGTGGCCTTACCATTCCCCTGGTGAACCAATCCTTCCGAAGGGGCTCTTCGGTCTTTTGTAGATAGAATTGAGACTTCTGCATGATGCAGTTCTCTGTAGGGAGAAGTACGCATATACTCATGCAGGTGGACATCGCCCCATTTTCATAGTGATGGTGCCACCTAATATTGGTTTCCACGACAGTTTCCCCACGGAGAAGTTCATGTGCCATTCAAAGACATCTTCAACCTATTGTACCGATACAATCTTGGTCCTTCCTTAACATGCCTATGTGGGCTACACTGCCATATGTGGGCTGAACAAAGTTGTCGTGGTAGCGGGCCCCTACCTCATGCACGAGAGCAACATGAACCTCCGTGATCACCGTCAACCTATGAGGAACTACCTGACAGACTTCACGCTTGCCAACATGGAAAAGGATTGCCTTCTAGTGCCCTACTATCCTAAGTAAGTCATTCTGTACTCGGTACACACTATTCTTTCGTACAATCTCGTTCCGCTTCCACGTCAAAACAATATATACTCGTTTTTTCTCTAATTTTTACGCACAGAACATTATGTCCTCATCATTACTTCTCCGAAATTCGCCAAAACTTATTTCTTGGATTCAACGAGGAAAGTGAAGACAGACTACCGAAGCATCAAGAAGGTTCTTGATGAAGTACTAGTCAATTATACTTGCCGGGAAGGAGTGATCAGAGAGGGATATCGCAAGTTAGACCAATTTAAAGCGGTACCCTTCACCCACAAAACTGACTTCTGTTTCATGCAGCAACCGGAAAACAGTGATACAGACGGCTACTACGTCGTCCACCACATGGAGGACTACATACGGCTGGGAGAGTGCCTTAAAGAGAACTCTGACATCATCGCATGGGGCAAGAAAATGGAGGAAATTAGCCCGGGAGATAGTAGAGATGAGTTCATACGCGTCCAGGTCAAGTTTGCTACCATCATCAACAAGCACAATACAGATAAGTATTTCCCTAAGTTAAGAACCAAGGTATCAATCTAGTAGGAGAAATGTGCAAGTCCCCAATAGATGCACCTGCACAAACAATCAAACACTTGCACCCAACACGATAAAGGGGTTATCAATCCCTTACGGTAACTTGCAAAGGTGAGATCTGATAGAGATAGATAAAACTAAACAGAAGATAAAATATTTTCGGGTTTTTTGGTTTATAGATCTGAAAATAAAAGATTGCAAAACAGTAGGTCAGAAACTAATATGATGGAAAATAGACCTGAGGGCCATAGGTTTCACTAGAGGCTTCTCTCTTGAAGGCAAATAATATGGTGGGTGAACAAATTACTTTTGAGCAATTGATAGAAAAGCACAAAGTTATGACGATATCCAAGGCAATGATTATGAAATATAGGCATCATGTCCGTGTCAAGTATACCAACTCCTACCTGCATCTACTACTATTACTCCACACAGCGACCGCTATCTAGCATGCATCTAGAGTATTAAGTTCATAAAGATTGGAGTAACACCTTAAGTAAGATGACATGATGTAGATAAATTAACTCAAGCAATATGATGAAAACCCCATCATTTTATCCTCGATGGAACAATTCAATATGTGTCTCGCTACCCCTACTTTGTCACTGGGTGAAATCATGCAAGATTGAAGCCAAAGCTAAGCACCTCTCCCGTGGCAAGAAAAACTAATCTAGTTGGCCAAACCAAACCGATAATTCGAAGATAAATACAAAGATATCAAATAATGCATTTAAGAATTTAGAGAAGATTCAAATAATATTCATAGATAAGCTGATCATAAATCCACAATTCATCGGATCTCGACAAACACACCGCAAAAGAAGATTACATCGGATAGATCTCCAAGAACATCGAGGAGAACATGGTATTGAGAATAGAAGAGAGAGAAGAAGCCATCTAGCTACTAGCTATGGACCTGTAGGTCTGTGGTAAACTACTCACACTTCATCGGAAGGGAAATAGAGTTGATGTAGATGCCCTACCGGCAGGATGTCGGAAAAGGCCCCAAGATGGGATCTCACGAGAACAGAAAGTTGCGGTGGTGGAAAAGTGTTTTCGTGGATGCTTCTGAGGGTTTTGGAATATATGTGAATGTATAGGAGGAAGATCTAGGTCGGGGAGTCACCAAGGGGCCCAAAAGGTAGGGGCACCCCCCAGGGCGCGCCCTCCACCCTTGTCGCCGCCTCGTGGCTCTTTTGAATTGCACTCCAAGTCCCTTGGGTGTCTTCTGGTCCAAGAAAAATCATCATGAAGTTTTATTCCGTTTGGACTCCGTTTAGTATTCCTTTTCTCGGAAGCTCAAAAACAAGGAAAAAACAGAAAGTGGCCCTAGGCTCTGGGTTAATAGGTTAGTCCCAAAAATAATATAAAACATCATATTAATGCATATAAAACATCCAAAACACATAATATAATAGCATGGAACAATGAAAAATTATACATACGTTGGAGACGTATCAAGCATCCCCAAGCTTAATTCATGCTGGTCCTCGAGTAGGTAAATGATAAAAACAGAATTTTTGATGTGGAATACAACCTAACATATTTATCCAAGTAATTTTCTTCATTGTGGCATGAATGTTCAGATCCATAAGATTCAAAACAAAATTTTAATATTGACATAAATACAATAATACTTCGAGCATACTAATAAAGCAAACATGTCTTCTCAAAATACTATGGCTAAAGAAAGCTATCCCTACAAAATCATATAGTCTGGCTATGCTCCATCTTCATCACATAAAATATTTAAATCATGCACAACCCCGGTTTTAGCCAAGCAATTGTTTCATACTTTAGTATTCTCAAACTTTTTCAACTTTCACACATTACATGAGCGAGAGCCGTGGATATAGCACTATAGGTGGAATAGAATATGGTGGTTGTGGAGAAGACAAAAAGAAGGAGATAGTCTCACATCAACTAGGCATATCAACGGGCTATGGAGATGCCCATCAATAGATATCAATGTGAGTGAGTAGGGATTGCCATGGAACGGATGCACTAGAGCTATAAGTCTATGAAAGCTCAAAAAGTAACTAAGTGGGTGTGCATCCAACTTGCTTTCTCACTAAGACCTGGGGCATTTGAGGAAGCCCATCATTGGAATATACAAGCCAAGTTCTATAATGAAAAATTCCCACTAGTATATGAATGTGACAACATAGGAGACTCTCTATCATGAAGATCACGGTGCTACTTTCAAGCACAAGTGTGGAAAAGGATAGTAACATTGCCCCTTCTCCCTTTTCTCTTGTTTTTTTGGTGGGGTTCTTTGGCCTCTTCTTTTTATATGGGATTCTTTGGCCTCTTTTATTTGATAACCTCACATGGGACAGTGCTCTAATAATGATGATCATCACACATTTATTTACTTACAACTCGATACTAGAACAAAGGTATGACTCTATATGAATGCCTCTGGCGGTGTATAGGGATGTGCAATGATCTAGCATAGCAAATGACATCAAAAAACGGATAAGCCATGTGAACATCATGCTTTCTATCTTACGATCATGCAAAGCAATATGACAAGAAGCGTGTCATGATAAAACGGAATGGTGGAAGTTGTATGGCAATATATCTCGGAATGGCTATGGAAATGCCATAATAGGTAGGTATGGTGGCTGTTTTGAGGATGGTATATGGTGGGTGTAATGCACCGGCAAAAGTTGCGCGGTACTAGAGAGGCTAGCAATGGTGGAAGGGTGAGAGTGCGTATAATCTTTGGACTCAACATTAGTCATAAAGAACTCACATACTTACTGAAAAAATCTATTAGCTATCGAAACAAAGTACTATGGCATGCTCCTAGGGGAAGGGTTGGTAGGAGTTAACCATCACGCGATCCCGACCTCCACACAAAGGATGGCAATTAATAAATAAATCATGCTCCAACTCCGTTAGATAACGGTTCACCATACGTGCATGCAACGGGAATCACAAACTTTAACACAAGTATTCTTACCAATCCACAATTATTCACTAGCATGACTCTAATATCACCATCTTCATATCTCAAAACAAATGCAAGGAATCAAACTTCTCTTAGTATTCAATGCAGTTTATATGAAAGTTTTTTATTATATCCCTCTTGGATGCCCATCATATTAGGACTAAATTCATAACCTAAGCAAATTACCATGTTGTTTAGAGAGACTCTCAAAATAATATAAGTGACGCAAGAGAGTTCAATAATTTCTATAAAATAAAGCCACCGCCGTGCTCTAAAAAGATATAAGTGAAGCACTAGAGCAAAATTGCCTAGCTCAAAGGATATAAGTGAAGCACATAGAGTATTCTAATAAATCACGATTCATGCGTGTCCCTCTCAAAAGGTGTGTACAGCAAGGATGATTGTTTTAAACTAAAAAGCAAAGACTCATATCATACAAGACACTCCAAGAAAAACACATATCATCTGGTGAATAAAACTATAGCCTCAAGTAAATTTACCGATAGACGAAGACGAAAGAGGGGATGCCATCCGGGGCATCCCCAAGCTTAGGCTCTTGGTTGTCCTTGAATATTACCTTGTGGTGCCTTGGGCATCCCCAAGCCTAGGCTCTTGCCACTCCTTATTCCATATTCCATCAAATATTTACCCAAAACTTGAAAATTTCACAACAGAAAACTCAACAGAAAACTCATGAGATCCGTTAGTATAAGAAAATAAACCACCACTTTTTGGTACTATTGTGAACTCATTCTTTATTTATAGTGGTGTAATATCTACTGTATTCCAATTTCTCCATGGTTCAAATCACCCGATACTACCCATAGATTCATCAAAATAAGCAAACAACACAAGAAAAATAGAATCCGTCAAAACAAGAACAGTCTATAGCAATCTGAAACCTTCGAATACTTATGTAACTCCAAAAATGCTGAAAAATTAGGAAAACCTGAGAAATTTGTATATCAATCCTGTGTAAAAAAATTAGATGAAAATCACGCTTCTGTAAAGTATGAAAATTATTTTATAGGGCGCAAAAGTTTTTGTTTTTCAGCAAGATCAAATCAACTATCATTGTAAGCCAGCCCAAAGGTCTTACTTGGCACAAACACTAATTAAAACATAAAAACACATCTAACCATAGGCTAGATGAATTATTTATTGAAGATCAAAACCAAAAAAGCAAGAAAAAATAAAATTGGGCTGCCTCTCAACAAGCACTATTGTTTAATGCCCTTAGCTAGGCATAAAAATATAGATCTAGGTATTGTCATCTTTGGCCCTTATCTTTTTGGTGGAGTTATGATCAAATCCGGGAGGTTCTTTGTGTTTTCCATCATCTTCAGAAATCTTTATATATAGAGTATCCAACTGCTTATTGTAAAGATTGATCAACATATTCATGCGGTGGAGATTTCCACTAACATTTTTGAGAGGTTCAAAAGATTTTTGGCAATCAACCAGATTTTTCGGTATTTCACACAACTTTTCCAAAACTTGTGTTCCCTCTTGGGCATGATGGAATCCCTTTTTTGAGGGTAATGTTCCTAACAAACCTTCTATTAGTTCGTAAGTAAAGTTGGCATCAATTTCAACAAAATTTCCTTGAGCAGCAAAATTCAAAAGTTGCCTATGGGGCATGGTTAGGCCAATATAAAAATTACGAAGTAAAATCTTAATATCCCCCATTTTAGTATAGATGTGATAAGATTCTAACATCCTATACCAAGCATCCTTTAAATTTTCTCCTTGTTTCTATTTAAAGTGAAGAACTTCAAAGTTTGGAGATAAAGGAGGAGTTGCAGAGCTAGTCATAGTGAGAGGCCAAAGACAAGGCAAACGATCTAACACGCAAGCACACAAAAGGAAAACGAAAAGACGAACTGAAGAAGGGCGAATAAAATGGAAAATATTTTCAAAAATCATTTTAGAAGTGGGGGGAGGAAAACAAGAGGCAAATGGCGAATAATGTCATTCAAGAGATGAGAGTTTCATGATGGGTACTTGGTAGGCTTGACGTAGATCTCCCCGGCAACGGTGCTAGAAATTCTTCCTGCTACTCCTTGAGCTTGTGTTGGTCTTTCCCTTGAAGAGGAAAGGGTGATGCAACACAGTAGAGATAAGTATTTCCCTTAGTTAAGAACCAAGGTATCAATCCAGTAGGAAAAAGGTGCAAGTCCCCAATAGATGCACCTGCACAAACAATCAAACACTTGCGCCCAATGCGATAAAGGGGTTGTCAATCCCTTCATGACCCTTGCAAAGGTGAGACCTGATAGAGATAGATAAAACTAAACAAAGGATACAATATTTTTGGATTTTTTTCGTTTATAGATCTGAAAATAAAAGATTGCAAAATAGTAGATCGGAAACCAATATGATGGAAAATAGACCCGGGGGCCATAGGTTTCACTAGAGGCTTCTCTCTTGAAGGCAAATAATACGGTGGGTGAACAAATGATTATCAAGCAATAGATAGAAAAGTGAAAAGTTATGAAGATATCCAAGGCAATGATTATGAAATATAGGCATCACGTCCATGGCAAGTAGAACGACTCCTGCCTGCATCTACAATTATTACTCCACACATCGACCGCTATCCAGCATGCATCTAGAGTATTAAGTTCATAAAGAGCGTAGTAATGCCTTAAGTAAGATGACATGATGTAGAGGAATTAACTCAAGCAATATGATGAAAACCCCATCTTTTTATCCTTGATGGAACAATTCAAAATGTGTCTCGCTACGCCTACTTTGTCGCTGGGTGAAATCATGCAAGATTTTGAACCCAAAGCTAAGCACCTCTCCCATTGCAAGTGTCGGCGTTATGGGAACGAGGGTCCCCAGACTTGCCTGCCTATGGCCTGCTGCGCGGCTCAATTGGTGGCCCAGTATGGCCGTCTTCATCAACAAACACTTAAGACCCTCACGAGGGGCCAAGCCTCGTGGGGCGGATGACACAAGGCCTCCTCAGGGACGGCCTCACCAGGCAAGCATGCAAAGAGGCAGAGAGATCAAGGCAAGGGGTACCTCGCCAGGTGCCCATGATGCAAGCCATGACGATCAAGACCAGGCAGGCGCCAGCCTGCGCAGTGTTCTCATTTCCTCTTTCGTGCAAAGGGTCACACGCAGGCGCGGAGTACCAAGGCATCAGGAAAAGTTTTCCTTATCAGTGCAACGAGATCAAGACCAGCAGGACAACAGGACAGAGGTCACCATGGAGCCCAAGACGGCGTCATCACCAGCACCTTTGGCAGACGAAGACCACCTTTAGTCAGGATAGCTTGTACTAGTTGTCCCCTTTCAAAATGGCCGTTGTTGGATCCCTTCCCACTCAATATTTGGGAGGAGGACCAGGGCCTCTATATATAGGGGCAGCCACCACAGTAGAAAGACAAGTGAAGTTCATCCGCACACCACACCACCACAAGAATACCTCTCCTCGTGAGTCTGTTCTTCCTCTGTACTATTCATCATCAACCCAAGAGGCAATCCACCACACCACACACTAGATTAGGGTATTACACCACAACGGTGGCCCGAACCAGTATAAACCTTGTGTCTCTTGTGTTGTTCATCGATCTAGCTTAGCAATCGCGGTGAGGCTGAGGGTGTGTTTCGGTAGGGAGAGATCTTCATGCGCACCCCAGAGTTCGAACCTTAAGGGTTTTGCCGGAACCCGATATCCGACATTTGGCGTGCCAGGTAGGGGTGCGCCGGAGTCTTCCTTCCGCCGATTAGCATTCGCTGCTTCGTCGCATCCATGTCCTGCAACCTGACAACCAACGCCGACTCTTGGGCGGCATGGCCAGCCCGTGCCACGCCGCCTGCCCAAGGTGACCTCAACCCCGCACCCCAGGCAGCCCGCGCACCGCAGAACACTGTAGCGTGTGGGCGACGCAGTCGAGCATTGCCTTCCCTTACTCCGCGGCAGGTGCGATCAGCCGCAAGGGCCTCAAGCCACACCGCAGCCATGGCGCCGCACACCTGACGGGAACAAGCGAACATGAGGGCCGTGCTCACTGTGGCTCGGGAGCTGCTGCGGTGCAGGTTGAAGGAGGGCGGCCTTGACGTGTTGCTGGAGCGCGTTGCCGAGCTCCTGGACGCCGCAGCCTCCGGGGCGCCGCCCTTCTATTTCCAGCTTCCACCCCTGGCCCCGGTCCGATCACACAGCGGACTTCTCCACGCCCGCGTGCCTCAAGGCTTCATCGACACCAGCTCAACCATCAGCGTCGGATGCCAGGCCGCACCAGCACCACATTCGATGAATGAGGGCATACGCATCGCTTCCTGCGGCTCGGGCGGGTCGCCGCCCTACCATCCTCAAGACAGCGCGTTAGGCCAGGCCATATGGAGCATGTGGCACTACGGCGAAGTCTTTGAGGCTGCGACCTCAGAGGCTTACATGCCCCGCATGGTGGACCGGGAGTACGCGCTGGAAGATGACCCTGGCTCGTTCCTCGGGTCAGGCTGGGAGGAAGAGAAGCCAAAAGCCGAGCCTTTTCAGGAGCCTCAAGCAATCCTCACCAACCGTGATGATAGCAGCAACTACTGGGTACCGCTAATTCCTCAAGAGAAAGCTTACGCTAACCATGGGTCGTAGGAGGTTCAGGTCACTGCAGCGGGCGGCTGCCCCAGCTCAGCAGTGACCCTTCCGCCAGGAGGAGCGCACTGGGGGCTGCAGGAGAGGGGCCGGGAGCCAGGCTCCTCCCCACGATGCACGGAGCAAGGCAACCCTCGGAGCTTGTCCCTATGCCGGGGAGGTGCTACAAAGCCTGCCCCCGGCAGAGGACCCGTGGTCGCCGATGGAACCGCTGGCTTCCCCTTTGCCCCATTGGCGTCATCCTTGGTCTCCAGCCGCCGTCAATGGTGGTCGAGGGTGGCACAAGGCAGGGCCCTCATCTGGCGATAAACCGGTGCCTGTGAAGAAGGCCCAGTGCCTGTGAAGCTCACCGCCCATGACACTCTCACGTAATAATGAGTTGGGGTTGTACACGCCCCAGAGTCTCCGGAGAGCTGCCCTCGGGCCTCGGGGGCTCCCTCCCACGCCCAGTGGTAGCACTTAGCTCTGCGCTGGTGAGAAGACGTCAAAGACTAGACTAGGTGCCAGACGCGGCCTTTTGCTATTTGCCTCCCTTTCTGTGGTCAAGCTTCCTTGCTTCGGATTTAAGTTGAAGTTGAATTTTCATTTGCGTATGCGGGGGGGCATCTTTTCTCGCTCGTGTAATTTCTTGTGTTCTGGTTTCTGCCCTGGTTTGGAATGCACGCTAGTTGCCTCCCCCTCGCGAGCCTCTCGTGGGCGGGGCTGGACGCAGCACGTATGCTGCACACATGTCGTAGCACAGCCGGCACTCGCTCTCGCGAGGCCCTCAAGACCTGGTCAACAGGTCCCTCAGGGGACCCTCGGGGGCTCACGGCCTTGCGAGTCAATTCAAGAATTGTCCCGGCTAAAGGTAAACCACAATAACAAGCTCACCGCAGGGCTTGTAGAATCATGTAGGTGCATGTTCAGCTTCGTTCCTAAAAGCATATGGACGGCAATCTTTTTACATGAGGGGCTTCCCCTCCCAAAATGCTCTTACAACCTTCAGGGCCGCACCCGAGCTTTTGCATGCAGGACAAACAGCAGGGAAACACAAGATCAGTCAGACATGTCGCTCACCGCATCCTCCTGGTCGCCTCTAGACGCCTCTCTGGCGTCACTGTCATTGTCACTAGCATCGCCATCACCATCACCCGCGCCATCGTCACCGCCATCGATCACATCGCCACCATCCACCGTGACTAACACCCCATCGTCGCCAGAAGCGAAGGCCCTGACAAGCGCGTCCACGTTGTCCTCCACCCACCGTGCCAGGTTGCCCCAGATGGCCTCGGGCACCGGGCGATAGCGGAGTGAAAATCAAAGTGGGGATCGGCGCTCTGGAGATGGTTGAACACATGGGAGAATGCACGTCCAAGCAGGTTGCGGCTCCTCTCCTCGACAAGCTGGTTAGCTCTCTCGGAGCGGTTCTCCAAGCGCGTCACCACGTCAGTGAAGAGGCAAAGATGACTGGCATAGTTGGTAGTGTGGGATGCGGGGCATTCTCATCACAGATATTGCCCAGGGCCGTATTGGCCCTGTTCCTGAGTTCCTGGAGCATGGGGTCGTGCGTGTGCTCCAGCGTTTGCTGCTCCAGCACTTCCTCTCTTTTCTGCCGTGCAATGGATTTGGCATCGTCAACCGACTTCTGGAGAGGAAGCAGCTCGGCACGGGCGGAGGCCAACTCAGTCTGCGCCGAGACCAGGGTGGCTACGGCCGGCTCCGCGCGCCACTCCGCTTCAGCCAGCTTGGACCTAAGAGCAACAGTCCCGCCCACAGCCTCGGCTTCAATCAGCTCCACCTTATGGTCATACCTGCGCACAAGATCTGCACTAGCTTCCGCCACGCGGCGGTCGACCTATTCTTGGACCCGAGCCTCACGCGCCAACATCATCCTCTGCCTGGGTAACCTGGCGCTCCCTTGTCTCCAACCGCTCAAGATCAAGATTGTGCTCGGAGCTCTTCTTCACGCCTGCGGAGCTCTTCTTCCTCGACAGGCGTCCCCTTCAGCAACGTAAGGGTGGCCTGGCGCAGCTCCACCTGCTGCTCCAGGGAGGCGCTCCAGGCTTGGAGCTCCCACGCGCGCTTCTCCGTGATCTCATGGCGAAAATCAGCTTCCCGAGCCTCCTCCAGAGCTCGGGAGCAGGCCTCTTGCGAGGCCGCAATGGATGCCTCGACCTTCGTGTTGTCAAGCTCGCGCTGGTGGCGCGCGAGGTTGGTGGCCACCTTCAACTTGGGTCGCTCCTCAATAAGTCATAGGCCCTCAGCTTCAAGGCGCGCGTCCAGGTCCGCAAGATCTTCACCAAGCTGGCCCATCGCGTCCATCGCCTTCGAGAGGAACTCACGATGAACGATGCTCCATTCACGCGCAAGCTTGAGAACGCTATCAATGTCGTCTTCCGTATCTGGCACTGTTAGCGGGCCCTGAAGCGGTTCGCCCCCTCTCGGTAGGGGGCTGGGGGTCGGTGCCCCCACGATTGCTGGCCGGGCCCCGCAAGGGATTCGGACTGGCGCAGGCCCATCCCCTGAAAAAGAGCCAAGGATCGATGCCAACCATTCGCCGTCCACGACCAGAGGAGGAACCCAGGGCAAGCTGATTGCTCTCCAGGAAGGGTTGCGAAGCAAAGGCGGCAAGGGCACATGCTTGAGTCACCCTGCGGGCAGGCTTGCTTCTCCAGCTGACCCCGCGTCAGGGGCAGCGTGCTGGCTCGGGACGCTCAAGGCCAGCAATGAAGGCAAGGCCAGAGGAGGTTGCTTCTTGGGAGACTCCGCAAGCTTGGCAGGAGGGATCCTGAAGAGCCACGGTCAGGAAGGGAAGAAGCAATTGAGGAATTACAATGGGAAGGTACTTACTTGTCTATGGTGAAGTACTTCCTATGCTTCAATGGTGGGAAGGTGCGACCACTACAACTCGAAGACTCGGCATGGAGCTGACCCAGGCACTCGATGTGAGGACTGGCGCGCGGTGCGGATGGAGAAGCACCCAGGCGGCCAACCTCAGAGGCACCGGGCTGAGGGGAGCGATCAGGCACCAATTCCCGATGGCCTGCCGAGGCCTCAGGAGCTCCAACCTAGGGAGCCATGGGCTGTGTCCCCTCATCGACGACCGCCTCAGGGCAGGCTTCACAAACTCCGAGCATGACGCTTCGAGAACCCCGTGCGGTGTCGGCCCCACGACACCCGAGCCTCCAGTCTCAAGCGATGCTTGCCCCCCTGCGCCCACTCTTGGGGCAAGATCGGTGCTGGTAGCGAGGAAGGGAGCCACGGCGATAGGATTCTCATGAGGCCCTTCAAGGCCAGCCGGACACAATCCCCATTCATCGAACAGAGGCATCTGCCCCACGAACTCAGCCTTGTTCGATCAGAGATACAGGAGGCTACCCCCGTGCCGTATATGGCCTGGTGAGGGGTCGCTAGCCAAGACCTTAAGCACCGTCCTCAGCATTTTTGGTGTGGGTTCCGTCTCCTAAAGCCTCATGCGGTCCCGGTCACCGGTCAGGGCCCACATCGGTCGGGAATGGCGCTGGAGAGGGGCAATGCAACACTGGAGGAACTCCTTCACCACCCGGGGGCTGTCACGCTGAGATCTCTCAACCTCCTCAGTCGGTACCAGACAAAGGAGAGTCGGGGGCTCACGAGTCTCTCGTGGCCCCAGCCGGGATTGGGGACGGTAGGCAATGACGGAGGCGAGAGCAGAGGGCTAAGAACTCCGACATCCACATACAGCCACCGCATCCGGAACCCGCTCGTGGACGGCGGGAGGTCGAAATTGATCCCCAAGGCGGCCATCTCTGCCACGGCCTAGAAGCTCACGCACCCGGGCACTGCGAGGGGTCGGTCAGGCGCACCGAAAAGAAGTGGCTCAAGAGGGCAACAGAAGGAGCAATGCCCACCATGGCTTCGCAAACAAAGGCGAAGACAGCAAGAAGGGTAACTGATCAGGGATCAAGATGCATCATATGGATCTGATAATGAGAAAGCACTGCATTGAATAAAGCGAAGAAAGGGGGACCAGGCCAGCCAATAGGGCGTCAACGAAAAACCGCACCTCAGTGAGTGTCCTGTTAATGGAGGCGTGGGACGCAAGCCAGTCCATCGTCTTTCCGCACTCGTTGAAGCTGGAAGCAAGCGCAGGGCAGACCTTGCCCAGGACCTCCAAGTTGAGCACCAATGACCGGCCGAAGGCAGGCTCGATTGCTAGGGATGAACTGGATGAGGGCAGAGGCTTCTTCCCCTTCTCCTTGCTAGTTGGCGCCATGGCAATGGATTGAGTAGAGCTCAAGTCAGATTGGAAGCAGAAACTGAGATTCGAGGAAGAAAGGGGAACAGGAAGCACGCGCGCAGCGAGGAGGAAATAACGGTGTAAAGCGGCGTGGCCGCCTAGGCAGGCGGTAATTGGGGGAGCCTGGGGAAGCGGAGACACCCACGTCCAATCAGTCGCTACGCGTCGACCAAGGCCGCAGGCTGTTGGGGCCCAGGGCGGTCCGCACTTGCCCTTTGGCTTCGCCGCTAAGCCAAGTCCGAGCATGCCTTGGGGTCGGGGGCTACTGTCGGCGGTCTGGGAACGGGGGTCCCCAGACTTGCCTGCCTGCGGCCTGCTACACGGCTCAATTGGTGGCCAGTACGGCCCGTCTTCATCAACCAACACTAAAGACCCTCGCGAGGGGCCAAGCTTCGCGGGGCGGACGACACAAAGCATCCTCAGGGACGGCCTCACCAGGCAAGCTTACGAAGAGGCAGAGAGATCAAGGCAAGGGGTACCTTGCGAGGTGCCCATGACGCAAGCCATGACGATCAAAACCCGGCGGGCGCCCGCCTGCGCGGTGTCCTTGTTTCCTCTTTGGTGCAAAGGGGGCAAGCGCAGGCATGGAGTACCGAGGCATCAGGCAAAGGTTTCCTTATCGGTGCAAGGAGACCAAGACCAGCAGGATGGTAGGACGGAGGTCACCATGGGGCCCAAGACGGCGTCATCACCAGCACCTTTGGCAGACGAAGACCACCTTTAGTCAGGATAGCTTGTACTAGCTGTCCTCTTTCAAAATGGCCGTTGTTGGATCCCTTTCCGCTCAATATTTGGGAGGAGGACCAGGGTCTCTATATATAGGGCTAGCCACCACAGTAGAAAGACAAGTGAAGTTCATCCGCACACCACACCACCACAAGAACACCTCTCCTCGCGAGGCTATTCTTCCTCTGTACTGTTCATCATCAGCCCAAGAGGCAATCCACCACACCACACACTGGATTAGGGTATTACACTACAACGGTGGCCCAAACCAGTATAAACCTTGTGTCTCTTGTGTTGTTCATCGATCTAGCTTAGCAATATCGGCGAGGCTGAGGGCGTGTTTCGGTAGGGAGAGATCTTCGTGCGAATCCCAGAGGTTGAACCTTAAGGGTTTTGCCGGAACCCGATATCCGACAGCAAGAAAAACCAATCTTGTTGGCCAAACCAAACCGATAATTTGAAGAGAAATACAAAGATATCAAATCATGCACATAAGAATTTAGAGAAGATTCAAATAATATTCATAGATATGCTGATCATAAATCCACAATTCATCAGATCTCGACAAACACACCGCAAAAGAAGATTACATCGGATAGATCTCCAAGAACATCGAGGAGAACCTGGTATTGAGAATAGAAGAGAGAGAAGAAGCTATCTAGCTACTAGCTATGGACCCGTAGGTCTGTGATAACCCACAAGTGTAGGGGATCGCAACAACTTTTGAGGGTGAAGTACAACACAAATTTATTGATTCGACACAAGGGGAGCCAAAGAATATTCTTGAGTATTAGCAGTTGAGTTGTCAATTCAACCACACCTGGATAACTTAGTATTTGCAGTAAAGTATTTAGTAGCAAAAGTGGTATGATAATAATGGTAACAGTAACAACAATAAATATAAATGTTTTTGGGTTTTTGTGGTAGTGGTAACAGTAGCAACGGAAAAGTAAATAAGCGAAGAACAATATGTGAAAAGCTCATAGGCAATGGATCGGTGATGGATAATTATGCCGGATGCGATTTCTCATGTAATAGTTATAACATAGGGTGACACAGAACTAGCTCAAATTCATCAATGTAATGTAGGCATGTATTCCGTAAATAGTCATACGTGTTTATGGAAAAGAACTTGCATGACATCTTTTGTCCTACCCTCCCGTGGCAGCAGGGTCCTAGTGGAAACTAAGGGATATTAAGGCCTCCTTTTAATAGAGAACCGGACCAAAGCATTAACACATAGTGAATACATGAACTCCTCAAACTACGGTCATCACCGAGAAGTATCCCGATTATTATCACTTCGGGGTTGTCTGATCATAACACATAATTGGTGACTATAGACTTGCAAGATAGGATCAAGAACACACATATATTCATGAAAACATAATAGGTTCAGATCTGAAATCATGGCACTCAGGCCCTAGTGAAAAGCATTAAGCTTAGCAAAGTCATAGAATATCAATCTCAGAACATAGTGGATACTAGGGATCAAACCCTAACAAAACTAACTTGAGTACATGGTAAATCTCATCCAACCCATCACTGTCCAGCAAGCCTACGATGGAATTACTCACGCACGGCGGTGAGTGACGGTGTCCTGGACTAGGGGGTACTCACCACGTCGTCTCCCGGTCAGTTAGATTGGGCCGAGGACTCCCATGGTCGTATACTCATGGGCCAGTTCGGACAGTTGCCACATATATGCAAGGAAGATTCCACAAGACTTGGTGATCAAGACAAGGACTCCTCCCCATCGGCGTATTCAGCTAGGACTCTTATTATCCTAGGCCTCTGGTACATTATATAAACCGAGGCTAGGCTAGTCGATAGATGACTATGACATTATTCATCATATCTCTAGGGTTTAGACCACAACATATGATCTCGGGGTAGATCAACTCTTGTAACCCCTATACTCATTAAAGTCGATCAAGCAACATGTAGGGTATTATCTCATCAAGAGAGCCCGAAGCTGGGTAAAATCCCGTGTTCATGTTACCATTGATCCTAAGACGCACAACTTGGGACCCCCTACCCGAGATCTGCCGGTTTTGACACCAATATTGGTGCTTTCATTGAGAGTTCCACTGTGTGATCGGCGAAAGGATCAATGGCTCGACTGCAAGTCAACAGCGACGTAGGTTTCTTCGTCACCAGCTCGACTGGTCACCTTGGCTTGACCTACGACTGCGCCCTACCTCCGATCGTCATGTTCGGATGAGGGCCTTCATCAACATCAACTCTGATCTCTATCAAGATCATGGAGGAGTCATCCATGGAGCTCGGCGGCTCAACGTCAACATTGCCCTCGGGCGACCGTGCTGTTTTTTTGGACAGCAAACTCGTATCCGCCGCCACCGCCTCCTCGAGTGTCGCCTAAATAATTGCTTCAGTGGAATTATGCGTAATTAAGTCTACAACAACCCTGCTAAAATTTCTCCGAGTTCCGATGGAGGAATCTCCGGCAATCTCCGATATACTGGAGCTGTGTCGAATCTGGACGAGAATCCGGATGAGTTTGGAGCGGGGTGTCCAGCATCTAGCTCGGACGTCCTTTGGAAGATCCAACCGTTCATCGGCTGCGGAATTCCCATATCTATCACCTGCCAAAAATTCAGCTCGATCCGATCGTCCAAACTCCGGGAACCTTCCGATTAGTGGATCACTTTTTGGATCTTTTTTCTGCACGAGAACGATTCCGACCCGAGTTCATCTCCTTTACGAACGGGATTTCGGACATTCTTTTTGAAGGACGTTTTCGTATGGGGTATCGTGTTTTGTTTTCAAACACATCCCACTAAAATTAAAAGTATTTTTACAATACGATCTTCACCATCGCGCCGGTGTCAAACCGGCTCGACAACATCACTCCACGGCGGCCGACCTGCACTAGACACGTCGTCGCTTTGTTGAGTCGAGCTTAAACTTCGTCGAATCATCATCTCAGATAGCCGAACTATAGTTCGGCATTGCGAAGGATAAATCGTCACCAATGTCGCCGCCCCACGGAATACACGGAGCGGGCACACCGGCATCGCCGCACGATCACTTCATCAAGCCAGCATTGATCACGTCACAAGCTACCACCTGCATCGGCATGGCCGAACTGTTGCTTCATCGAGCCGATGTCCATCACGCCGAACTACTTCAACACCCCGGCTGACACATCTCCTCACCAACCTGCTTCGTCTCCTCGCCTGGACTGGGGGCTTCATCATCACTTCATCAACTTACCTCGGAGACTCCGGCGTCACTGGCCGACTAGCTTCATCACATTAGTTGGACCACGAGCTTTGCCTCGGCGAGCCAGCCTTTGCCAGCATCGTCATGCCTTCGCTTCATCACCCATCAGGCAATGGGTGTGCGGATCGAGTCCCAATTTTCGGAGTCGCTTTCCTTCGGACTACTACAACAAATAAACCAGGTGCTATTAATCCTAAGATTTTTTGCTTCTTGGGCTTATTTTTCTTAAAGTATTATTACTCTGGTTTGTTCCATCATCTGTACACAGGTCTATCAAACGGCGACCACATTAAAAACAGTCGCATGGTGGTTCGGTCAGTTTCCGTACACAGTTCGGCGAACGCTGCATCCGAAACTCAGACCACCTTGCAAATTCAGGCTTTAACACACCTTCACTGCGTCATGCCGACGCCCTGCATCGAAATTGGCTTCGGCCCAGGCTACATCTCTTTAAATAAATTATTCTCGCGTAAAGCAATTATTCAAGGATTATATATATTATTATTATTTCATGGACCGCACTGTTTTATCTGTGCAGGTAATCGATTTTGACCGCGGAACGTGGTCACTACTCCGGAACGCCGAACTCCTTGCTCGGACACCTCGGGCCTGGGGCCTGAGACCTCGGCCATGCCGAGGACTGCGAACCTTGTCGGTTCAATGGGCATCTTCGTCCCGCCACAAGCCCGAATCGCGTCATCAACACCGAACACATTAACCAGCTAAGTTGCTCTCATGCTCAAAAACTTTTAGTTTTAAATTTTGTTTGGTTCGACCAAGCATTATACTTTTTTGCACAAAGTTGTTTGTGACAAAGTTCCTTGTCAAAACTTTGTTTATGACGCACATATTCAAATACCCCATTTATTTGGGGGATCCCTTGATGGAGCTTTTCCTCTTGCATATGGTTATACTTGTACAACTTCGTTCCTTGTTCGTGTATTACGCCACAATATGCACCATGTTGACTTAAGCGACTTGCAAGCTGGGTTGCCTAGCTCCTGTGCTTACCCCTACATTCCCGATTGTTCGGCTAAGGAGTAAAGGGAGCACCTCCGCGATTGTCACGATCGGTTCGTCCGAGCCGGACCTTAGACTGGGTGAAGCCAAAAGCTAGCACTCTTACTGCTTTCAACAATGGTCGGCACACAACGGAACTCGTGAATACAAAAAATCTATTGCACAAGTCTCATAATAATAATGAGCAACCAAAGAAAGGTATCGGTGGGGGTACTACTTTCTTTGAAGATGCTTCTTACACTTCGTTAGTAATATAGCATAAGTTCCCTGAGCGCGCTTTGTCTGTTACAGCCTTATGGCTTGATTGCCTGGTTATCGGAAACACCGTCGATATTCTCGACAGGTGGAATACATAACACTCTTCGGTCCTTGACCGAAGAGGGAGAAGCCGATGGTCGGTTAAGACGCATTCAAAGTTAGGGTGAACACAGATATGATATAAGTACTTCGGTACGCACAATCATTATAACATCAAATTATTTTACCCAAGTCACTTGGGGGCTCTTAAATTTATTTGAGCTATTTTATAATAATTTTCTTCTTCCTAGTCGTTGCAAAGTCTTTTTTATATCACTCCTTTTCGACAAGAGTGTGTGGTCAATAGCCGGGGAGCCTAAGTACTCTACCTTCGGGATAGGAGGTTGAAGCCGTAGGCTGACCCGCTTGAAGTCTTGAGATAGGATGTGTCATGTTAAAACACGACAGAAGCACAATTTTTTTTCTAAGACCAATTTTCGGATTGGCACCGAACACTTGATCTTGTTCGGACATCGAGTTTTTACTGACGTTTTTTTGGTTTTCTAACCCTATGGCACTTTTCAACTATTTGTGTGTTTTCCGCATAAGTCTCCAAGTGCAACACCGGACACCTTTAGAGATTCGGCAAAAATTCTCGGATATTGCTATATATGCATCAGTTTCGAATTGTGTCTTCGGTCAATAGTTGGTTTGCCTGGCTCCTATGCTTGCCTCCTATGTTCCACTTTGTTCGGCTAGGTGTGCAAAGGGAGAACCACTACGATTGTGCTTCCAGCTCGCATGGTTAAGCACCGTAGTGGAGAAAGCCAAAAACTAACTGTCATAATAAGCGTAAACTAGTCAGTAGTCCGATGACTGTATTAAATGGCGGGCCGTTCATAACATTGGCCAAAGTGTTTATGGCTTGACCTCGGCTGTCGCTGAACACTAAGCGGAGGGCTACTTGCCGGCCTCCCAACTTTAAGCTCGTATGACTAAGTGAAAGTTATAAAGTCCGCATATCTGATTGCCTCGTTTCCGCCAACACAACCGCCTTTGGGCAGCGACACCTCGGCTAAGGGTTGTTTTGTTATTTCGGAAACACCCTATGTAGCATCTACAAGGGGGTAGAAGCCGACGATGGGCCACTTTCAGATTATAAATGTTCGCAACGGAAGTGAAAATTTGGGTTCATCTAGACCATAGAGTTTGGAAGCTTTCCCCAAACTAAATCCTCAGTCTTTTCCTCCCACATTGACCGGAGCCGAGGTTTCATGATCATGCTTAGCATGACAACCCAAAGAACGGAACCGATAGCGGGACTATTTTCTTTGGATGATGTTTCTTATGTTAAACAATAATATAACATGTCTCTCTGCGTACCTCTGTTTATAAAACCGTATGGCAGGATTGCCTTGTTGGCCGTAAATCCTTGCCCTCATAAAGGCTTTATAAAGTGGGACAAACACTCCCCGGCTACTGGCCGAGGAGATTGAAGCCGATGGCCGGTCAACAAAGTTTTGTACAATGCGGATCGGAGCATTGATGATGTAAAGTACTTGGATACATAAAATCATTACACATAATTTGTGATTTTACTTTGGACATCGATCCTTAATTCGGCCACCCGTGCCCACATTAAGGCTCGGGGGCTACTGGGCTTCGTGCTTATTATTTACAAATATTAAAACGGGTACATCGATCCCTTGATCTGATGTTGCCACCCGACCAGTGTCTCGGGGGCTACTGCATTGGCAATCCAATGCAGAAAATTTAAGGTGCAATATAGTTTTTGAGGAGATTATTATCCTCAGGTCGGTCGGCCGCACCCAACCTGAGTCTCGAGAACTTTGCACATCGCGTGTCTATTCCTATGTATGCTGCCGAGCTAGGAGTTGATCCTCAGGCCGATTTCGCGCATCGTCCTGAGTCTCGGGGGCTACTAGGATCAGCGGTTTCATGTTTTCCTTCAGGTGCATCTCGGGTTTTAGACTGACGCACACACCTTGAGGGCTACTGGCTATATATATCAACAGAGAATAAATTGCACCACCTTGGAAGCAGTCCGGCATAAATCTCGGGCGCCAGTGGTTGGCTCCATAGAGGGCATTCCCGGCATTAAGCTCGGATAAACTCCTTCAACCTTTTTGAACCCAGATAATCTATAACATCTCGGATATAGTCCAGCATTGGAGCTCGGATATAGTCTGGCGTTGGAGCTTGGACATAGTCCAGCATTAGAGCTTGGGTATATGCCGGCGTTGGAGCTCGGAAGCAGTCCGGCGTTGGTGCTTGGCTGCAAAAGATGCCTCGAATGCAATCCGGCGTTGGAGCTCGGACGCAAGAGGACGCTGCCGCCCGGGAATAACTTCAAACCTGAAGTGTGGCATAATGATAACAAGGCATTGATAAAGGCCGGAAACTTAAAGGGGCTCCTCGGATACCCGACATATAAACTCTCCGGGTTTACTTTGCGATCCTCAAGATCGAAGATGAGAAGATTTGTTGAACCAGTTTTCAAGACCGACGACCAAATATGAAGAACAGTTCGGAAGAATCGAGGAGCGTCCCCAACTTGAAGACCGGTTCAGGGGATACTAACGGTGTCGTGGACTAGGGGGTACTCACCACGTCATCTCCCAATCATTTAGATTGGGCCGAGGACCCCCATGGCTGTATACTCATGGGCTAGTTCGGACAGTTGCCGCATATATGCAAGGAAGATTCCACAAGGCTTGGTGATCAAGACAAGGACTCCTCCCCACCGACGTATTCGGCTAGGACTCTTGTTATCCTAGGCCTCTGGTACATTATATAAATTGAGGCTAGGCTAGTCGATAGATGACTATGACATTATTCATCATACCTCTAGGGTTTAGACCACACCATATGATCTCGGGGTAGATCAACTCTTGTAACCCCTATACTCATTAAAGTCGATCAAGCAGCATGTAGGGTATTATCTCATCAAGAGAGCCCGAAGCTGGGTAAAATCCCGTGTTCATGTTACCATTGATCCTAAGACGCACAGCTTGGGACCCCCTACCCAAGATCCGCCGGTTTTGACACCGACAGTGAGCATCATGAAATTGGTGATGGTGGATGGTTGATGATGATGACGGCAACGAATCCCCCTCTCCGGAGCCCCGAACGGACTCCAGATCAGCCCTCTCGAGAGAGATTAGGGCTTGGTGGCGGCTCCGTGTCGTAAAACGCGATGAAACTTTCTCTCTGATTTTTTTGTCCGCGAGACAGAATATATGGAGTTGGAGTTGAGGTCGGTGGAGGTCCAGGGGGCCCACGAGATAGGAGGGCGCGCCCTACAGGGCGGGGGCGCCCCCTGTCTCGTGGAGAGGCCCTGGCCCCCCTGGTGTATTATTATGCCTAGAAATTCTTATTAATTCCAAAAAGTGCCCTCGTGGATTTTCAGGACATTCCGAGAAATTTTCTTTTCTACACATAAAACAACATCATGATGGTTCTGCTTAAAACAACATCAGTCTGGGTTAGTTTCATTCAAACCATGCAAGTTAGAGTCCAAAACAAGGGCAAAAGTGTTTGGAAAAGTAGATACGTTGGAGACGTATCAACTCCCCCAAGCTTAAACCTTTGCTTGTCCTCAAGCAATTCAGTTGATAAACTGAAAGTGATAAAGAAAAACTTTTACAAACTCTGTTTGCTCTTGTTGTTGTAAACATGAAAAGCCAGCATTCAAGTTTCAGCAAATATTATGAACTAACCATACTCACAATAACACTTAGGTCTCACAATTACTCATATCAATTGCATAATCAGCTAGCGAGCCATAATAATAAAACTCGGATGACTACACTTTCTCAAAATAATCATAACATGATATAACAAAATGATATCTTGCTAGCCCTTTCTGAGACCGCAAAACATAAATGCAGAGAACCTTTAAAGATCAAGGACTGACTAAACATTGTAATTCATGGTAAAAGAGATCCAGTCAAGTCATACCCAATATAAACCAATAGTAATGAATGCAAATGACAGTGTGCTCTCCAGCGGGTGCTTTTCAATAAGAAGGGTGATGACTCAACATAAAAGTAAATAGATAGGCCCTTCGCAGAGGGAAGCAGGGATTTGTAGAGGTGCCAGAGCTCGATTTTAAAATAGAGATTAAATAACATTTTGAGCGGCATACTTTCACTGTCAACGCAACAACTATGAGATGGATGTATCTTCCATACTACATGCATTATATGCAGTTCCCAAACAGAATGGTAAAGGTTTATACTCCCCCAACCACCAACAAGCATCAATCTATGGCTTGCTCGAAACAACGAGTGCCTCCAACTAACAACAGCCTCGGGGGAGTTTTGTTTAATTATTTTGATTTGCTTTGATCTTTTTGGATCATGGGACCGGGCATCTCGGTTACCGGCCCTTTCTCGTGAATGAGGAGCGGAGTCCACTCCTCGTGAGAATAACCCACCTAGCATGGAAGATATAGGCAGCCCTAGTTGTAACATGAGCTGCTCGAGCATACAAAATAGAATTTCATTTGAAGGTTTGGAGTTTGGCACATACAAATTTACTTGGAACGGCAGGTAGATACCGCATATAGGAAGGTATAGTGGACTCATATGGAATAACTTTGGGGTTTAAGGAGTTTGGATGCACAAGCAGTATTCCCGCTTAGTACATGTGAAGGCTAGCAAAAGACTGGGAAGCGACCAACTGAGAGAGCGACAACAGTCATAAACATGCATTAAAATTAATTCACACCGAATACAAGCATGAGTAGGATATAATCCACCATGAACATAAATATCGTGAAGGCTATGTTGATTTGTTTCAACTACATGCGTGAACATGTGCCAAGTCGAGTCACTCAATTCATTTAAAGGAGGATACCATCCCATCATACCACATCATAATAATTCTAATAGCATGTTGGCACACAAGGTAAATCATTATAACCCATAGCTAATCAAGCATGGCACAAGTAACTATAATCTCTAAATGTCATTGCAAATATATTTACTTCATAATAGTTGACTCAGAAACGATGAACTCATCATATTTACAAAAACAAGAGAGGTCGAGTTCATACCAGCTTTTCTCATCCCAATAAGTCCATCATATATAGTCATTATTGCCTTTCACTTGCACGACCGAACGATGTGTATAATAATAAAAGTGCATGTGCATTGGACTAAGCTGGAATCTGCAAGCATTCAACTCAAAAGAGAAGACAAGTAATATGGGCTCTAAGTTAAGTAAACAATCATGCATATGAGAGCCACTAAGAATTTTCAATACGGTCTTCTCAACCCCCAAAGGAAAGAAAAGAAAATAAAACTATTTACACGGGAAAGCTCCCAACAAGAAAGAAGAAGAACTAGAAATCTTTTTGGGTTTTCATTTTAATTTCTATTACAATCATGGAAATTAAACTAACTATTTTTTTTGGTTTTTCTCAAGGTTTATCAAACACACAAGAAGAAAACTAGAAAAAGAAATTTAAACTAGCATGGATAATACAATGAAAGAGTATGAGCACCGACGACTAGTGTGTGAATATGATGTAAAGTCGGTGAGAAATACGTACTCCCCCAAGCTTAGGCTTTTGGCCTAAGTTGGTCTAGTACCAAGGACCGCCACTGCTCTCTCCGGTGTAATGAGAGGTGTAATCAGGATAATACTGGTTGGTCATCTCCGGATCCCACTGGACAGATGATGCACGTTAAGGGTCCAACTCAGGTTCCGGCTCAGGTTCAGGTTCTGGAGTAAAATCTTGGGCTCGATGATTGTTCACCGCTTTCGTGTGACAAGAAAATTTTCTGCAAGCAAATCAAAAAACAGAGGCGCAGGCAAAATAATAATCTCAAAATGTTTCTTATTAAATCTAAGTTTATACAAGAGCCTCCTCTCTTCGTTGTCAACAATAAACTTGTGTGCTACCATGCTCTTGTAATCTAAAATGTGAGGAGGCAATTTTATCTCCCCCTTCTCAAGGTGCCTAATGGGTATCTGAAAATGCCTAGCAAGACGTGCGGCATAGATACCTCCAAATATGGGGCCTTTTGTACGATTCAGGGCTAGCCGTTTAACAATGACGGCGCCCATACTAAAAGTATTGTCTCCAAGCAAAGCATGTTGAAGAATGATAATATCAGGAACACTCAAGTATCCACTATTTCCACGACCAATCAGGCATTTACTAGCAAATATGGCAAAGTAGCGTAAAACAGGAAAGTGTATGCTAGAGACTTTTGCCTTAGAGCCCTTCTTTGGCTCCTCTACAGGGATAGTGTTAACAAAGCCATCCACATCTTTATGATGGGGTTCCTCTAATTCTCCCACAAAAGGTATCCTACACACCGCGCAAAAATTACTTAAAGACATTTCTCTGAATTCATCATATAAATGAAATGATACTGCAGGCGGTGACTTCTTAGGATAATAATAAAAGTTTTGCACGAAAGTATTTGTGAGTAAGAGATACTGATCGATCCGGTCGTTGATGAAATCGGTGAGGCCTGCAGTCTCGATCAAAGAATAAAAATCTTCATGAATTCCAGCTTCTTTCAAGAAATCCTCGCATGGCCATTCACACGACCGTACTTCCGCATCCCTCGGCAAAGCAATATCTTGCTCATGTATAGCAATCCTGGGCCCTTTCTTTACCGAGGAACCACCTTGGCACATTCTTCTAAGCATCTTTCTTTTTCTGAAATAAGTCTGAAATTTTTAGTAACTTCAAGATAAAAGTGCATAAAACTAAACAAGATTGATAGCAACTACTCCTACAAGTGCCTAAAGCCTATATCATGCATTGGAATTGCTTGGGACCTCAAAAATTTAACATGCAAGCTCAAGAACATGGTCACCTATGCAACAAAAATTTGCAATGAATAAAGCACTAGAACAAAAACTAATTGGACCAATGGAGGAGTCACATACCAAGCAACAAACTCCCAAAGCAGTTTTGTGAATGGAGCTTTGAGCTAAGAGATCAAAAATCACAGCAAAATGAGCTAGAACTCGTGCTTGAGCTGGATGGGGATTTCTTTTGGGTAGAAGATGAAGTGTGTGGATGCTGGCATAAGTGGAGGGGGGCCACCAGGGGCCCACAAGACAGGGGGCACGCCCTATAGGGGGGGCGCGCCCTCCACTCTCGTGGCCTGGTGCTTGCCCCTCCTGCAGTGATTTCAGTGCCTAAAATCCTCAAATATTCCAGAAAAAATCATACTAAATTTGCAGGGCATTTGGAGCACTTTTATTTTCGGACTATTTTTTAATGCACAGATAATTCAGAAAACAGACAGATAATACTATTTTGCTTTATTTAATCTAAATAACAGAAAGTAAAAAGAGGGTACAAAAGATTGTGCCTTCTAGTTTCATCCATCGCATGATCATCAAAATGAATCCACTAACAAGGTTGATCAAGTCTTGTTAACAAACTCAGTCCGAATAACACGGAACCGGAGAAATTTCGAATAACACTAAGTTACCTCAACAGGGATATGAAAATCCCCAACAATAAGAATATCATACTTTTTCTTGACAGTAGGGAGAGGAAATTCAAAACCTCCAAAAATAATAGTTGGAACTTTTTCAATAGAATTGATGCTATGAGCTTGAGATTGTTTCCTCGGAAAGTGTACCGTATGCTCATTACCATTAACATGAAAAGTGACATTGCCTTTGTTGCAATCAATAACAGCCCCTACAGTATTAAGAAAAGGTCTACCAAGGATAATAGACATACTATCGTCCTCGGGAATATCAAGAATAACAAATTCCGTTAAAGTAGTGACATTTGCAACCACAACAGGCACATCCTCACAAATACCGACAGGTATAGCAGTTGATTTATCAGCCATTTGCAAAGATATTTCAGTAGGTGTCAACTTATTCAATTCAAGTCTATGATATAAAGAGAGAGGCATAACACTAACACCAGCTCCAAGATCACATAAAGCAGTTCTAACATAATTTCTTTTAATGGAGCATGGTATAGTTGGAACACCCGGATCTCCAAGTTTCTTTGGTATTCCACCCTTAGAAGTGTAATTAGCAAGCAAGGTGGAAATTTTAGCTTCCGGTATCTTTCTTTTGTTTGTGATGATATCTTTCATATACTTAGCATAAGGGTTTTCTTTCAGCATATTAGATAAGCGCATACGTAAGAAAATAGGTCTAATCATTTCAGCAAAGCGCTCAAAATCCTCATCATCCTTTGAATTGGATGGTTTAGGAGGAAAGGGCATGGGTTTCTGAACCCACGGTTCTCTTTCTTTACCGTGCTTCCTAGCAAAAAAATCTCTCTTATCATAATGTTGATTCTTTGATTGTGGGTTAATCAAGATCAACAGCAGGTTCAATCTCTACATCATTGTTTTTGCTAGGTTGAGCATCAACATGAACATTATCATTAACATTATCACTAGGTTCATGTTCATCACCTGATTGAGTTTCAGCATCAGAAATAGAAATATCATTGGTATTCTCAGGTGTGTCTACAGTGGGTTCACTAGAAGCATGCAATGTCCTATCGTTTTTCTTTTTCTTCTTTTTAGAAGAACTAGGTGCCTCTAAATTATTTCTTTGAGAATCTTGCTCAATTCTCTTAGGGTGGCCTTCAGGATACAAAGGTTCCTGAGTCATTCTACTAGTTCTAGTAGCCACTCTAACATCAAAGTCATTTTTATTATTTAATTCCTCAAGCAAATCATTTTGAGATTTAAGCACTTGCTCATCTTGAGTAGCAACCATAGAAGCATATTTGCTAACGAGGTGAAGTTCATCTTTAACTCTAGCCAGATTATCACTTACACGTCCTATCTCGAAAGCATTATTCTTTAACTATCTACCAACATAAGCATTAAAACTTTCTTGTTTAGCCATAAAGTCATCAAATTCATCTAAGCATGGGCTATGAAATTTAGTAGAGGGGATTTCAACTTTATCATATCTATATAGAGAATTTACCTTTACTACCTGTGTCGGGTTATCAAGACAATGTGGTTCTTCAACATGCGGTATATTAAGACCATGTATTTCTTCAATAGGAGGTAAATTCTTAACATCTTCAGCTTTAATACATTTTTCTTTCATTGTTTTCTTTGCCTCTCGCATATCTTCAGGACTGAGAAATAAAACACCTCTCTTCTTCGGAGTGGGTTTAGGAACAGGCTCAGGAATTGGCTCAATTGGTTTAGGAATTGCTTCAGGAATTGGCTCAGGAAGAGTCCAATTATATTCATTGGTCAACATATTATTCAATATTATTTCAACTTCGTCGACTGTTCTTTCCCTGAAAACACAACCAGCACAACTATCCAAGTAGTCCTTGGAAGCATCGGTTAGTCCATTATAAAAGATATCAAGTATTTCATCCTTCTTAAGAGGATGATCGGGCAAAGCATTAAGTAACCGGAGAAGCCTCCCCCAAGGTTGTGGGAGACTCTCTTCTTTGATTTGCACAAAATTATATATTTCCCGCAAGGCAGCTTGTTTCTTATGAGCAGGGAAATATTTAGCGGAGAAGTAATAAATCATATCCTGGGGACTACGCACACAACCAGGAGCAAGAGAATTGTACCAAGTCTTAGCATCACCCTTTAATGAGAACCGAAATATCTTAAGGATATAAAAATAGTAAGACTTCTCATCATTAGTAAACAGGGTAGCTATATCATTCAACTTGGTAAGATGTGCCACAACAGTTTCAGATTCAAGGCCATAAAAAGGATCAGATTCAACTAAAGTAATAATCTTAGGATCAACAAAGAATTCATAATCCTTATCAGTAACACAGATAGGTGAAGTAGAAAAAGCAGGGTCGGGTTTCATTCTAGCATTAAGAGACTGCTCCTTCCATTTAGCTAATAATTTCTTAAGATCATATCTATCATTGCAGAAAGATTTCCCTAGCAGCTTCTTCATTCATAACATAACCCTTAGGAACAATAGGAAATACATAATCATTGGGAGAACTTTCATCATCACTATCATCAAAAATAGCATCTTCAATATTTTCATTCCCTCTCACTCTAGCAAGTTGTTCATCAAGAAATTCACCTAATGGCAAAGTAGTATCACGCATAGAAGTAGTTTCATGATGCATAGCAGAAGTGGCATCATCAATAACATGCGACATATCAGAATTCATAATAGTAGTAGGTTTAGGTGTCGCAAGCCTACTAATAACAGAAGGAGAATCTAGTGCAGAGCTAGATGGCAGTTCCTTACCTCCCCTCGTAGTTGAGGGCAAAATCTTGGTTTTAGCGCCTTTCAAGTTCTTCATAGTGATCAACAGATATAAATCCCAAGTGAATCAGATAATAGAGCTATGCTCCCCAGCAACGGCGCCAGAAATTAGTCTTGATAACCCACAAGTGTAGGGGATCGCAACATCTTTCGAGGGTGAAGTACAACCCAAATTTATTGATTTGACACAAGGGGAGCCAAAGAATATTCTTGAGTATTAGTAGTTGAGTTGTCAATTCAACCACACCTGGATAACTTAGTATCTGCAGTAAAGTATTTAATAGCAAAAGTGGTATGATAATAACGGTAACAGTAACAATAGTAAAGATAAATGTTTTTGGGTTTTTGTAGTAGTGGTAACAGTAGCAACGGAAAAGTAAATAAGCGAAGAACAATATGTGAAAAGCTCATAGGCAATGGATTGGTGATGGATAATTATGCCGGATGCGATTCCTCATGTAATAGTTATAACATAGGGTGACACAGAACTAGCTCCAATTCATCAATGTAATGTAGGCATGTATTCCGTAAATAGTCATACGTGCTTATGGAAAAGAACTTGCATGACATGTTTTGTCCTACCCTCCCATGGCAGCGGGGTCCTAGTGGAAGCTAAGGGATATTAAGGCCTTCTTTTAATAGAGAACCAGACCAAAGCATTAACACATAGTGAATACATGAACTCCTCAAACTACGGTCATCACCGAGAAGTATCCCGATTATTGTCAATTCGGGGTTGTCGGATCATAACACATAATAGGTGACTATAGACTTGCAAGATAGGATCAAGAACACACTTATATTCATGAAAACATAATAGGTTCAGATCTGAAATCATGGCACTCGGGCCCTAGTGACAAGCATTATGCGTAGCAAAGTCATAGAAACATCAATCTCAGAACATAGTGGATACTAGGGTCAAACCCTAACAAAACTAACTTGATTACATGGTAAATCTCATCCAACCCATCATCGTCCAGCAAGCCTACGATGGAACTACTCTCGCATGACGGTGAGAATCATAAAATTGGTGATGGAGGATGGTTGATGACGACGACGTCGACGTATCCCCCTCTCCGGAGCCCCGAACGGACTCCAGATCAACCCTCCCGAGAGAGATTAGGGCTTGGCGGCGGCTCCGTGTCGTAAACGCGATGAAACTTTCTCTCTGATTTTTCTCTCCGCGAGACGGAATATATGGAGTTGGAGTTCAGGTCGGTGGAGGTCCAGGGGGCCCACGAGATAGGGGGCGCGCCCTACAAGGGGGGACGCGCCCCCCTGTCTCGTGGACAGGCCCTGGACCCCCTGATGTATTTCTTTCGCCCATAAATTCTTATTAATTCCAAAAAGTGCCCCAATGGATTTTTAGGACATTCCGAGAACTTTTCTTTTCTACAGATAAAACAACATCATGGCAGTTCTGCTGAAAACAGCGTCAGTCCGGGTTAGTTTCATTCAAATCATGCAAGTTAGAGTCCAAAACAAGGGCAAAAGTGTTTGGAAAAGTAGATACGTTGGATACGTATCAATCTATGGTAAACTACTCACACTTCATTGGAAGGGCAATAGAGTTGATGTAGATGCCCTCCGTGATCGAATCCCCCCCGGAAGGATGCAAGAAAAGGCCCCAAGATGGGATCTCACGGGAACAGAAGGTTGCGGTGGTGGGAAAGTGTTTTCGTGGATGCTTCTGAGGGTTTTGGAATATATGTGAATATATAGGAGGAAGATCTAGGTTAGGGAGTCACCAAGGGGCCTAGAAGGTAGGGGCACCCCCCCTAGGGCGCACCCTCCACCCTTGTCGCCGCTTCGTGGCTCTTTTGACTTGCAGTCCAAGTCCCCTGGGTGTCTTCTGGTCCAAGAAAAATCATCGTGAAGTTTTATTCCATTTGGACTCCGTTTAGTATTCCTTTTCTGTGAAGCTCAAAAACAAGGAAAAAGCAGAAACTGGCACTGGGCTCTAGGTTAATAGCTTAGTCCCGAAAATAATATAAAATAGCATATTAATGCATATATAACATCCAAAACAGATAATATAATAACATGGAACAATCAAAAATTATAGATACGTTATAGACGTATCAAACGCCTGTAAGGTTTCCTAATATTTAAGACGTGTGGAGATGTACCAACGCTGTAGGTGTATTTGATATTACCGTGTTTCCACTTTAACCAACGACATAGATACTAGAAACTCTGTTGGTGTAGGCACCAACGCCACCGCTATATTTTAACACTGCCGACATATTTGTGGCGTCAGGCTCCTACGCCAGCAAGGCACTTTTTGGCATGCCGTAGCTAGACTTTTCTACACTATTGGGCCAGTTTCAACTTGATATCACCTGATGTGATCAAGAGGCTGCAGATTCCAAAGGAGGATTTGAAGAAGACTGGCAATTTCTATGGAATCAATCCATGAAGAAGTCAGCCGAAGGAAAAAATAACCTTGCCAGTGACGTTTGGCAGTGAGCTCAACTATGGAACAGAAAAAATCATCATTGATGTCGTGAAGATTCGGTTGCCCTACAATAGAATCCTTGGATGCCCAGCACTTGCAAAGTTTATGGTTGCATCCCATTATGCCTACGACATGCTTAAGATGCCTGGGCCAATAAGTTTTATCACCGTCAACTCTGACAAGAAAGATGCATTGATCTATGCTAATCAGCTATACCAGGAAGCAGTTGTAGCATTTGTCGTCAAGGCGCTTGCTCCTACTGACAAAGCTCTCGACGGGGAGAAGAGGAAGAAGATCGGCAAGACCACTAACTCCAGTGAGCACTCCCCTTTGAAGTGTTGTGCCCCTGTCGAGGACGCACCAGAGAGCTCTGCCGGCAAGAACAAGAAGAACAAGGCTGCGCCACCAGAAACTAAGAAGGTGCCCGCCAAGGAGAATGGCGACGGGGGAACATTCACCATAAGTTCCTCCATTGACGACAAATAGGAAAGTGCGACGTTACCTTCCTGCGGGCGAATGTTGATGTGTTTGCATGGCAACCATCTAACATTCCCGACGTTCCTAGGGAGATAATTGAGCACCACCTTGCCGCCTGCCCTCATGCGCGGCCCGTCAAGAAGAAGGTGAGGAAGCAGGCATTGGAGCGGCAGCAATTCATTAACAAAGAGATCAAGAAGTTGAAAGCAGCAAGTTTGGTCATAGGTGTACTCTATTCCACGTGGTTGGCCCATCTAGTTGTTGTGCGCAAGGCGAACGACAAGTGGCGGCTTTGCATTGATCATATGGATATAAATAAAGCATGCCCGAAAGACCCATTTCCCTTATCGCGCATTGACCAGATTGTTGACTCCATTACCAGATGTGATATTTTGTCATTCCTTGATGCCTACTACGGATATCATTAGATATTCATGTCATAAGGATATTAAGAAAAGACCGCATTTATCACTCCATGTGGCACATACTGATATGTATTCCTTTCAGATTGAAAAGTGTTGGTTCAACATTTGCAAGGGTAGTCCAGATTGGTTTGCAACCTCAGCTGCACAGGAATCTGGAGGCCTATGTGGATGATATAGTGGTCAAGACCAAGGACAAGTCAACATTAATACAATATTTGGAAGAAACATTTGCCAATCTGCACAAGATCAATCTGAAGCTCAATCCCGAGAAGTGTGTATTTGCTGTTCCATCCGACCAGCTTCTCAATTTCTTTGTTTCTCAACGTAGAATTGAAGCTAATCCCAACAAGATCAAAGCAATTGTGCAAACTGAAGCACCAAACCGCGTCAAGGATGTTCGCCGTCTTGCCATCTGCGTTGCTGCACTTAGTAGGTTCATCTCGAGGTCTGTTGAGTGCACCCCGCCCTTTTTCAAAATCTTGAAAAAGGCGGGTCCAACGAAATGGACTCCGGAAGTGGAGGCAGCGCTACAAGACTTGAAGAAGTACCTTTGTTCTGCACCAACACTAGTCACGCCAAGACCGCAAGAGCCATTGTTGTTATACTTGGTGGCAACAAATCAAGTGGTTAGTGTTGCACTGGTGGTGGAGAGGCAAGCTGTGTGTGGAGAGGCAGCAGATGCGAGCCCAACAAGCACTGGTACAACGAGGTGCTATACAAACGGTTTTTAACCCCTTTCCGCGATGGCACTTGGAACCGTCGCCAAGTGAGTGTGGGCGATAGGGGGTCCTTCCCACACGACCCAGAAACCATTGGGGATAGGGAGCCTTGATGCATACAGTTGCCCCTATATAACCATTTACGATGTCTCGCATATATGAAATGCTTCATCTTTGCTACTCGTTTGTGCTCGCATTGCCATCACAGTCGGAGTTTTGTGGTTTTACCTAATGTCGGTGTCAAAACCGGTGGATCTTAGGTAGGGGTCCCGAACTATGCGTCTAAGGCTAATGGTAATAGGAGGCGGGGGACACGATGTTTACCCAGGTTCGGGCCCTCTCTATGGAGGTAATACCCTACTTCCTGCTTGATTGATCTTGATGAATATGAGTATTACAAGAGTTGATCTACCATGAGATCGTAATGGCTAAACCCTAGGAGTCTAGCCTATGAGATTATGATTGTTGTGACTAAACCCTAGAAGTCTAAACCCTCCGGTTTATATAGAGACCAGAGGAGGTAGGGTTATACAAAGTCGGCTACAGAGAAAGGAATCTACATATCCGAATTGCCAAGCTTGCCTTCCACGCAAAGGAGAGTCCCATCCGGACACGGGACGAAGTCTTCTATCTTGTATCTTCATAGTCCAATAGTCCGACCACAGTATATAGTCCGGCTATCCGAGGACCCCTTAATCCAGGACTCCCTCAGTAGCCCCTGAACCAGGCTTCAATGACGATGAGTCCGACACGCAGATTGTCTTCGGCATTTCAAGGCAGGTTCCTTCTCCGAATACATCAAAGTAAATTCCGAACACAAGAATCGTGTCTGGCTCTGCAAAACAAATACCACACACAACCATAGAGAGTATAATATTTCACGAGTCCAATCCGGTGACAACTTTTTGTAGCGTGACATCACGCCACTACCCGGTCATTATTCGAACCATTTTTTAGCCTACCACTCCATATTTCGAGGGGCGGTTTCACTGGCACATCCTGTCGAACCAGAGATCGTGTCCCCTTATCACGGGATTCTCATCAATACGGGCATGGGTAACCCAACCGTGCCATCTCACGGCGCTTGGGAAATAGGCAGATTTTAAGGCGAGCAGGAAGGCACATAAATTTTACTGCCTTTATAAGGGGTTAAGGATCAATCCTTGTTCACCCACGCCTTCTCCTTCCTCTGCCCATCCATTCTCGAGCTCCAGCACCCAAGTTCTTGCTTTCTCTGCCCAAAAAGCACTCCAATCATGTCCAGATCCAAAGCTGGAGGCAAGTGGATGGCCTCCTCCATCAAGAAGGAAGGCATCAAGAAGCTCCGGGAGGCCAGGTACCTGGCCAAGGATATCGCTCATCGACTTCCAGCCAAAGGACATATCGTCCCCACCCCGGAGCCACAAGAGAGGGTGGTGTTTCTCACCCATTTCATCTGCGGGCTGGGATTCCCCCTTCACCCGTTCGTCCGCGGACTGATGTTTTACTATGGGCTAGACTTCCATGATTGGCCCCCAACTCCAACCTCAACATCTCGGCATTTATTGTCATGTGCAAGGCCTTCCTCCGCATCCCACCTCACTTCGGCCTATGGCTGAAGACTTTCAACTTGAAGCCAAAGGTGGTGAGCGGCCAACAAGCAGAGTGCGGAGGCGCCATGGTGGACAAGATGCCAAATATCACCTGGCCCGAAGGCTCATTTGTGGATACGGTAAAGGGGTGGCAATCGGGGTGGTTTTACATTACCGAGCCGCGCAGCACCAACTGGGCGGCAACCCCCGAATTCTGATCCGGAGTCCCAATGCGGCTCACTTCCTGGCAAGAGAAGGGCCTGGCCTGGGGCTCTTCGGATGAGCTGACGGGGCTCTAGACGTGTGTCCAGAACATGATAAGCAAGAAAATCAAGCTTGTCAACATGGTCAAGGTCATGCTCTTCCACCAGATCCTTCCATGCTAGCGCCGGACTAGCAATTTCTGGGAGTTCGACCTGGCCAAGCACCAGACGCTGCTAGAATTCTTCGGCATGACGCACGAAGACATCTGGAAGGTGCTCTTCAAGGCCAGCGAGGTACCACCGCCCACGACTGAGGATCATGGGCTTAGCTTGAAACGCCCGTCTAATCCGGTAAGTTCTTTCATGTTTTCAAGGTATATCCTTTACTGGCATATCTGAGGGAGGAAACTAAGCCTCCCTATAAAGCTTCCAGGCCTGGATAGAGGTAGTGCAGCAGATTAACTGTCCGGATCCGCTGCCCGAAGACCCAGAAACGCCTCTTCTGACGAAGATGTTGTTTCCGGCACCTTATGAGGTGCCGGAGAAGAAGGCCAAAAAGAAGGCCCCGGGGACCAGAAGTGGTTTCCGTCGCACGGGCACTTCATACGTGATGTCTGAAGACTCTGAGACGCACTCCTCTACCGAAGACGACGAGGAAGAGGAGGAGGAAGAACAAATCCATGCCCCCCTACTGGGGGAGAAATAAGAGGAAGGCCTCCACACATGGGGAGGCCGAGGCATCCAAGAAGGGGAAAACATCCCTTTCGGACAACTCCACAGCGGCCACCAATAGTGGCGGGGAGTGGGAGCCCAGGGCCAAGCCCCTAGCCAGCTCGTAAGTGTCCGGACACAGTATTATATCCGGCATTTTTACTTTATTGTTTTTAGTGTGCTGGATCATGCACTTGCAGCCCGGCCTAGTCCAACATCGCGATGTCCTCCTCTTTGGAGGGGTCGATAGACCCGTCGGCGATGAACAACACATCCCTTCTGACGGCCTCCTCCCCCAAGGCCACGGACAACACCAAGGTGTTTTCTCAAAGGATCCTAGGCCCGGGAGAAGCTCAGGAGGCCGTCCCGGTGGTGCCAGAGGGTGAAGCCTAGGCTTCCGGACATGTGGGGGAGCACACCCCCATGGACACTGATAACCCGCAAGTACATGGGATAGTTGTACCCTCTTTCAATAAGTAAGAGTGTCGAACCCAACGAGGAGCTAAAGGTAGAACAAATACTCTCTCAAGTCCTATCGGCCACTGATACGACTCTACGCACGCTTGACGTTCGCCTTACCTAGAACAAGTATGAAACTAGAAGTACTTTGTAGGTGTTGTAGGATAGGTTTGCAAGATAATAAAGAACACGTAAATAAAAGCTAGGGTCCGTTTAGATAAAGAGTGATAAAGTAAATATAGCGAGTGTGGAAAAGTGGTGGTAGGAGTTGTGGAATTGTCCCTAAGGAATTGACTATGTTACTAGACCGATAATCACTATTGCAATTCTATTTGAGGGAGAGGCATAAGCTAACATACTTTCTCTTCTTGGATCATATGCACTTATGATTGGAACTCTAGCAAGGCTCCGCAACTACTAAAGATTCATTAAGGTAAAACCCAACCATAGCATTAAAGCATCAAGTCCCCTTTATCCCATACGCAACAATCCCCTTACTCGGGTTTGTGTTTCAGTCACTCACACAACCCACTATAAGCGAATCATGAACGCATTGCAACACCCTACAGTGGGAATCCCTCATGCTTGCGCGACATGGAGGGCACCATAGGAAAGCACCAATAATAAAACATGCAACTCAAACCAATCATAGCAATTCATCAATCACCCATAGGACAACGAAAATCTACTCAGACATCATAGGATGGCAACACATCATTGGATAATAATATGAAGCATAAAGCACCATGTTCAAGTAGAGGGTACAGCGGGTTGCGGGAGAGTGGACCACTGTATATAGAAGGGGGAGGGTGATGGAGATGTTGGTGAAGATGACGGCGGTGTTGGTGAAGATCGCGGTGATGATGATGGCCCCTGGCAGCGCTCCGGCGCTACCGGAAGCAAGGGGGAGGGAGGCCCCCTTCTTCTACTACTTCCTTGACCTCCTCCCTAGATGGGAGAAGGGTTTCCCCTCTGGTCCTTCGCTCCCATGGCTTGGGAGGGGCGAGAGCCCCTCTGAGATTGGATCTATCTCTCTGTTTCTGTGTTCTCTGTTTCTGCCCCTTCACCGTTTCCTTTATATTTGGAGATCCGTAACTCCGATTGGGGTGAATCTTTCGCCCAGATTTTTCTCGTAAAATTAGCTTTCTTGCGGCAAAAGAAGAGCATCAACTGCCTTACGGGTGGCCCAGGGGGGAGGGCGCGCCCCCTGTCTCGTGGCCACCCCGGACACCGTTTCGCGTTGATTCTTCCTTCGAAAAATCCCAAATATTCCAAAATAATTCTCCGTACGTTTTTATCCCGTTTGGATTCCGTTTCATATTGGTTTTCTGTGAAACATAAAACGTGCAACAGGCAGGAACTGGCACTAGGCACTGGATCAATATGTTAGTCCCAAAAATAGTATAAAAATTTGCCAAAAGTATATGAAAGTTGAAGAATATTGGCATGGAACAATAAAAAATTATAGATACGACGGAGACGTATCAGCATCCCCAAGCTTAATTCCTGCCTGTCCTCGAGTAGGTAAATGATAAAAAAGATAATTTTTGATGTGGAATGCTACCTAGCATAATCTTGATCATATGTCTAATCATGGCATGAATATTAAGACATGAGTGATTCAAAGCAATAGTCTAGCATTTGACATAAAAAACAATAATACTTCAAGCGTACCAATAAAGCAATCATGTCTTTTCAAAACAACAAGGCCAAAGGAAGCTTATCCCTAAAAAATCATATAGTTTGGCCATGCTTCATTTTCGTCACACAAAATGCTCCCATTATGCACAACCCCGATGACGAGCCGAGCAATTGGTTCATACTTTTTAACACGCTTCAGCTTTTTCAACCCTCACGCAATACATGAGCGCAAGCCATGGATATAGCACTATAGGTGGAATAGAATATAATGGTGGAGGTTTATATGGAGAAGACAAAAAAGGAGAAAGTCTCACATCGACGCGGCTAATCAACGAGCTATGGAGATGCCCATCAATTGATGTCAATGCGAGGAGTAGGGATTGCCATGCAACAGATGCACTAGAGCTATAAGTGTATGAAAGCTCAAACTGAAAACTAAGTGGGTGTGCATCCAACTTGCTTGCTCATGAAGACCTAGGGCATTTGAGGAAGCCCATCGTTGGAATATACAAGCCAAGTTCTATAATGAAAAATTCCCACTAGTATATGAAAGTGACAACATAAGAGACTCTCTATATGAAGAACATGGTGCTACTTTGAAGCACAAGTGTGGAAAAAGGATAGTAACACTGCCCCTTTTCTTTTTTTTGGTGGGCTTCTTTGGCCCCCTTTTTTACTTAGGCTTATTTGGCCTTTCCTTTTTTTCTATTTTTTCCTTTTTTTTCTTTTTTTATGGGCAATGTTCTATAATGATGATCATCACACTTTTATTTACTTACAACTCAATATTACAACTCGATACTGGAAGAAAGATATGACTCTATATGAATGCTTCCGGCGGTGTACCTGGATGTGCAATGATCTAGCATAGCAATGACATCAAAAAACGGAGAAGCCATGAAAACATCATGCTAGCTATCTTACGATCATGCAAAGCAATATGACAATAAATGCTCAAGTCATGTATATGATGATGATGAAAGTTGCATGGCAATATATCTCGGAATGGCTATGGAAATGCCATAATAGGTAGGTATGGTGGCTGTTTTGAGGAAGATATAATGAGGCTTCTGTGTGATAGAGCGTATCGTATCACGGGGTTTGGATGCACTGGCAAAGTTTGCGCCAACTCTCGAGGTGAGAAAGGGCAATGCACGATACCGAAGAGGCTAGCAATGATGGAAAGGTAAAAGTGCGTATAATCTATGGACTCACATTAGTCATAAAGAACTCATGTAATTATTGCAAAAGTTTATTATCCCTCGAAGCAAAGTACTACTATGCATGCCCCTAGGAGAATAGATTGGTAGGAAAAGACCATCGCTCGTCCCCGACTGCCACTCATAAGGAAGACAATCAAAGAAACACCCCATGCTTCAAATTTGTCACACAACGGTTACCATACGTGCATGCTACGGGACTTGCAAACCTCAACACAAGTGTCTCTACAATCCACAACCACCCACTAGCATAACTCTAATATCACCATCTTTATATCGCAAAACTATTGCAAGGAATCAAACATATCATATTCAGCGATCTACAAGTTTATGTAGGATTTTATGACTAACCATGTGAATGACCAATTCCTGTCATCTCTCTAAATAGATATAAGTGAAGCAAGAGAGTTTAATTCTTTCTAAAAAAGATATGCCCACGCTCTAACAAATATAAGTGAAGCAAAATAGCATTCTATAAATGGTGGTTTTCTAAGTGAAGAGAAACAGGCAATCCAAACTTCAAATGATATAAGTGAAGCGCATGAAGCATTCTATAAATCCATACTCAAAAGATTTAAGTGAAGTGCAATGAGCATTCTATAAATCAACCAAGTACTATCCCATACCAGCATGGTGAAAAAATAAAAATGAAAACTAAATGCAAAAGACGCTCCAGGACTTGCACATAATGCATGAACGAACCGAATTCGAAAACATACCGATACTTGTTGAAGAAAGAGGGGATGCCTTCCGGGGCATCCCCAAGCTTAGATGCTTGAGTCTCCATGAATATTTAATTGGGTTGCCTCAGGCATCCCCAAGCTTGAGCTCTTGCCTCTCTTCCTTTTCCTCATATCGAGACATCTTCGATTAGACACTTCATCCACACAAAACATCAACAGAAAACTCGGTAAGATACGTTAGTATAATAAAGCAAATCACCACTCTAAGTACTGTTAAAAACCAATTCATATTTTGTTTTTGCATTGTGTCTACTGTAATATAACTTTTCCATGGCTTAATCCACTAATATAAATTGATAGTTTCATCAAAAAGTAAACTATGCATCAAAAAACAGAATCTGTCAAAAACAGAACAGTCTGTAGAAATCTGAACATCCACCATACTTCTGGCGCCCCAAACATTCTACCAAAATTAGGGAAAATAAACAAGTTGTATAGAAAGACATTTCAAAAGGAATGAGAACCAATTTACGTTCCAGCTAAAAATGTAAAATCGCGCACTACAGACAAAGTTTCTGTCCTGCACCGTACAAACCAACAAGCATTGTAAACATCCTAAAGGCAAACCTTGGCACATTATTTTTATAATACAATGGAATTATACAAGGGGATAATTATTTTTGATGAAAAGTTTCTGTAATTAAGATTCACAAATTTTCCGTGAGCATGAACAAAGTTCAAGGCTAGCTCCCACTTCAACAATGCTTGTCTCTCTCACTTTCACTTTCCTTTTTGAAAAGTTTTTAGGTTCCCCTCTTTATTTTTGTGTTTTTAAACTATATGAAAGCACACAACAGAAATAAATGACTCTCTAAAACTTCTGGGTTGTCTCCCTGGCAGCGCTTTCTTTAAAGCCATTAAGCTAGGCATTTAGTGCTCAAGTAATGAATCCGCCCGGATCCCAAGGTATATCAAAGCCAATTTTAATTAACAATGATTTGTAATTTAGTAGTGAGCACAAGGTAACATATATCAAGCAAAAACAAAGTCTAATTCTCTTCCTATGCATCGGCATGTCATAAAAGAACAATTCATGCACACCAAGTAAAGGCCAATGCATAGTATAAGCAGTTTCTTGCAATTTTATCATATTGGAAACATAGAGAGGTGGAGATAAAGTTCCTCTCTCATAATAATTTCAAGTAGGAGAAGCAAGCACATGCATATTACATTCATCAAAATCATCATGTGCAATGGTAAAAGGCAACCCATCAATATAATCCTTAATAAGGACAAACTTCTCCGATATAGTGTAGTAGGGAGAATTCAAAAAGATAATAGGACTATCATGCGTGGGTGCAATAGCAACAATTTCATGTTTAACATAAGGAACTATAGAAAGTTCATCTCCATAAGCATAATTCATATTGGCATTTTGGCCACAAGCATAGCAAGCATCATCAAAAAGGGATATTTCAAACAAATTCAAGGGATCATAGCAATCATCCTTTGGTAAGCACGAAGGGGAATTAAATATTGTATGAGTTGGAGGGTTACTCTCATTACAAGGTGGGCACGGGTAGCTAATCCGCTCTTCCTCCTTTTGTTCTTCGCTCTCCTCATCATCGTTTTCATCCAATGAGCTCACAGTTTCATCAATTTCTTCTTTCAAAGCTTCCTGCAAAATATTAGTCTCTTCTTGGACAACGGAGACTTTCTTCATAAAAGCATTAATATAATAATTGTATTCATAATTTTCATAGCAATATCTAAGTATAGCAAGATTTTCAGGCCTATAACCATCATCATCAAAAGCTTCATACTTTTCAAACAAAGCTTCAATTTCATAAGCAGCCTTAAAAGCAACAAATTCTTCTATTTGTTCCACATCATAGTAATCATATATACCATTAGCATAAGAAGCTAAGGTTTCATTATCATTAAATTTGGATGAAAAGGGAAGGTGTGGAGCCTTCATCCTAGAGCAACGAGTAATATCATATCTCAAGCAGAGATTCCAGGCATACCAAGGCAACATAATAAATTGATCCCATAATAGTTTCCCTTTTTTTGTCGAGCGATAATCCCTAAAGTATTCACGTTGATCCAATGTGTCTCCCTTTATAAAGTTGAATGGGGTTTTCTCAGGATTATCAAAGTAGTACATAATATTTTTCACATAATGAGAATCGGGGGTTTTAGGAGTTACCCCATCTACATGAGTAGCAAGTACATCTATTTTTTTGGTATTTTGCATTCCATATCCATAACTAAAGATAGAGAACAACTTAGAACAGCAAATAAAAATTACTTAGTGATAAAGCAAACAAGCACACACGAGAATATTCACCCCACGCTATGACTCCTTGACAACGGCGCCAGAAAAAGGTCTTGATAACCCGCAAGTTTACGGGATAGTTGTAGCCTCTTTCGATAAGTAAGAGTGTTGAACACAATGAGGAGCTAAAGGTAGAATAAATAATCTCTCAAGTCCTATCAGCCACTGATACGACTCTACGCATGCTTGACGTTCGCTTTACCTAGAACAAGTATGAAACTAGAAGTACTTTGTAGGTGTTGTAGGACAGGTTTGCAAGATAATAAAGAACACATAAATAAAAGCTAGGGGCTGTTTAGATAAAGAGAAATAAAGTAAATATAGCGAGTGTGGAAAAGTGGTGGTAGGAGTTGTGGAATTGTCCCTAAGCAATTGACTATGTTACTAGACCGATAATCACTATTGCAATTCTATTTGAGGGAGAGGCATAAGCTAATATACTTTCTCTTCTTGGATCATATGCACCTATGATTGGAACTCTAGCAAGCCTCCGTAACTACTAAAGATTCATTAAGGTAAAACCCAACTATAGCATTAAAGCATCAAGTCCCCTTTATCCCATACGCAACAATCCCCTTACTCGGGTTTGTGTTTCAGTCACTCACACAACCCACTATAAGTGAATCATGAACGCATTGCAACACCCTACAGCGGGAATCCCTCACGCTTGCTCGACACGGAGGGCACCATAGGACAGCACCAGTAATAAAACATGCAACTCAAACCAATCATAGCAATTCATCAATCACCCATAGGACAACGAAAATCTACTCAGACATCATAGGATGGCAACACATCATTGGATAATAATATGAAGCATAAAGCACCATGTTCAAGTAGAGGGTACAGCGGGTTGCGGGAGAGTGGACCGCTGTATATAGAAGGGGGAAGGCGATGGAGATGTTGGTGAAGATGTCGGCGGTGTTGGTGAATATCGCGGTGATGATGATGGCCCCTGGCAGCGCTCCGGTGCCACCGGAAGCAAGGGGGAGAGAGGCCCCCTTCTTCTTCTTCTTCTTCTTCCTTGACCTCCTCCCTAGATGGGAGAACGGTTTCCCCTCTGGTCCTTGGCTCCCATGGCTTGGGAGGGGCGAGAGCCCCTCCGAGATTGGATCTATCTCTCTGTTTCTGCGTTCTCTATTTCTACCCCTTCACCGTTTCCTTTATATCTGGAGATCCGTAACTCCGGTTGGGGTGAATCTTTCGCCTAGATTTTTCTCGTAAAATTAGCTTTCTTGCGGCTAAAGAAGAGCGTCAACCACCTTACGGGTGGCCCACGAGAGTCCAGGGCACACCCAAGGGGGAGGGCGCGCCCCCTGTCCCATGGCCACCCCGGACACCATTTCACGTTGATTCTTCCTCCGAAAAATCCCAAATTTCTCAAAATAATTCTCCGTCCGTTTTTATCCCGTTTGGATTCTGTTTGATATTGGTTCTCTGCGAAACATAAAACATGCAACAGACAGGAACTGGCACTGGGCACTGGATCAATATGTTAGTCCCAAAAATAGTATAAAAAGTTGCCAAAAGTATATGAAAGTTGAAGAATATTCGCATGGAACAATCAAAAATTATAGATATGACGGAGACGTATCAGACACCAATGATGGGGGCCGTATCCAATTTGAACCCCATCCGCATACAGCTCCAGAGACCCAAGCGACTCCGGATTCAGGGAGGCCGCCTCTTTCGAACGAGGGAGGCGAGCCAACTCCACCGGTGACCTCTGTCCATCCAGAGGCACCAGATAGATTACTGGAAGCTCTACAAGGCGGTTCCATTGTTGAAGAACACCGTGCTCTTATGAACACCGTGCAAGTAATTGTAAAAGAATGTCACAATATAGACAGTAGCCCCTGATGCTCTGTTCGGTGTTTGGAAAGAAAAGCCGAACAGAGGATAAAAATAATTTTCGCAGGAGACTAACATAAAGTGTCTATGTGAATGAGCAGGCGTCGCTGCTGGCTGCGATTGCTCACATTGCGGAGGTCTCCGGACTGAAGCAAAACCTGGAGCGGGCCGAGGAGGAGCTCGGCCTTGTGAAGAAGCAGCTGGAGGACAGCCAAGGTACGCAGTGACCTGCGTGTATATTCCGGAAGGATGAATGGTTCGGGCTGACTAAAGTGTCATGAACTTTGTTAGGGGCCACGACCGAAGTAGCGACCCTCAAGAAGGCGTTAGCCGAGGCCAAGGACAAAGAGGCCAAGGAACACATCGCGCGTGAGAAGCAGGAGGTTCGGGTCAGCGAGGTCCAGCAAGAGCTCCAGGACATCGTCAAGAAGTATGAGTCCTTGGAGCGCGATTTTAAGACTCAAGAGTCTGAACTTGCCAAGGCCTGCCAGAGCACACTAGATGCCCGAGCCGAAGCATAGGGCACCATCTAGGAGATCCAGGCGGCCAAGAAAATTACAGCAGGTAAGGCTTTCATTATGCAAAGAAGATATGTGAAGGAAACATTCCTGTTACTTACCCGGATTTGGAGCTCTCCATGGGCATTTACGGATCTGCCACGCAGCATATCAGATGCTGCCCGATTTTATCGAGTCGAAGAAGGGAGCTCTACGGAGAAGCTATTCTGGTCTCAATACCTTGGACCAGAACTTCTGGTGCCCTTTAGCAACCAGCTGAAGCAGCTGGTCGAGCTGCATAAGGCAGCCGAACTAGCCATGAAGGACTTAATAGTCCAGCTATGGCCTGCCGAGCCCATGCCCAGCAGCTACTTCGGACTCGTAAAGCGGCTTGTCAGTGCCTGCCCGTGGCTCGAAGTCATCAAGCGATCGGTCTGCATTGAAGGTGCGTGGATGGCCTTTGCCCATGCCAAGATGCATTGGGCGAAGATGGACGCCACGAAGCTGATGACCGAGGGGCCGCCTAAGGGCAAGGAGCACCGCCGACCTGAGCTATATTTCGATAGTGCCCTGGAGGGATCCCGCCTTGCGGCAGAGAAATGTGCGAGGGATGCTATATTCCGATGAAAACATTCAAGTTATCCTGTCTGTAATATGAGACAAGTTTGTTATGTAATATAATGCTTATTGCTTTAAAAAATTTACCTCCTGTGCGGCCGTTTATGAAAATCTGAGAGTTACCCGTCGTCAGCTTCTGCCCCCACGTAGATAGTAGGGGGGTGTTCGGGATAAATATAAACACTCTTTAATCCAAATAATGGTCCTTAAAGGAGGTGTTTAACGCAACGAACAAGGCAATCGTACTATACGGCTTTATCACCCTCACTTAGCCATAGGAGTTTGACAATGAAAATTTTGGTGAAGCCCCTGGTATTCGGAAGACCGAAGTTGGGGCGCTATACATGCCTAATCGGATAAAGACTGATTCCTCGCATAAAGCGTAAAAAATCTCTAATGATTTGACAACCTCTTGAACTGCTGGCCAGCTCTCGCTGCATCATGACAGTCAGCTTTCGGCTTTCTCTACTGAGGTTCTCGTCTAGAAGAACTGGGACACAATCGTAGTAGTTCTCCCTTTACTACCCTAGCCGATATAGCGGAACTTAAGGTAGTAAGCACAGGAGCCGGGCAACCCAACTATTGACCAAAGACATGATTCGAACCGATGCATATAATGCTATAAGTTCAGGGTCCCAAACTATACTGTAAAGGTGTTCGGACTTGATTGACATATTGCGGGGTATAATGAAGCCCCTGGCGAATTAGTACGTACCAGAGTGTATGGGTGCAATAAATAATGAATACAAAGACAAGAAAAAGATCAAGTAAAAAGCTGACGCTACAAATTATTTTCCATTGTAATTTTATTAATACGTCAAGGTGTACTTGTACAAGTAATGCGATAAGCAAGTAAGGCTATTTAACATGCCATGAACAAGAGCAAGCTGTGTGCGGGTATGTAAAATAGGTTAGCGATCGTTAGCAGAGACCACCTGGGTATTCCCTTGTACGTCAAAGCTCCTTGCCTCCTTGGTGTATCCGTCCCGTGATGGGTCCGATGATCAGGTTATCAGAAAAACCTCAAGAAGAGAAAACCCTGAAAGAAAGAGAAAAAGTAAAGGTATGCGGATCCAGGGGCGGTTGAGCCGCATTGTGGACCGCAGTCTGGCTATGCCCCCGTCCGTGCCCATGGTATTTTAAGTGCGTAGTTATGTACGCTCGACACAAATGTCGCTGCTTGATCGGGACTAGGACTGAGGCCGGATTGCTAGTCAAGCTCTGGACGAGCAGGACCGTCCTGCCGTAGAGTAGTTTGGACTCGCTTGACAGTGTCCGGGGGCTTCACTACCGAATTGAGGTTCTGCCTAAAAAGGCTATTATGTACTTCTGCAGCAAGGGCCGCGGTGTGCTCCTCCATGCGGAGGGAGCGCTCCGTATTTCCGTTGACCGTTATTACACCGCGTGGTCCGGGCATCTTGAGGTTGAGGTAGTCATAGTGCGGCACCGCATTGAATTTAGCAAATGCGGTTCATCTGAGCAGTGCATGATAACCACTGCGGAAAGGGACGATATCGAAGATTAACTCTTCTCTTCGGAAATTATCCAGGGATCCAAAGACCACTTCCAGTGTGATTGAGCCCGTACAGCAGGCCTCTACACCTGGTATGACACCTTTAAAGGTGGTTTTAGTGGGCTTGATCCTTGAGGGATCGATACCCATTTTGCGCACTGTATCCTGATAGAGCAGGTTCAGGCTGCTGGCACCATCCATGAGGACTCGCGTGAGATGAAATCCATAAATAACTGGGTCAAGGACTAGTGGGGCTGAACCGCCATGATGGATACTGGTCGGGTGATCCCTGCGATCGAAGGTGATCGGATAACAGGACCATGGGTTGAACTTTGGGGCAACTGGCTCGATCGCGTAGACGTCCCTGAGTGCACGCTTGCGCTCCTTCTTGGGGATATGGGTGGCATATATCATATTCACCGTTTTGACTTGGGCAGGGGGGGTTCTTCTGTCCCCCTGTGTTCGGTGGTCGGGGTTCCTCGTCATCTTGCGAACCTTTCTCCTTATTCTCGGCATTTAACTTGTCGGCCTGTTTGAAAACCCAGCATTCTCTGTTGGTATGATTGGCTGGTTTATCAGGAGTGCCATGGATTTGGCATGGTCGATCGAGTATGCAGTCCAGACTGGACGGGCCCAGATTATTTCTCTTGAATGGCTTCTTCCACTGACTGGACTTAGAGCCACTGAATCCGGCGTTGACCACAGTGTCTTCGGTGCTATCATCGTTGTTTCAACGCTTATGCCCATTACATCGGGGCTTGTCGTTGCTGTTTCTGGCTTCAGAAGTGCCAGGTTTGCTTGTATTGTTGTTGCTACGGGCTAGCCAACTGTCTTCTCTCGGACAGAAGCGGGTCATGAGTGCCGTGAGGGCTGACATGGACTTCGGTTTTTCCTGGCTGAGGTGTCTGACCAGCCATCCGTCGTGGATGCTATGCTTAAAGGCCGCTAGGGCTTCGGCGTCCGGACAGTCGACGATCTGGTTATTTTTAGTTAGGAACCGAGTCCAGAATTTCCTGGCTGACTCTCCGAGCTGTTGGATTGTATGACTTAGGTCATCAGCATCCGGAGGTCGGACATATGTGCCTTGGAAGTTGTCGAGGAAGGCGCCCTCCAATTCCTCCCAGCTACCAATGCAGTTTTCAGCCAGGCTGTTTACCAAGTATCTAGCTGGTCCTTTGAGCTTGAGCGGGAGTTATTTGATGGCATGAAGACCATCACCGCGGGCCATATGAATGTGGAGAAGAAAATCCTCAATCCACACTACGGGGTCTGTTGTGCCATCATATGATTCGATGTTTACGGGTTTAAACCCTTCTGGGAAATCATGTCCCATTACTTCGTCAGTGAAGCAGAGGGGGGGTGTGGCACCTCTATATCGGGCCAAGTCGTGACATAGTTGGTATGGAGCTCGTCTGTGGGTTTCAGCCTGGGCGTGGTTATCTTTGTCACGTTCGGCCAGATGGCCACCGTTGCGCGTTGATACACGCCCCCGTGATCCATAAATTGATCTTGTCTGGCCTTCTCTCTTTTCCAAATCGCGTCACAGGTCATGTGTATATCCCCCAGCTGTTGTATTTCTGTTTGTTCGGCGAGGTAGTGCGGGCTGGTATTCGGCTTGAAGTGCCGCTTTGTCCTGGCAACGTGGTGGTCTGTCAGCTGTACTGTACCTTGGTAGGACGGGTTCCACCACCTCGTCATCGACTGTGGCAACAGTTTGTGCTTCCGGTAGCTTTTGGTTGGGCGCTCGAGGCCATATTCCTCGGCTGCCAGGACATCGGTCCATCTTTCATGGAGCAGATCCTGATCAACTTGAAGCTGCTGCTGCTTCTTTTTCAGGCTTCTTGCTGTGGCAATTAGCTGACACTTAAAGCGTTCTTGCTCGGCAGGCACTTCAGGAACGATGGAATCTTTGTCACCGAGGCTAACCTTGTCCTCAGAGAGCGAAAGGTAGTTGCTATCCTCTGAGTCTTCGTTCACGGCCTGTTCACCAGGGCTGGATTGCCCATCCTCCGGTTCCTCCTTTTCGGAGGTCGGCTCAACGGGGTCTTCATTGTTTTAGGCACCGTCCGTAGTGTTATCCTCTTCTGTGACGTACTGCTATTTTTACTACGGCGTGGCTTAGAGTAGCGCCGCTGATGTCGGTGCTTTGGCTGTATGTCAGGAGGTTTATCCTCGACTTGATTTTCATCATTGCCGTTATTTTCTTTAGGTGTATCCACAATGTATATGTCGTACGAGGAGGTGGCTGTCCAACGCCCTGTAGGCAGTGGTTCCTTCTCCTCTCCGGCATTGTCGTCCGTACCGTCGATGTCTTCGAAGTCGTAATCGAGCATGTCGGTTGAGTCATCGACAGTGGCTACAAAGTGGGTGGTGGGTGGGAAACGATGTTCTTCGTCATCCGCTTCCCATTCAAGCCAGACAGAGTTCGGCCAAAAGTCCCCTATCAAGGAGAGGGATCTTAATGAGCTTAACACATCGCCAAAAGGCGAGTGCTGGAAAATGTCCGCGGAGCTGAACTCTAAGACCGGCGCCCAATCAGGTTCGATGGACGCGGATGCACCCGGTCCGGAGTCCATGGCCGGAGACGAGTTCGAGGTTCTGGAAACACAAGCCCAGGTCGATGTTGGGTCTGCGTGCGGCTTGAGCGCCACTGAGTCTGTGGCATCCACGGTGGGGCTAAGCTTCCCGTCTTTGGACGATGTAGTCCGCTACGGCTCTAGGGCCAGGGCGGTCACAAGCTCTAGCTCCTGTGTGCAGCCAGATGACAGATCTAGGTCATGTTCATCGTGGTGGCCGAGGACAGCCGTCACGGGCTCAAATCCGTCAAAGATCAAGTCTCCATGGATATCGGCCATGAAATTCAGGCTTCCAAATCTGACCTGATGGCCAGGGGCATAGCTATCGATCTGCTCTAGATGGCTAAGCGAGTTGGCCCGTAGTGCGAAGCCGTTGAATACGAAGATCTGTCCGGGGAGGAAGGTCTCCCCCTAGACTGCATCATTGTATATGATTCATGGAGCCATCAAACCTATCTTCGACGACACAGAGGAACTCTCAATGAAAGCACCAATGTCTGTGTCAAAACCGGCGGATCTTGGGTAGGGGGTCCCAAACTGTGCGTCTAAGGCTAATGGTAGCAGGAGGCGGGGGACACTATGTTTACCTAGGTTCGGGCCCTCTCTATGGAGGTAATACCCTACGTCCTTCTTGATTGATCTTGATGGATATGAGTATTACAAGAATTGATCTACCACGAGAGCGTAATGGCTAAACCCTAGAAGGCTAGCCTATGAGATTATGATTGTTGTGACTAAACCCTAGAAGTCTAAACCATCCGGTTTATATAGACACCAGAGGAGCTAGGGTATACAAAGTCAGTTACAGAGAAAGGAATCTACATATCCGAATTGCCAAGCTTGCCTTCCACGCCAAGGAGAGTCCCACCCAGACACGAGACGAAGTATTCTATCTTGTATCTTCATAGTCCAACAGTCCGACCACAGTATATAGTCCGGCTGTGTGAGGACCCCTTAGTCCAGGACTCCCTCACCTAAAACCAGGCAGATTCCAGGCACAGGAGTTTTCTAGGCACATACCAAACTGGCTCTATGTTTACGATGCCTGGCACCTCACAAACAGTTCATGATTATAAACCGTGTATGATAGGTAGACATTCACACATGTTTAGTTTTGTCGCATCGTATGTGATAGTTTCTGACATCACACACGTTTTGCAAACATCAACTGTGTGCATTGTTACACACGTTTCCACTCCATGAACCATGTCGGATTATGATGTATATCGCACCTGTGCTTTATTAACCGTGTGAGCCGTAATGACCTGCACACTGTAATTTCACCCTAATTTAATTGCTGCTATTTAAAATTGTACCTAATTTAAACGTGAAAGTAGGCTATAGCTTTATTCATATCCATCTAGTTCCAACAACCAATGCATTATTCAATTCACAGGTACATATGTTTAAGAATTGCATAAGCACCAAATAAAGAATGATGAACCAGGGTTCTATACTTGTACTATTACATATTGCAAAGAAATAGGCGACAACCATTCTGGTTGCTGAACATGGTGAAGTGGAATGGCCCTATTGTGCTCTCCTGGATGCAGAAGGCACGCACGAATCTAGTCCAACCCCTTGTGATGGTCGGCCGCCAATCATGTAGTTTGAGAAGTTATCTTGAGTAAACTGCTTCAGGATCCACTGCAAAGGAAAAAAGATTCATACATTGTCATCTAACACAACTCATTATAGGCACTAAAAAGAAGGCTACATGGTTCTTACTTACCATCCTGCAGTTCACGGTTGTCTTGCATAAAGTGTAAACATATAGTTCGATTGACATCTTTTGACCCATTTAAATAAAAATCTTAATCAGTTTCCTCACTTAATGTTGGTCATGAATATCTCGTTGCCCCATACGCAGAAAGGGTTGAAGTGTGGATCTTTGGCAATGACATGTGTACCTAAAAGCACCAAGTAAATACTAGAAGCTAAACAACAATTGCAAAATGATGTAGTACAACACTCCCTCCATCCCATTATATAAGATTTTATACACGTATATCTAGACATCATCAGAATATTAAGGTAACACGAACATTAAGGTAACACTCTCCCTTGTTGCTATGTAGCCTAGGATTGCATATTTAGTCATTCAGTACAATGCATGTTGCTATGTAGCCTCAAATATATTAAATATGGCCCTATAGTTAACCTACTGATAAATGGGTTATAGATATATTTAGTGAAATGTCCGATTCGATGATTAATCCCTTATCAGCCCCTAGGCTATATGGTACCAGCTACAGAAATCCTGAACAGTGAGTACATATAAGCAATGCGATGAAACTAACCTCGATGGAAAAAATAGCACTGTTCTCGATATTGTCTTGTATGAGTACATATAAAGGCATGTTAAGCACAACACGCTAAATATCAACCAAATATATCCATGGTAGACAACATAATCTACAAATGATAGCTTCAGTGTGCAGGCTTAAGCACACTAGTTAAGCAAAACAAGAAGTGGAAAGGTGTGTTAACTACATCAGGCATAACATTTATAAACAAGCAAATAGTCATTCAAACTGGTATTGTGCAGGTCTAAAGTACACTAGTTATTGTTAAAAAACGAAAAGGCATGTTGACTGCAATATCCTTAACAACAACCAAATATCGTAATTCATAGTGGTATTGTTGAAACTGTTATTGATGAAACTTAATTGCACGGAAAATAGTTGCACATATGCAGCATCACATTATGAAGAACTAAAATAAACAAGTCATGAGGCCATCTCTAACCGATACTTTAAAAGTTAAAGGACAAAAACAATTAGCCGATACAACCGATCTATTATGCTAATATTAGTAGAATAACTATTCTGATAACACTTCCGCACTGCACGTTCAACGCAAGTTCATGTCATTGTTTGAACCAAGTGTGTTGCAGTACTCACGCGAGTGAACTTCGTGTCGAAAAAAACTACACACTGTGTTTTTCTGCTACTGTTTTCGCTCTAGTTTTTTAGCCGTTTATCGGAACGACTCATATAATATACCGATGAGAATCTATGGATTAGGCGCAACTTCGCCATGTTGAACCCTTTTCGAGATTCATCATAGTTTATGAGCAGTTTCAAAAATTGTGTGGCTCACGACGAATGTCATCGAGCGTTTTTCGTGTTTTCTTCTAATCCGCTCGTCGAAATGAAGCAAATGATATAGAGTTGGAAAAATATCATCGATGCGCATCTTTTTCATATCTATTATTTTCTCTAATTCGTTACGGTTTAGGAGCAGTTTCAAATTTACTAAATCGCGGAATTGTGTTTTTGAATTTTTTTATACTGTTTTCGCTCCAGTTTTTTAACCGTTTGTCGAAACGACACGTGTGATACGCCGTTGGAAAGATACGAACGAGGCTCAACTTTCATATGTTGAAATATGTTTTTTAAGTTCAGTTTGAAAATCGTGCGGGGGACGACGGGTGGCAGTTGCCGTTTTTCATGAAATATTTACAAACCGCTAGCCGGAATGATTCAAATGATACGCCGCCGGAAAGATATTGACGAGGCGCAACCTTTTCATGTAGAACACACTCTCTAATTCTTTACGGTTTAAGAGGAATTTCGAATTTACCGAAATGCGACACTCTGTTTTTTCGCAACCCAAAATCGTCGTATGTACTGCATCAGACAGAAAACCGCACTGCTTTCCGACCAAAAACCGCACTGCATTAGACTGACAAGTGCACTGCATGATTTCTTTTTTGTGGGATGTAAATTTTCCCAAACGAGGTAGCAAACCGCACTTATTTGGACTAAAACCCGCACTTCATCAGACGAACAAGTGCATTGCATGATTTCTTTACGTAAATTTTCTCAAACGATGGAGGAAACCACACTTCTTTAGACTAAAACCCGCACTTCATCAGACGGACAAGTGCACTGCATCATTTCTTTTTTGTGGGACATAAATTTCCCAAACGAGGTAGCAAACCGCACTTCTTTAGACTAAAACCCACACTTCATCAGACGGACAAGTGCACTGCATGATTTCTTTTTTGTGGGATGTAAATTTTCTCGAACGAGGTGGAGTGCACTTTATATCAAGCATTGGTGACACGCAATCCTATGAAAAGTGAACCTCGAGACTACCGTAAACGGGCCGCGACACTATCTAAAGTGAACCGCGTGAGTTTTATTCAAACTCAATATTTTTTATGTGTGTAGATCCATGTGGGGACCCCGACTCATAAGTCGGGATCACCGAATGCACGTGTAGAATGATCCCAGAGATCAATGCTCATTGAACACACAGAAGCTGAATAACAAGAGTCTTACATCCATTCATATCGTCTTACACAAAATTATGACCATTATGGTCAAGTCTTACATTGATAAAGCCTTAAGGGTTGAACATCAAATCAAACAAGCAGCGAAAATCTTCGTCGATAAGTAGAACCCACGCCATCTGCCATAACCCTACAGGCATTCTGACTGGGAAGCGTCCTAGTTCGCATGTTCGTCACCAAAGAGCTCTTCCTCAAACTCCTGTTCTTCCATGCCTGGTCAATTAAATAACCAGTGGCAAGCCAATGAGTACTTTGAATGTACTCGCAAGCAACCCATGATTTGGTTCAAAGTAACAATGCAATTGTACGACAAGTAATCAACCTAGATTCAAGCTAGTTGGGATGTCCTATCAACTTGTGAGGTATACATCAATGAACTTGGGTAACGTTGAGAACAAGTTACAGATATCAATGTTAATAGGGTTTGAATCAATGCCATGCCATTCAACATGTCAAGTCACCACCTTGACACAAATAGCTCCTTTCCACACACACATGCACCGAGATTGTAAAATCTCTGGACATAGTTTAAGTAGCAACTCCGAACTGTCCATGACCGTGGACACGGCTATTTGAATAGTTTGACACTCTACAGAGGTTGCGCACTTTACCCACAAGATCCGGGAAGCTTTCGTGTCATCCACGATCCCGCAGTACCTCAAGTACTCGGGGGAAGCACCCGATCATTACCTTTCCCTAGACGACACTAACATAGGGTCCACTCATTGATACACGGCCCTCGTGTATAAGCAAAAGATCGTGGGACTCTGCCCCTTTCACGTTATCACACATACATGAAGGGACCAACGGTGTGTCCGGTGCCCTGTGAAACCAGTCATGGCCGCCTATCCAAGCACGACCCCGTCCCGAGTGTGACCTCAAGTCACCCCCGTCACTAGTAATGTGGGCACCATGCTAGTATCAATCCAAGTAATCAATAATGCCCGGTCCCATAAAGGGGTAGAGTGGTTGCACATGTTTGGTTGGGACGGTAATCACACATAAATCTAATCCATCATTTTACACACACCAAAAGCTCTCTTCGGTACACCACTTCTTCCTCAAGTGGTGACCTTAGTTCAACATCTCCCAAGGGCATTAGGGGCACTCGATGGGGTTTTTGAAAGAATGTAACCACAAAGAGTTCCTGGTACACATGCATCATTATGCATCAACTAGTCTCTTGACAATGCAATCATGAACAAGCCAAAGTCATGAGTAAGGGTATGCATCATGTGGTGGTTCACAACAAGTTTACCACTGTCTTATTTCATCATCATGCAATCGGAAAAGGGTACTGATGAACAAGAGGGGTGTCATGGTCAAAGGGTTGCTTGCCTTGATTGGCTTGTTCTTCGAGGTCTTCAAATCCTTCTCCTCCTTCTTCTTCAGCAACTTCGTCAAATACGGGATCTAATCGTCGCAAGAAAAATAACGGAAAAAATAAGACAATAATGAAAACAGAAAAGTCAAAGTGCTCAGAAAAATGTCAACTTATTTTTGTAAAATACTAGGAGGAAAACCAGGAAGGGTAAAATTCTTGGTTTTGGTTTGGAGTTAGGAGGACAGAGTAGTGGATTTTCAAACAGAGATTTTATTGTTCGAAATTGAATTTAAATTTGAACAGTGCAGAAAAGTGTAATGGATGTGTATGAAAGTTACATCAATAAATAGGTGGGATTATTCTGAGATTTTAGGAGTTGGAATTATTTCATTTGGATAAGTATTTTATCCTGTGGAATTTTTATAAAACAGACAGAAAAAGAAAAAGAAAAGTGGCACTGTGCCACTGGGCCAGAAAGGCCACAATGTAGACGGCCCAGAGGAAAATTAGCCCGCACGAGGCCGCCACGTCGAAGGCATAAAGGCAAAGTACGCCTTCAGCCGACGGGCGAACCGGTGTGCGCGTGTGCGTTTTTAAACCTCATGGGTGGGTCCCACCCTTCAGGGCGTGAGGCTGACGGACAGGGCCCACGGCCGTCGTCGTCTACCTCCGTCCAGAGGCGACGACGAGCTCATCAACGGCGATATAGGGCACGGGAGGATGCATGGGTGGTACTGTTGGACTCAGGGGGATGTCGTCGTTCGGGTGGTGGTCGAGATGGTCGCTGGAGCAGCCTGGTTCGCCGGCGACGAGGTCACGCGGCGGAGGTGCTTCGGGTGTCGATGGTTCCGGCCGTTCCCGGCTGCAAAAATAGTGGGGAAGAGAGGGGAAAGGGTCAGCGATGTCGCGCGGTTCCAGATCGAGAGAAAACGGGGGCGGAGGAGGCCTGTACCGAGCGAACGCCAATGAGCCGAGGCGGCGGAGCTCGAGCTCGATCTCGAGCTCGGGCGGCTCTGCAGACAAATGGGTGGTGCGGGAGGTTGATTAGGATTGTGGGGGAGCGTCAGGGAGTGAGAGAGGGGATCGGGTTAACCTTTTATAGGCTGGCCAAGGTCCACCATAGGCGCGGCCTACGGGTGCCCACGGATCGGCTCGGGTGGCCGTTAGAGAGGGAATGGAGGTCTCAAGGGTGTTCGTGGGAGTGGTCTAGGGTGCCAGGGAGAGAGAGGAGGAGCAGGGCGAGCTGCGGGCGGGCCATAGGAGCAGTGCAAGCATTGGCCGAGCGGGATGGCGCTCTGGCGCGAGCTGTAGGAGAGAGAAGGGGCGCGGGAGCAAGTGGGCGGCCTGCTGGTATGGAGCGGACGTCGAGGGGAATCGACTGGCACGCGGGGGAGGCTCGAGGTGGTCGGGGGGCGTGGCGTCAACGGTCGGGTGCCCTGCCAGGTGCTCTAGAGCGCGACTTTGGCCGGCATCCGCGGTTTTCCCACGTCCTCGCGCTTTCACTTGTGTCTGGTAGCTGAAGGGGGCATGGGAAAAATCTGGGGAGAGCCTTGGATGCTCTGGGGAGCTGAGGGGAGAGAAGGAGACTGACAGAGAGGGAGGAATCCACTGTCCAAAGAAGAAAAATGGGGTTCTCCCCCCTTCATCATTGCTTCCTCGGGCAGAGAAGCATCCAAGTGCTAGAGGGGGACTAGGAGGGGTTGTGGTAGAAAGTAAAATTCATGGAGATTAGTGGAAGAGGACCAAACACGGTTTTTGGTAAAGTGGCAGAAGGTGTTTGATGCTGGTTTGGGCAAGTAGATGATTTCCATTTGTCATGAGACTCCACAGGGTGAAATGGCACATATAATTAGGGTCCTCCACCACTTTTGAGCTCATTTGGGCAAAGTTGCCAATGCAACTTTTGTAAACCCTAGAAATTGGTAGAAATGAACTTGTGTAGATATAGTGGAGTAAATCACTTCTCCTTGATGTACCACTTGGTCTAGTAGCCTCATTTGGTCATGTGAACATGGTCACAAAAGTTGGGGTCATGGAGAGAAAGTTGGTAGTACAAAGTTGTTCAAATTTGATTCTGGTCAGAGGGGGTTTTGGGGCATTTTGGTGAACCAAAATGACCTTAATTGAGATGAGGCTTTGCAAGGTGATCACAATATGCATTTGTGACTTGCTGGATTTTCCTTGGAATTTATGAAAATATTTCCTGTAGAAATATTTCAAATCCTTGAAATGGGCAGAAATGGTTTTGGGAGGTTTTGTCCAATATTTTGAACGTTACCATGTGTTGAAACTCTTTTATATGGAAAATATATGTTCACTGAGTTTTCCTGATTTTCCTCAAATATTTTTGAAGCTTTTAAATAATTTTAACCTATTAAATTCCATTTCTGGCCTAAGGAAAAAGCCTTTAAATAAAATAGGGAAATTACTTTTAAAATTATATTTTTGTGGTTTATGGGAGTTCTATATCTAATAGGTTCAAAATATACTCTTTGAAATATTTTTCATACCCCAAATCAAATACTTGTAGTGCAAACCTCAATTCAGGGGTTTTTGGAAAACTAATTTTTGAAAATACTATTTGGCCAAATTATTTCTGTAAGAAAATACTATATTGCACTATACACATGGCATGATCATTGGGCAGAAGTTTGGGGCAGGGAGATGAAGTATCTAAGGTGGAGTTGTGTTGACTTTAAGGAGCACTTGAAAATCACAGAGAGAAAAACCAACTCCAAATAAAAAGCCAAATAATGCAAAAGTTTTTTTTGGTCCAAATTTTCATGCTTTATTAATGCAAATGACATGTTACAAAAAGCAGGGTGCGGCAGACCTACCCCCCTTACAAGAATCTCGTCCCCGAGATTCCTAGACTAGGCTCTAAAAGAGATCGGGAAACTCGGATCTAAGGTAGTCTTCACGTTCCCAGGTGGCTTCTGCTTCAGTGTGGTTGCTCCACTGGAACTTGAAGTATTTGATGGTGTGGCTTTGCGTATGTCGTTCTGCTTCATCCAAATTTTGGATGGGCCTCTCACGGTAGGTCAAATCAGGCTGAAGTTCAATGGCTTGGTGATCGACATCTTTGTAGAGATCAGGCTTGTCTGGAACTTGGAGACACTTTCGGAGTTGTGAAACATGGAATACGTTGTGCACATCGGATAGTTCAGGTGGTAGTTCCAACTGATAAGCCACCTCTCCTCGTCGTGCGGTGATCTTAAATGGGCCAATGAATCTTGGTGCGAGCTTCCCCTTAACGTGGAAACGCTTGGTTCCCTTACGGGTGGTTACCCGTAGGTACACATGGTCTCCGACTAGCAAGTTCATCTATCTGTGACGAGTGTCAGCATAGCTTTCCTGTCTTGACTTGACGGTCTTCAGACGCTCTCTGACCAGCTGCACTTGTTCTTCTGCTTCGCGGAGAACATCTGGCCCAAAGACTAGCCCTTCTCCGGTCTCTGACCAATTGAGGGGTGTGCGACACTTGCGCCCATATAATACTTCAAATGGTTCCATCTGGAGACTTGATTGGTAACTATTGTTATAGGAGAACTCAGCAAATGGGAGACAACCTTCCCACTTAGCTCCATATGCTAGGACACAGGCTCGGAGCATGTCTTCGAGAATCTGATTCACTCGTTCTGTCTGGCCTCCGGTCTGTGGGTGGAAAGCAGTGCTGAAAGACAACTTGGTTCCCATGGCCTCTTGGAACTTCTTCCAGAACCTAGAGGTAAACTGGGTTCCTCGATCGACACAATCTCCTTAGGAACACCATGAAGACTTACGATTTTGTCGATGTATAGAGTCGCCAGCTGGTTGCCATCATAGGTAGTCTTGACAGGAATGAAATGGGCCACTTTGGTCAAATGGTCGACTATAACCCAGATGGAGTCATGACCCTTATTTGACCTGGGTAACCCAGTGATGAAATCCATTCTGATTCTATCCCATTTCCACTCGGGAACCTTGAGTGGTTGGAGCAATCCAGCCGGTCGCTGATGTTTAGCCTTGACCCTTTGGCATACATCACACTTTGCAACATAGGTGGCAACCTCCCTTTTCATCCTGTGCCACCAGAATTTTTCCTTCAGGTCTTGATACATCTTGGTCCCTCCAGGATGGATGGAATACAGGGTGTCATGAGCTTCTTGCAAGATCGGATTCTTGAGCTCAATCTTGTTGGGCACGCAAATGCGATTCCCGAACCACACAACTCCTTGCTCATCCTTTGAGAAACTTGGGGCTTTGCCCGCCTTGATCTTCCTGTTGATGCCTTCAGTACTCTCGTGTCCCTTCTGAGCTTCCTTAACATCATCCATCAGGTAGGCATGACTTCGAGGTTGGCTAAGAATCCTGGTGCAACCAGTTCCAATCTGAAGCCTTCAAGTTCTTAATATAGGGTGGGTAACCTTTCCTTAAGCATAGCATTCAAGGAAGAAGCCTTTCTGCTTAAGGCATCTGCTACCACAGTAGCCTTTCCAGGGTGGTATTGGACATTGAGGTAATAGTCCTTGATCAACTCTAGCCACCTTCTTTGCCTCATGTTCAATTCCTTTTGAGTGAAGATATACTTCAAACTCTTGTGGTCGGTGTATATCTCACATCGCTTCCCTAGGAGGTAATGTCGCCAGGTCTTTAAGGCGTGAACTACAGCTGCCAACTCAAGATCATGAGTAGCATAGTTCTCTTCATGAGGACGTAGCTGTCTGGATAGATATGCTATGACTCTGCCTTCTTGCATCAGGACACCATCGAGTCCGGTTCTTGATGCATCACAATATATCACAAATTCCTTGTGAATATCAGGTGTGGTCAGAACTGCGGAGGTGGTTAATCTCTTCTTCAGCTCCTGGAAGCTCTCTTCCCACTTTGGTGTCCACTCAAACTTCTTGTCCTTCTTCAGGAGCTAGGTCATAGGTCGGGCAATGCTTGAGAATCCTTTAACGAACTTGTGGTAATATCCCGTGAGTTCGAGGAAGTTTCTGACTTCCTTCACATTGCTCGGGGTTTGCCATTCATTCACGTCCTGGATCTTGGTGGGATCCACTAACAACCCTTCGGCATTCAGTACATGCTAAACTTGGTCCAACCTTATGCAGCCAAGAATGTCATCAATGAAGACGACAACAAACTTGTCCAGATATTCCATGAAGACCTTATTCATGAGATACATGAAGTAAGCTGGGGCATTGGTCAATCCAAAGGACATGACCGTGCACTCATACAGGCCATATCTGGTTACAAATGCCATCTTCGGAATATCTTGAGGTCTGATTTTCAGCTGGTAGTACCCAGATCTGAGGTCGATCTTGGAGAACACCTTGGCCCCATTGAGTTCATCAAATAGATCTTCAATCTTGGGAAGTGAATACTTGTTCTTGATTGTAACTTCATTGAGGGAGCGATAGTCAATGCACAAGCGGAAGGTACCATCCTTCTTTGCGACAAATAGAACAGGTGATCCCCAAGGGGAGGCACTAGGGCGGATAAATCCCTTCCTCAATTTCTCTTCCAGTTGCTTCTTCAGCTCTGCTAACTCTTCCGATCCCATGCTATAAGGCTTCTTATAGATGGGTCCTGCTCCGGGCATAAGCTCGATGATTAACTCAATGTCTCGGTCAGGAGGCATTCCCGGTAGTTCATCAGGAAAGACATCGGGGTATGCACATACTACCGGTACCTGCTCCAATCCAACTTCAGTCGGATAGTTGACTTGGGTGGCTTGAGCTGGAGGGGAGTTGGCAGCAAACTTAACTTCAACTCCTTGGTCATTAGTCACTGTGACAGTTCGGTTGGCACAATCTAACAAGCCTTGTTGCTTGCTGAGCCAATCCATTCCCAAGATCATGTCCAAGCCTCGTGATCTTAGGATGATAAGGTCTGCTAGGAAACCTACCCCATTAATGACAATCCAGACTCCTTTACATCCTATCTTGGCTCTCATCTCTGCTCCGGGGGTTTGTACCACCATAGGGTTATTCAGGGGTGTAGGGTTCATGCCACTTTTTAATGCAAACCTTTGGGTGACAAATGAATGCGTGGCTCCAGAATCAAACAAAATAGTTTCGGGTGCTGAGTTGACAAGGAACGTACCCAGCACGATGTCCGGGTCTTCCTGGGCTTCTTCTACAGTGACATGGTTCACCCGACCCTTGCCATTGTTGGGCGGGTTGTGGGGAGCTTGGCTCCTTGGTGGCATTCCATGGCCTTGTCCTAGGTTCTGCACATTGGGGCGCGGGGCATCAGGTTTCTTGTTAGGGCACAGCCTTGAGATGTGTCCTGCCTGACCACATCCAAAGCAAGTGACTTGGTTTGGGTTGTTGATCTTGTTACCTCCACTGTTATTGGGGTTGTTGAAAGCTGGCCTGGGGTTGGCATACTGCTAAGGCTGGTAGTTGGTGCAAGGTGCAGGGGCTCTTGGCTGCTGATAGGTTGGCTTGACCGGGGCTGGCTGCCACGGGCGAGGCTTCTGGTTGCTGGAGTTACCCTTGTTGATCATCTTGCGCTTACGAGTATCGTCCAAAGGACGTCGCTTGTCCTCAAGCATGAGTGCCTTGTTCACCAGGTCAGGGAAGGTTGGGTAGTCACACACAACAAGCGAGTACTACAGGGTCTGATTGAGGCCTTCCATGAAGCGCTCTCTTTTGCCAGCATCAGTGCTGACATCTTCAGGAGCATACCTTGACAGAACACTGAACTTCTGCATGTACTCCTTGATAGTGCTACTCCCCTGCTTCAGGGCCTGGAACTCATGCTTCTTGATGGCCATAATTCCGGAAGGAATGTGGGCCTTGCGGAATTCTGCCTTGAAGTCATTCCAAGTGATGTTTTTCCCCGCATGCATGACCTTGAATCTATCCCACCAAGCTCTGGCAGTTCCTCTGAGACAGTGGGCAACATATGCCACCCTCTCACGGTCTTCAGTGCAGCCGACTAGTTCCAACAGATCCTTAATGGTGCGGACCCAGTCGTCTGCATCCAGGGGTTCAGAAGCTCGATGAAGGTAGGTGGTGCATGCTTCTTTAACTCTGCCAACATGGAACGTCCATTTCCATTCCCCGCCTGCTGGCGGTTGTTGGTGACAGCTTGAGCAATCATCTGGAGGGCTGCAGTGTTGGCTTGGCATTCCTCCCAGAAGGCTTGGAGAAGTTGAGCCATGTCCATGTTTGGACGTGGTGGCGGTGGTGGAGTCTGTCCTGGGGCTTGGTCCTGGCTAGCTCCTACTTCAGCAAAACCTCCGGCTTCTTGCTGCTGGGTAGAGGTACCAGTACGTGTTACAATAGGCATCCTGTTGGAGCGGTCAAGGTCTCATGATTGGGAAAAATGAGGGAAGGCAATATAGATGGGATGCCTAGTAAGGGGTGGGTGTGACACAATTTTAAGTTAAGCCAAGGACGGAAGGGACAAATTCATGCATTAAAACCAAATGGGTGATGCAGCCATTCACAAGTTCCCGAAAGGGAAAGTACGACTTTCATCAAAACAAGACGAAAATAAACACAACATAATATGGTTTCATTTGAACCATCACATGGACTCGACTTCGCATAAGGGGTACATGACCTATCCTACCTTAAGGGTTACGGACTGGCCTATCATAGTCCTCAACAGTGTCTAAGTGGTGGAATGCTCGGTCGCGTATTCCGGCTCCTCTGGGTCTTCCTCCTCATCTTCATCTATCTCTGTTTCTTCGTCACTTGAGGGAGTGGGGGCCTGGAGGAGCTGACCATGGTGCTGCTTCGTCGGGGGCACCGTGAAGAGGTCGCGATATTCCTTCGCCGTCATACGGCATGGTTGAGATGATCCCTTGGCATGCGTAACCTTTGGGGGTCGCCCCCCTCGATAGGCAACAACGGGCTGTCTAGGGGGTGCACCATCCTTCTTGATCTTGTCCGCCTTTGTCTGAGCTAGGCGGAGGAGTTCCTTGGTCTCGTGGACTTCCATCGACTCCGAGGCCAGGTGTTGTGCCCGGTGTCGTGGTTCTATGTCTGACAGTAGTGTAGGGGGTAGGAATGGAGAGGCAAGATCCTAGCTATGGAGTAGTTGTATAAGCAAGAGATTTACGAGTTCATGCCCTTCTCGGAGGAAGTAACAGCCCTACGTCTCGGAGCTCGGAGGCGGTCGACTGGATTATGTGTGTATGATTTATAGGGTGCGAACCCTTTACACTGAGGAGGGGGTGGCTTATATAGAGTTCGCCAGACCCCTCCAGCCCTCAGTTATGTAGGGTTTAAGGTACATTAAGATCGGGAGTTACTGGTAACGCCACAAATAAAGTGCTATGATGACCATAAAGGCTACTTAATAACCGGCCGATCGTGTGCAGAGTGACTTTAGATCTCCTGGCTGTCGAGTGGTTGGCTTCATGGTCGAGTGTCTTCGAGTCCGTCGAGTGGAACACTTCTGAGTCGATTGAAAGGTGGTTTCTTCTAGAGATGTCCTTGGGGAGGGTAGTTTGGACAGGTCCATGACCCTACCCTAGGTACATAGCTTCATCATTAGCCCCCGAATGGATCGAGGTTTGAGTGGGGAAGGAGTTGAGAACTCTTCCGACCCATTTTTCGTGCTATGAGTGTATCTTGTTCTGGATCCATGAACTTAAGTAACGACACCAACTTCTTTTTCAGTCGCCTTGATCCTTTGTTGGTTTCAGTCGAGTGAATTTCTTTACTAGAAAAGCTCTGAGTGATGGTGTGGAGGAGATCCTCCGTCTGACAAGTTGTTCTGCTGCTTGCGGATTTTGCGGGATTCGAATTTTGGGAAGCGCGCGGGGCGGAGGAGGCCGCAGTAATCGGACGGGATAGGGCGGAGACACCTCGATCTCCACGCCACCTTTTTCGCCATATATCACGCGCGCGACTGTTGCAGGATTTGACAGGATCGTATGGGCCTACAGTTCAGTCACTCAGAAGCAACTCCATATAAGCCGCTGGCCCAGGGCTTTTGAACAGTGCGCCTTCATTTTTCCTCTTTCCTCTCGAATTCCTCCGCCTCCTCCGCTCTCGTCCCGGTGCTGTCGGTCCGTTCGAGCTTCGTCTGTGGCGATGGTGAAGGAGAAGACGGCGGCCCTGGAGCGCGCGAAGAAGGCGACGGTGCAAGCAAAGGCGAAGAAGTCCGGCCGGGGCGGATCTTCCTTGAGGTCTGCCTTGCCGCGGGGCTGGATCCAGGGCGATTGGATGCCCTCGGCGATTTGTTAGGAAGATATTGATGACCTAGTCAAGGGGGGACTCATTCTCCACAAATCTGCGCGCCTCCCGGGGAACGAGATCGAGCCGCAGCCTCTCGAGGGTGAGTGTGTCCTTATCGCCACTCACGTCGACCGCAGATTCTCCCTGCCCCCTCATCCTTTTTTCCGGAGTTTCTTGAACTTTTTCGGAGCGCAACTTCATCACTTTACTCCAAATTCCATCGTGTATCTTGCCGCCTTTGTGTCTTTGTGCGAGAATTTCTTGGGTTGCCGTCCTCATTGGGGCCTCTTCAAGAACATTTTCACTTGTCGTTCTTAGTCGGTTAAGAAAGCCAAGTCGAGTGACGATAAGACGCAAGTGATTCAGATGTGCGGGGGTCTTGGGATCCAGATGAGAAGCAAAAGTTCTTTTCCAGCTATGACCCTTCCCGACTCAGTCCGCGGGTGGCAGTCGACCTGGTTCTACTGAAGAGACCGTCCGACCCCAGGACAGGCGACGGGTCTTCCCCCTTTCTCCCTGAACCACGCAGAAAAACCTTCTTCTCTAAAAGTGACACCAGAAGAGAAGGCACAGGTCAAAGTGTTGGTTGGTCGAGTGGTGCAGCTTGTCCCCGACAGGGTGACTGGTATGGATTTGCTAGAGGTCTTCCTCCGGAGACGTATCCAACCGCTCCAAGCTCGTGACCATCCAATGTGGATGTATTCGGGTCTCGAATACACCACTCGGATTCACCCAGAGGAGGTCGACGAGGCTACGTTGGAGGGGTGGTTGTCAAGCATCGCAGGGGACAAAGATAACCCCCAAGGAGCCAGGAGGATTCCTCCACTCGACCAATCATATGAAGTAGATCAGGTCCAATTCTGCATCTCTGACTACGGCTTTGCTTTCTTCATTCTGTTTGCTTAAACTCAATCGACTGACTTTTGCCTTGTTTGTTGTCTTTTAGACCATTACTGATATGTACTTGATGCCCAACGGGGCGCAAGAACAGACCGAGGAGGAGGAGGCGAGCGGAGGTGAAAGTGGGGAGGAGTGGCAATCTGATGGTGAGAGAGAAGAGGATGACGACGGCTCCAGTGAAGAGGAGGAGGAGGAAGTCGATCCTCCTCGCACGGAAAGGCGATCCAAGCTTACCCACGACCCCACGAGCGAGCGTGACAAAGCGGCTGCGCCTGTTGGGCAGTCATCAAAAGGCCCTCGGACGGCTTCTCCGGCGCCGATTGAAAATGCGCCGAAGCATCCGCGGGCGGCGTCATCAAAGCCGCTGAAGGCCTTGCCCAAGATGAGAATGACCATTCCTACCATTTCCGGGTAACAGCAGAACTTGTGTTTTCTCATTTAGCATGGACAGACTCTTGGTCGACTCGTTGACTAACCGACTGGTTTCTGAAATCTGCAGTACTGCTACCTCCAAGACCTCCGCCAGGAACGAATACCAGGAAATGGAAGACGCTGTCACCTCCAACCTTGGTACGATTTCTGTAGTTTCACTCTTGGTCGATTGGATTTTCGTTTTTAACTTTGGATTTTTCCAGTAGCTCCTCCTCATGTCATTGATCTTCCTGATGATGACGATGAGGCGCCACTGAGGTCGAGGAGGAATAGAAAGGCGCCGGCTGGCGAGACTACTCAGATTGCATCAGTGCCTAAGACATCGCCTCAAGAGGGTGGCAGTATCACTCAGAATTCCGTGTCCTTCGCTGTGCCGCTGACGAGTGTTCGGCCTTCATCGTTGAATGTTGACCCGCCCTCCCTTTTCGCCACCCACCGCGTCCTACAGGACCAAGTGGGTTCTGCTAAGGAGGCTATACGCCAGGCGGGGATCATGATGGAGCATGTGAAGGTGATCCGGGAAGCGAGCCAAGCGGCCTATGATGCTAGCTCAGCCCTTTAGAGCAACGTCTAGGTTAGTTGGTCACCGCTTGTTCTGTTAGGATATGCTATCTAAAGACTTTCTTTCCGAAGATCTTTGTATCTGTACACCCACTGGGTGTGTCGATTGAATTTTTGGATCGGTGGGGGCACGCTGAGTGCACCCACAGGGTGTAGTCCCCGAGACTATGGTGGACTGCTGGCAGTCGACTGTAGTCTTTGTATTTTGAATTTCTTCACTCTAACATCTTCACTCGGTCTGGACGGACCATGTCGAATGGAATCTTGGAACCACTGGGGGCACGCTGAGTGCACCCACTGGGTGTGGTCCCCGAGGCCATGGTCGACTGCTGGCAGTCGACTAAGGTCTAAAGAACCTGTGTTTTTTTAGGTAGATCATGATAAGACCATGGCTGACTGCTGGCAGTTAGCTATGGTTTTAGGATCATAACCTCTTTGTCTCTTTCGGTCGACTGATCGGACCAAGTTGGTAGAACCAGTGGGGGCACACTGAGTGGACCCACTGGGTGTAGTCCCCGAGACTACTGTTGAATATTTTGATTCGGCTGTAGTCTTAGAAATGTTACGATTTTTCTCTTAGTCACTCGGAAGTAACCTGTCTTTTATGTCCGTCGACTGACCCTTCGCAGAAATCTTGCGAGCTTGTGACTAGCTATACTGAATTGGAAAACAAACAAATCCAGCTCGACCTTGACTTGAAGCTTGTCCAGGAGAACTTTCAAAAGGCGAAAGACGAAGCAAAAGCTATGACTAGTGAGAACTTGACGACTGTCTTTATCTTTCTGCCGATTCGTGATTCTGATCTCATTGTCATTTTGCAGATAAAATGAAGGAGGCTCTGAAGAAGAAGGACCATGACCTTGCCGAGGCGCAGAAGGCGGCTTTGGACAAAACGAAGCTTGCGGAAGAAAATCTGGCTTCAGTTAGTAAACTTGAAGAGGAGAACGCCAATTTGAAAGCTGCTCTCGATGCGGCCAACAAGGAGGTTAGACGTCTGAAGAATGATAAGATAGCTCTAAGTGACAAGGCTATTGAACATGTGGGGAAGAAGAACGATCTGGAGGCTTATCTGGGGGGGCTCGCCAAGAAGTTATTCATCATGCTTGAGGGTAATCTCTCCTACCCAACTGACTTGTTATCATCGACTTATCCTAGAACCGCTGGTTTATCTTTGAATTGTGTTTACAGAATTCTGCCAAAACTTCAAGGAGGAGACCAGTCGAGTGGAGACAGGCTTGGACCCCATTAACTCTCCTGTGAAGGATGAAGCTTCTATGAACGTGCTCCGACTAGAGTCTCGTGTTGCTGGTGTGGTTGACTACCTTGCTCGACTGAAGGTTGCAGCGTCGCGGATCGACACGACACTCTGGCCAGGAGCGACGCTTCAAAATGACCTCGAGTATCTAATGACTCGACTGAATGAAGTTCCAGGTCGAGTGCAAGAATGGTAGAAGTCATCTGCCTGGTGCAGTGCTAACGTTGCCCTGTCCCTGATCCGTGTTCACTGCAAGGATGCGCGAGAGCAAAAGCTGGCGTCCATCAAAGTTTCCAATACCAAGAAGCACGACTTCTGATCTTTCATTGCTGCTGCCACTTGGATTGCCGACAGAATTGACTTGGACCAGTTTGTCGCACCCTCCAGTCCTCCACCTGAGGAGTAAGAAAAACTTCTATACTTCGCCTTAAATTTGCCTCGGAATGCCGAGTGGTTTTGTAACCAATAAACTTTTACGGGCTTGACACCTGAGCACTTCAGAATCCGTAGGATGTTATCTGAACTTGGCTTATCGTTGAATATGCTTGCATTTGCCTTCGAGCGAACTTTGTTCTTCGCTCGGAATATACTTTAGTGCTTGAGACGCAGCTCTGAGGTGGAAAATCCAGTCGACCTGCACTTCATCGCTCTTGCAGGTAGGGATGGACCATAGATTGCAGTCGACCTGCGTCCTTGCGGATCAGGATGGAGCGCAAGTTGTATTTGCGGCGTAGCTCTTAAGGAGAAGGAAGCAGTCGACCTGTACCTCATCGTCCTTGCAGAGTGCATGTTGTATTTGTGGCGTAGCTCCGAAGGAGAAGGTAGCAGTCGACCTGCACCACGTTGTCCTTCCAGAGCACACGTTGTATTTGTGGCGTAGCTCCGAAGGAGAAGGTAGCAGTCGACCTGCACCTCGTCGTCCTTGCAGAGCGCTCCTTGTATTTGTGGCGTAGCTCCGAAGGATAAGGTAGCAGTCGACCTGCACCTCGTCGTCCTTGTAGAGCGCATGTTGTATTTGTGGCGTAGCTCCGAAGGAGAAGGTAGCAGTCGACCTACACCTCATCGTCCTTGCAGCGCACGTTGTATTTGTGGCGTAGCTCCAAAGGAGAAGGTAGCAGTCGACCTGCACCTTGTCGTCCTGGCAGAGCACACGTTATATTTGTGGCGTAGCTCCGAAGGAGAAGGTAGCAGTCGACCTGCACCTCGTCGTCCTTGCGGATCTGAATGGAGTTCATACTTAGGCGAGTACTGGATTGCAGCTAAGCCCCCGAGTGGGAGGGTTGATCTCCACTCGGTAGGATTTTGAAATACTTAGGCGAGTACTGGACTGCAGCTAAGCCTCCGAGTGGGAGGTTTGCTCTCCACTCGGTAGGATTTTCAAATACTTAGGAGAGTACTGGACTGCAGCTAAGACTCTGAGTGGGAGGTTTGCTCTCTACTCGGTAGGATTTTCAAATACTTAGGCGAGTTCTGGACTGCAGCTAAGCCCCCGAGTGGGAGTTTGCTC
>NC_041393.1:373591621-373645080 GCF_002162155.2 Triticum dicoccoides
CCCCCGATTGAGAGGCTTGCTCATCACTCGGTAGGATTTTTAAATACTTAGGCGAAACGGATATGCAGCTAAGCCCCCGAGTGGGAGGTTTGCTCTCCATTTGGTAGTATTTTTAAGTACTTAGGCGAGTACTTGACTGCAGCTAAGCCTCCGAGTGGGAGGTTTGCTCTCCACTCGGTAGGATTTTATACTTAGGCGAGTACTGGACAGAAGCTAAGCCTCCGAGTGGGAGGTTTGCTCTCCACTTGGTAGGATTTTTAAATACTTAGGCGAGTACTGGACTGTAGCTAAGCCCCCGAGTGAGAGGCTTGCTCATCACTCGGTAGGATTTTTAAATACTTAGGCGAAACAGATTCGCAGCTAAGCCCCCGAGTGAGAGGCTTGCTCATCACTCGGTAGGATTTTTTTTACAAACTTAGGCGAAACGGATTCGCAGCTAAGCCACCCACTCGGGGATTTCTCACGTAAAGAAAAGCAACAACAATCACTGGGAAAATTATAACACTCTTGTCTTTGATAAACAAACTACAGAGGTACTTTTTATTACATCTCATCCGAGTGAGTACTTAAGTATAAAAGGGGCAGAGCAGCTCCGCGTTCCAAGCTCGTGGCTTATCAATCTGGCGATCGACATTGTAAAGACGGTACGCTCCATTGTGGAGAACTTTGGTGACGATGAAGGGGCCTTCCCAAGTAGGGGCGAGTTCGTGTGGCTTCTGTTGATCCACTCGGAGGACCAAGTCTCCTTCTTGGAAGGCTCGACTCTTCATGTTTCTGGCATGGAATCGACACAAGTCCTGCTGATAGATAGTCGATCGGATCATGGCCATCTCTCTTTCTTCTTCTAGAAGGTTGTCTGTGTCCTGCCGGGCTTGTTCTGCTTCATCTTCAGAGTAGAGCTCGACTCGGGGTGCATTGTGAAGCAGGTCACTCGGCAGAACTGCTTTAGCTCCATAGACCAGAAAGAATGGAGTTCGCCCAGTTGACCGATTAGGAGTAGTCCTCAATCCCCAAAGAACTGATGGAAGTTCATCGACCCACGCGCCTGCTGCGTGTTTGAGATCACGCATCAACCGGGGTTTCAGTCCTTTGAGAATTAGGCCGTTTCCTCTTTCTGCTTGACCATTCGACTGGGGGTGATCGACGGAAGCATAGTCGACTCGCATGCCTTGAGAAGCGCAAAAGGCTCTGAATTTGTCGGAATCAAAGTTTGACCCATTATCAGTGATGATGCTGTGCGGAACTCCATATCTGAATATCAACTCTCTGATGAAGCTGATAGCAGTGCAGGTATCAAGATTCTTGATAGGCTTGGCTTTGATCCACTTAGTGAACTTGTCGACTGCCACCAGTACATGGGTGAAGCCGCTCCTGCCAGTTCTCAGCGGTCCAACCATATCCAATCCCCAAACGGCAAAGGTCCACACGAGTGGAATGGTCTTCAAGGCTGAGGCGGGTTTGTGTGACATATTGGAATAGAACTGACATCCTTCACACTTGTCGACTATCTCCTTCACCATTTCATTTGCTCTTGGCCAGTAAAACCCCGCTCGGTATGCTTTAGCCACAATGGTCTGAGAGGACGCATGATGACCACAGGTTCCCGAGTGGATATTGTCAAGAATTATCTGACCTTCTTCCGGTGTTATACATTTCTGACTGACTCAAGTCGTGCTTTCCCTGTACAACTGTCCCTTTATCACAGTAAAGGCCTTTGATCGACGGACGATCTGTCGAGCCTCTACTTCATTCTCTGGGAGCTCTTTCCTTAGGATATATGTGATGTACGACACAGTCCAGTCGGGAGTGATGACCAACACTTCCATGATCAGGTCGACCACAGCTGGGACCTCGACTTCAGTCGGATCCATGACACTTTTTGGCTGCGGGGCTTTCTCGGTGAAAGGATCCTCCTAAACTGATGGTGTGTGTATGTGTTCCAGAAACACATTAATGGGAATGGCTTCTCTCTTGGAACCTATTTTTGCCAAGTCATCAGCCGCTTGATTTTTCAGTCGGGGTATATGATGAAGCTCTAACCACTTGAATTTTTTCTCTAGTTTTCTCACTGCATTGCAGTAACCAGTCATGGCCGGACTTCTGACGTCCCACTCCTTCATCACTTGGTTAACCACCAAATCTGAGTCACCATAGACCATGAGGCGACCGACGCCGAGTGAAATGGCCATACGCAACCCATACAAAAGTGCTTCGTATTCTGCTTTGTTATTGGAGGAATCAAAGTGAATCTAGAGCACATATCTGAGCTTATCTCCTCGGGGGAAAATCAACACTACCCCAACACCGGAACCATTCAGCATCTTAGAACCATCAAAGAACATGGTCCAGTGCTCCGAGTGAACTTGAGTCGGCAGCTGCTATTCAGTCCACTTGGCGATGAAATCTTCTATTGCTTGGGACTTGATGGCTTTCTTTGCCTCAAACTTGATATCTAAGGAAAGGAGTTCAATCACCCATTTTGCCACTCGACCAATTGCATCTCTGTTGTGCAGAATCTTTGACAATGGAGCGTCGCTGACAACTGTAACAGAATGGTCAGAGAAGTAATGAGCAACCTTCTTCGTGGTCATATAAATCCCATATACAAGCTTCTGATAATGAGGGTATCTTTGCTTTGATGGGGTTAAAACTTCAGAAACATAATATACTGGGCGCTGAACTTTAAAGGCTTTTCCTTCTTCCTCCCGCTCGACCATAAGTACTGTACTGACGACTTGTCCCGTGGCTGCAATGTAAAGCAGTAAAGGCTCTTTGCTGATCGGGGCAGCAAGCACCGGCTGGGTGGAGAGCAGGGCTTTTAGCTTTGGAAATGTTGCATCAACTTCAGGAGTCCACTCGAACTTGTCTGACTTCTTCATTAGTCGGTAAAGAGGCAATGCGTTTTCACCAAGACGAGAGATGAATCAAATTAAAGCGGCCAAGCAACCAGTAAGCTTCTGGACATCGTGCACACGCACAGGACGTTTCATTCGGAGTATAGTACCAACTTTTTTCTGGATTGGCGTCGATTCCTCGTTCGAAAACGAGAAAACCGAGTAACTTTCCGCCAGGAACTCCGAATGTGCACTTTGATGGATTAATCTTGATATCATACCTCCTGAGGTTGGCAAATGTCTCTGCAAGGTCAGTCAATAGGTCGGAACCTTTTCGTGACTTGACCATAATATCATCCATGTATGCTTCCACATTCCGACTGATTTGAGTGAGCAAACACGTCTGAATCATCCTCATGAACGTGGCTCTGGCATTCTTGAGGCCGAATGGCATGCTGACATAACAGAAGCACCCGAATGGAGTGATGAAAGCTGTTTTGATCTCATCGGGTCCATACAGACGGATCTGATGGTAACCAGAATAGGCGTCTAAAAAAGACAGGCGCTCACATCCCGCGGTTGAGACGACTATTTGGTCGATGCAGGGGAGAGGAAAATGATTTTTCGGGCAGGCCCGATTGATATGTTTGAAGTCGATGCACATGCAAAGTGACTTGTCCTTCTTGGGGACCATGACAACATTGGCGAGCCACTCAAAGTGATAAATCTCTCGGATAAACTCCACTGCTAAGAGCCGAGCCACCTCCTCGCCAATGGCCTTTCTTTTCTGGACGGCGGACCGTCGAAGATGTTCTTTGACAGGTTTTACCTTTGAGTCGACTCGTAGACGGTGCTCAGCCAGCCCCCTGGGAACACTCGGCATGTCAGAAGGCTTCCGTGCGAAGATGTCCCAGTTCTCACGGAGGAACTGGATGAGCGCTTCTTCTTATTTGGAGTCGAGTGTTGTAGAGATATGAGTCGGAGCAGCACTGGGGTCGGTCGGGTGAATGTGAATCGGTTTTGTCTCACCGGACGACTGAAATGCTGATTCCGTAGCGGGCTTCTTGGCTCGCAACAAATCATTCGGGTCTGCATTTTTCTGGTATTCCTGCAGCTCTACCACTGCCATCTAAGCATCGGCGATCTTTGAGCATTTCTGAAAGCACTCTTTTTCCTTCTTCCGATTGCTAGTAATAGTGATCACACCTTTGGGACCAGGCATCTTCAATTTGAGGTACACATAATATGGTCGAGCCATGAAACGTGCATAAGCCGGCCTGCCCAAAATAGCGTGATAAGCACTCTGGAAATCCACAACTTCAAACGTCAACTTTTCTTTGCGGTAATTCTTGGAATCGCCGAAAACCACATCAAGAGCAATTTGGCCGAGTGACTCAGCCTTCTTTCCAGGAATGACTCCATGGAAACTCATGTTGCTGGTACTGAGTCTGGACATCGGAATACCCATCCTTTTCAACGTCTCGGCATATAGTATATTCAGGCCACTGCCACCATCCATCAAAACTTTAGTCAGTCGAGTGCCTTCGACGACTGGGTCGACCACCAAAGCTTGCCTGCCAGGGTTGGCTATGTGTGTCGGATGATCGGACTGGTCGAATGTGATGGCACTCTGAGACCATTTCAGATAACTGGGTGTCACCGGAGCTACCATATTCACTCCTCAATTGATAACTTTCAATCGACTTTTGCTTTCAACATCGGCAAAAATCATCAGGGTGGAATTGACCTGGGGATATCCATCATCACTATCTTCTTTGTCCTCAACTTTGTCCGACTGCTTTTTCTTATCTTTGGGTTGTTTCCCCTGGAATTGCTGGATCAAGAGCCGACACTGTCGAGTGGTATGTTTCGGGTAAATGAGTTTACCCTCCTCATCTTTCTTCGTGTGGATGTGGCGTGTCAAATCCAACACGTCATTCCCTTCCTTGTCCTTCACCTTCTTAGGGTTCCAGGACCCTTTGGGCTTCCCTTTAAACTTTCCTTGAGTCACTGCCAAGGCTTCTCCAGGAGCAGCTAGCTCGGCTTTCCGCTTCTGCTTCCGACTGGAGTTCCCTCCTCCGGTTTCGTGGGCGACTGACTTGTGCTTGCCACTTCGGAGCCGATCCTCTTCTTCACCATTGGCATACTTGGTGGCAATCTCCATCATTCGACTCAGAGACATGTCTCCGGTTCGACCGAATTTCAGGTTTAGCTCTCTGTACTTAACGCCTTCCTTGAAGGCACAGACAGCTTGGTGATAAGATACATTCTCTACTGTGTGATGCAACGTGATCCATCTCTGGATGTAATCCCTCAAAGTTTCATTCGACTTCTGCACACAAGATTGTAGCTCTGTCAACCCTGCTGGTCGCTTGCAAGTTCCTTCAAATGTTCTGACAAATACTCGAGCCAGATCTTCCCAAGTGTAAATGCTGCGGGGTGCTAACTGATTCAACCATGCTTTGGCCGAGCCCTCCAACATAAGAGGCAGGTGTTTCATGGCTACTTCATCGTTGCCGCCGTCAATCTGAACAGCCACTCGGTAGTCTTCAAGACAAGTATCGGGCTTAGACTCACTAGTGAACTTACTGACTCCAGTCGCCAACCTGAAGTTGGGAGGAATCACTGCGGCCCTGATGGCTCTGCTAAAACACTCTGGTCCTGAGACGTGTACTCTACTTCTGGTGGGTACATCTCTGTCATGACCTTCTCGGTGAGCTCTGTTCCTGTCGACCAAACCTTGAACGATAATAGATCTCGCATCAAAGCCTGGTTCCCTGGGGTCGACTAGAATCCTTCGCGCAACACTGTGATGGCGTATGTCATCCTGCTGTCGAGGCGCGTACAATCCACCCCTTGGGGAGGGTGGGCACTCGACGTCGATCATCACGATCGAGTCGTTGATCATACTGCTCACGGTTCTGGTACTGATCATGCCGGTCTCCACGTCCGTCACGCCTCGGGGGCGATCTTGGGCTATGGGCCAATTGGACTGTATTTGCAGCGATGGATGTGCTGTGAATCCTCTTCCACGACTGCGATACAGCTGAATTTTGATCTCCTGCCGCCCAGAGTAATGCTTTGATCTGTAACAAACCTCTGCCATCCTCTGACTGGGAAGGCTGAATCGACTCTGTTATACAGGCTGCAGCTGCTAAATTCTGAATCGGAGTTCGATATACCTGAGTCGGTGGTAGAAAGAGTTGACGTCGACTGGATTCTGGAACCCATTGCCGCGCACGCTCGTCGAGTGCTCGCTAGACGTTCTCCAGTCGAATGCACTCAGCCAAGTTGGCCAAGCGCGCGTCCTCTAAGGCACGAGCCTCGGGGGTTTCTCCAACGATAGGAGTGTGCAACACATCCATGTTCCGGCAGCGAAGTTCTTCCCTCTGCAGTGAAGTGAGGGGCTCGGGGAGATACTCTTCATGGGCACGCGACGGATCGCCTCCGCCGTCGCCTCTGTTGGTGCGGGGAAAACCGGGAGGACTGCATGGTCCATCGACCATCAGAACCTCCGCCGCTGGATCACTACTGTCGCACTCGGATGCAGTCTCTGCGGAGCCAGTCGAACAGGCCGTAGAGAGATTCATCGGGCTCGATCGCCGTGACTTGGGGGGTGGCCGACTGGCGAGCCACCGCGTGCCTCACCCACCGTTGAAGCCTCGACTGACTGGAGTGCTTGCGCCAGTGGGAAACAGGGAGGGAGGAAGACACAGGAGCCAACCGATACTGGGTCGACGGTTGCCGCAGGAGGATGCCGTGGACACACGCACGAAAGTGCGTCGCCCCGCGGACAGGGAGCGCGTCGATGTCGAGCGGAGCCTCCTGAAGCAAAGCGGAGTCGTCGGCGATGAACGTGAGCGTGCCGAGACGGATCTCGCGGCCCTCAACCAAAGCTCCGCCTGAAACCATGATGAAGGAGATCGGAAAAATCGCAACTTCTCCAATAAGTCGCTAAGACACCTGCCCCACGGTGGGCGCCAACTGTCGTGGTTCTAAGTCCGACAGTAGTGTAGGGGGGTAGGAATGGAGAGGCAAGATCCTAGCGATGGAGTAGTTGTATACGCAAGAGATTTACGAGTTTAGGCCCTTCTCGGAGGAAGTAACAGCCCTACGTCTCGGAGACCGGAGTCGGTCAACTGGATTATGTGTGTATGAGTTACAGGGGTGTGAACCCTTTACACTGAGGAGGGGGTGGCTTATATAGAGTTCGCCAGACCCCTCCGGCCCTCAGTTATGTAGGGTTTAAGGTACATTAAGATTGGGAGTTATTGGTAACGCCACAAATAAAGTGCTATGATGACCATAAAGGCTACTTAATAACTGATCGATCGTGTGCAGAGTGACTTTAGATCTCCTGGCTGTCGAGTGGTTGGCTTCATGGTCGAGTGTCTTTGAGTCCGTCGAGCGAAACACTTCTGAGTCGATTGAAAGGTGGTTTCTTCTAGAGATGTCCTTGGGAAGGGTAGTTTGGACAGGTCCATGACCCTACCCTAGGTACATAGCTTCATCACCAGGCTGTCAGCACACAAGCTGAAGTAGGTCTGGAAATGGAGGGGAAGTCCTTCGTCCATGGGTGGAGCTGGTGCGCTGCTCTCGTCATCACCCTCCTTACGATAAGGCAGGTAACGAGTGGCTGGCTCACTTGCCATCTCTGGCAGAAGATCCCGAAGGCGAGTCAACGCCTTGAGGGCAGTAGTCTCAACGGCGAGAAGCAGGGTCACCATCTGGGTTCCCTCAAAGAACCAGCTCCTCGGGGAGTCGTTCGCCCTCACGACTACCTCCACGTGATACTCCTTCTTAGTGCTGTTGACCCAGTGCTCTTGGTAGGAGAAGGTGGGGGCTCGAGTGAACTGGCACTTCCTGAGGCTGTCCTCGAGAAGCACGGGAAATCCGGTGGTCAGGAAGTCCTCAGGTATGACGGCCATCTACAAAAGTGGAAGGGGAAGGGTCAATAGAGGAAATGTGACCTATGTTTGGGACATTTTTAGAAAATATAGGTATATAGGTCATTTTGTAGATAGTCTCACTCTAACTAACGTCCATGCTAACTAAGGCTTCCTACAGTCAGGATGGCTCTGATACCAGCTGATCACCGAATGCACGTGTACAGTGATCCCAGAGATCAATGCTCACTGAACACACAGAAGATGAATAACAAGAGTCTTACATCCATTCATACCGTCTTACACAAATTATGACCATTATGGTCAAGTCTTACATTGATAAAGCCTTAAGGGCTGAACATCAAATCAAACACAAGCAGCGGAAATCTTCGTTGATAAGTAGAACCCACGCCATCTGCCTTAACCCTACAGGCATTTTTACTGGGAAGCGTCCTAGTTCGCGTGTTTGTCACCAAAGAGCTCTTCCTCGAAGTCCTGTTCTTCCATGCCTAGTCAATTAAATAACCAGTGGCAAGCCAATGAGTACTTTGAATGTACTCGCAAGCAACCCATGATTTGGTTCAAAGTAACAATGCAATTGTACGACAAGTAAGCAACCTAGCTTCAAGCTAGTTGGGATGTCCTATCAACTTGTGAGGTATGCATCAATGAACTTGGGTAACCTTGAGAACAAGTTACAGATATCAACATAAATAGGGTTTGAATCAATGCCATGTCATTCAACATGTCAAGTCACCACCTTGACACAAATAGCTCCTTTCCACACACACATGCACCAAGATTGTAAATTTTTTGGACATAGTTTAAGTAGCACCTCCCAACTATCCATGACCGTGGACACGGCTATTCGAATAGTTTGACACTCTATAGAGGTTGCACACTTTACCCACAAGATCCGGGAAGCTTTCGTGTCATCCATGATCCCGAAGTACCTCAAGTACTCGGGGGAAGCACCCGATCATTACCTTTCCCTAGACGACACTAACATAGGGTCCACTCGTTGATACACGGCCCTCATGTATAAGCAAAAGATCATGGGACTCTGCCCCTTTCACGTTATCACGCATACATGAAGGGACCAACGGTGTGTCCGGTGCCCTGTGAAAACAGTCATGGCCACCTATCCAAGCACGACCCCGTCCCGAGTGTGACCTCAAGTCAACCTCGTCACTAGTAATGTGGGCACCATGCTAGTATCAGTCCAAGTAATCAATAATGCCCCATCCCATAAAGGGGTAGAGTGGTTGCACATGTTTGGTTGGGACGGTAATCACACATAAATCTAATCCATCATTTTACACACACCAAAAGCTCTCTTCGGTACACCACTTCTTCCTCAAGTGGTGACCTTAGTTCAACATCTCCCAAGGGCATTAGGGGCACCCGATGGGGTTTTCGCAAGAATGTAACCACGAAGAGTTCATGGTACACATGCATCATTATGCGCAACTAGTCTCTTGACAATGCAATCATGAACAAGGTAAACTCATGAGTAAGGGTATGCATCATGTGGTGGTTCACAACAAGTTTACCACTATGTCATGGTCAAAGGGCTGCTTGCCTTGATTTGCTTGTTCTTCAAGGTCTTCCAATCCTTCTCCTCCTTCTTCTTCAGCAACTTCGTCAAATACGGGATCTAATCGTCACAAGAAAAATAACGGAAAAAATAAGACAATAATGAAAACAGAAAAGTCAAAGTGCTCAGAAAAATGTCAACTTATTTTTGTAAAATACTAGGAGGAAAATTAGGAAGGGTAAAATTCTTGGTTTTGGATTTGGAGTTACGAGGACAGAGTAGTGGAATTTCAAACACAGATTTTATTATTCAAATTTAAATTTAAATTTGAACAGTGCAGAAAAGTGTAATGGATGTGTATGAAAGTTACATCAATAAATAGGTGGGATTATTCTGAGATTTTAGGAGTTGGAATTATTTCATTTGGATAAGTATTTTATCCTATGGAATTTTTATAAAATAGAGAGAAAAAGAAAAAGAAAAGTGGCACTGTCCCACTGGGCCAGAAAGGCCACAGTGTAGCAGGCCCAGAGGTAAATCAGCCCGCGCGAGGCCGCCACGTGGAAGGTGTAAAGGAGAAGTACGCCTTCAGCCAACGGGGCGAACCGGTGCGCGCGCGTCCGTTTTTAAACTTGACGGGTGGGTCCCACCCATCAGGGCGTGAGGCTGATGGACAGGGCCCATGGCCGTCATCCTCTACCTCCGTCCAGAGGCGACGGTGAGCTCGCCGGTGGCGATATAGGGCACGGGAGGATGCATGGATGGTACCATTGGACTCAGGGGGATGTCGCCGTTCGGGTGGTGGTGGAGATTGTCGCTGGAGCAGCCTAGTTCGCCGGCGACGAGGTCACGCGGCGGAGGTGCTTCGGGTGTCGATGGTTCCGGCCGTTCCCGGCTGCAAAAAGAGTGGGGAAGAGAGGGGAAAGGGTCAGCGATGCCGCACGGTTCGAAATCGAGAGAAAACGGGGGCAGAGGAGGCTTGTACCGAGCGAACATCGATGAGCCGAGGCGGCGGAGCTCGAGCTCGATGTCGATATCGGGCGGCTCTGGAGACAAATGGGTGGTGCGGGAGGTTGGTTAGGAGTGTGGAGGAGCGATAGGGAGTGAGAGAGGGGCTCGGTTTGCCTTTGATAGGCTGGCCGAAGTCCACCGTAGGCGCGGCCTACGGGTGCCCGCGGGATCGGCTCGGGTGGCTGTTAGAGAGGGAATGGAGGGCTCAGGGGTGTTCGTGGGAGTTGGTCTAGGGTGCCAGGGAGAGAGAGGAGGAGCGGGGCGATCTGCAGGCGGGCCGTAGGAGCGGCGCAAGCATTGGCCGAGCAGGGCGGCACTCTGGCGCGAGCTGCAGGAGAGAGAGGAGGGCGCGGGAGCAAGTGGGCGGCCTACTGGCGTGGAGCGGACGTCGAGGGGCATCGACTGGCGCGCGGGGGAGGCTCGAGGTGGTCGGGGGGGGCGGCGTCAATGGTCGGGTGCCCTGCCAGGCGCTCCAGAGCGCGACTTTGGCCGGCATCCGTGGTTTTCTCGCGTCCTCGCGTGTCCACTTGTGTCTGGCAGCTGAACGGGGCATGGGCAAAAGCTTGGGAGAGCCTTGGATGCTCTAGGGAGTTGAGGGGAGAGAAGGAGACTGAGAGAGAGAGAGGGAGGATTCCACTGTCCAGAGAAGAAAAATGGGGTTCTCCCCCCCCCTTCATCATTGTTTCCTCGGGTAGGAAAGCATCCAGGTGCTAGAGGGGGGACTAGGAGGGGTTGTGGTAGAAAGTAAAACTCATGGAGATTAGTGGAAGAGGACCAAACAGGGTTTTTGGTAAAGTGGGAGAAGATGTTTGATGCTGGTTTGGGCAAGTAGATGATTTCCATAAGTCATGAGACTCCACAGGGTGAAATGGCACATATAATTAGGGCCCTCCACCACTTTGGAGCTCATTTGGGCAAAGTTGCCAATGCAACTTTTGTAAACCCTAGAAATTGGCAGAAATGAACTTGTGTAGATCTAGTTGAGTAAATCACTTCTCCTTGATGTACCACTTGGTGTAGTGGCCTCATTTGGTCCTGTAAACATCATCACAAAAGTTGGGGTCAAGGAGAGAAAGTTGGTAGTACAAAGTTGTTCAAATTTGATTCTGGTCAGAGGGGGTTTTGGGGGCATTTTGGTGAACCAAAATGACCTTAATTAAGATGAGGCTTTGCAAGGTGATCACAGTATGCATTTGTGACTTGCTGGATTTTCCTTGGGTTTTTATGAAAATAATTCCTGTAGAAATATTTCAAATCCTTGAAATGGGCAGAAATGGTTTTGGGAGGTTTTGTCCTATATTTTGAACATGACCATGTGTTGAAACTCTTATATATGGAAAATATATGTCCACTGAGTTTCCCTGATTTTCCTCAAACATTTTTGAAGCTTTTAAATAATTTTAACCTATTAAATACCATTTCTGGCCTAAGGAAAAAGCCTTTAAATAAAATAGGAAAATTACTTTTAAAATTATATTTTTGTGGTTTATGGGAGTACTATATCTAATAGGTTTCAAATATACTCTTTGAAATATTTTTCATACCCCAAATCAAGTACTTGTAGTGCAAACCTCAATTCAGGGGTTTTTGGAAAACTAATTTTTGAAAATACTATTTGGCCAAATTATTTCTGTAAGAAAATACGATATTGCACTATACACATGGCATGATTATTGGGCAGAAGTTTGGGTCAAGGAGATGAAGTATCTAAGGTGGAGTTGTGTTGTCTTTAAGGAGCACTTGAAAATCACAAAGAGAAAAACCAACTTCAAATAAAAAGACAAATAATGCAAAAGTTTTTGTTGATGCAAATTTCATGCTTTATTAATGCAAATGACATGTTACAAAAAGCAGGGTGTGACAATCCAGTAAGTGGACCGCATGGACTGAGCGAGTGAACTACATCTAATAAGAAGCGAGCTTTTTTTAGATGTTTTGTTTTCTGTTTACCAAATGAACCATGAAGGATTTTATAGCGAACTACATGAGATTACAAAGTGAGCTTCAAAAATTTACATACCAGACACTTTCTCTATTTCCCAAGTGTGTGCCTCTGATGTTTTTTTTCTAATGGGAATTACTTTTTCCTCTTTTTTCATAAGGTGAAGCACAAACCACCACAAAATGAACCAGATACCTTTTTTACAAATAAAAATCTAAAAAACTACACAGACGAACCACGCGAGCCGCAAGCAGTGCACCAACGGACTGCATTTTTTTTATAATTTCTTACATTTTCTCTCTAACACATTCAAGAAGAAAATGAATTTAAAAAATGATCTTTTTTCTTCTGTAGTTTCCCGGCGAACTGAACGTCGACACACACGACCTGCATGCATCGTGCACATGGGGTGCAAACAAACCGCACGCACCGCGTACAGGAACTACATGAGCTACCTCGCCGCCGCCCATACTGAATGCTTGTGCCACACCAGACTGCACGGGCCTTCAGCGCCGATCAATTCAACATCAACCCAAAATGAACTGCAGCGTCGCCGGCTTGTGGTGGCCGCTGGGCCGCCGAGGGGAGGGGGCGAACTGCAGGTCACCTATCAAAAGCACTGGCGATGTGGACGAAGCGGCCTGCATTTGAACCAAAAAACACCGGGCGAAGTGAGCTGCACTACCGAACGTATTGCACTGTGTTGTGGACAGAGTCGACAGCCACCAAAATTAACAGCAGTGTGCAGGGGGCGTCGACGGCGAACTTCATGGGTGAGGAGGGAGAGCTGCAGTGCCCAGCTGAACTACACACCGGCGGTGACAATGTTGGGCAGCACCACCCTGCACTTGGGCCCGTCCTTCCTGCCACCAACCTTCGCCCCAGCGCTGCTGCCCCTACTCCTCCTTGGGGCGCGAGGCGTCGCCACCACAGTCGCCATCTTCTTCGTGAGGTACAATCGCGGGAAGCAGCAGATGAGACGGCAGAGGCCATGGCCGCCGGATCCGGAGGAGGCGAAGCCTTGGCGCCCACCATGTCGGGACAACACCTCGCCCTGGCCGGCATGAAGGAGCGGCAACCCCGAGAGGAAGAGGGTGACCACAGGGGGGCAGGGGGGCTCGGGGACGGGTCGCCGCCGATAGACAGTGGTCGTGCTGCCGCGCACCCCCGCGACATGGTGAAGCTCTGACGGCAGGATGGCCGAGAGCGGACGGGATCCGTTGGCTGGCGGCGGATCCAGCACGGTGAAGGAGGGGCACAGCAGGGCCAGATCCATCGCCAGGGGAGGTTCCCTGGGTGGTGGACAGAGTGGGCGCAGGAGGGCGGCGCCGTTGCGCGTCGGTGTTGCCAGAGGATTTGGGGGCGAAGGTGGGAGGAGGAGGGGTGGGCACGAGGAGATGGAGGAGGGGTGGGCACGAGGAGATGGAGGAGTGGGGGTTCGGCTGGGGTTGTCTTAGTTTTTATCTCCGTGTCCGTTCGGGTCAGCTAGCTGCGCGTCTCAGCCGGCAGGTGTTAGCAGAATAAGACTCCGATGTTAGCAGAATAAGGGTCGTAAGGGTGTTGTTAGAATATATCCACACTATATATTTATACATATACATGTATATATACACCTATATATATGTACACACACACATATATATATACTCCATCAATTTTTGGCCGTTTCTAGTCGATCCCCTAAACTTAATGTTGTAAACTTCAATTTGGTCAAGTTCAAAGCAGGTTTAACCGAAAGTAGCATGCATTCAAACATAAACATAGATAGTTTTGCATAACCGAACATAAAACATAAATTTAAACTAAGTTATACTACTTTCAGTCAAAGTAGAGGTTGAGCCAATCCTTCCTCGTCAGGTACGGTGTGCCACGAGCCGGGTCTGGGCCGATGCCGTCATCGAGGTCGTTGGGGAAGGCACTCCTCCACTCGTTGACGTTGATCTCCTCGTCCTTGCCGCACACCTGGACGCCCTCCACGCTGCCATCCTCGTCGCCTTCGACCTCGTCATCGGAGGAGAGCATGATAACCTCACCGCCCTCCACGCTGGCAAAGATTTCCCGCTCCGCCTCCATGAGCTCAGGGTGCTGCTGGCGGAGCTCTTGCATGTAGGCCTCATCGGCGGCCTCGGCCTTGAGGCGCTCCCACACTTCGCGGTCCTCCCGCGCCATAGCTGAGCTGACCACCCCTGTCTTCGGCGGAACGAGGTGGACCGGAAGTGTGTTGAAGGGAAATTGAGCCTAGCCGTCACGCCGTGGTACAGGACCTGCCTGCGGTCGTACTCCATGGTCGCGAGCTCGGCCATGTGGAAGCTACCGAGCCACCGGCGGGTGTGGGTCTCCCGATCTTTAATCTCAGTAACCCACGTCCCCCACTACCGTTGTCGGACCCTGAGGTAGGACCTCGTCGGGTGCCGGGTCCGAGGGAGGACGGGGAAGTCCTCGAACTGGCATAGGGCACGGCGGCGGGCGGATCGGGGGACCGGCGATGGCAGATCGATAAAGATCCCGCGGAGGACGATGGGGACACCTCGGCGGCCACATCGCTGGCATCGGGCGAAGAGGCGCGATAAACGTCTCTTGGGCCATTGGCTCCTCGACCTCCCCGGCACACAGGCAGAGGTTGAGGATGGAGGCGGCAGCGATGGCGGCAACCTACCAATGGTTACGGGGTGGTGTGTGTTAGTGAGCGCAGGTTTTGTGGAGTGTGTGGTGTGTGTGGAGGGGGGCAGGGGGGTTAAGGTGGTGTTTGAGGAAATACCGCGACAATTGAAAATTTTACTAGGCGGGAGTAACAAGGCGGGAGCTACTAAAAATTTGGATCTAAGGCGAGCACATATTTTTGAGATTATGAGGGATGTAGAGGCGGGAGTATTTGGGGAGCGAGCTAGTGTGCTTGACACGCTGGCTGTGGACTGTAGCCGATGCACCTTCTCACGTAAGCCATAGGCGTACTATACACCGACGGTGCTCCAGGATATTTTGTATTGCATCTCACACGGTTGGTGATAATAATCTGTGTGGGATCTACTTGATTTTTGTCACACCCAGTGTTTTGTAACATGTCACTTGCATTAATAAAGCATGAAAATTTGGACCAACAAAAACCTTTTGCATCTTTTGGCTTTTATTTTGGAGTTCGTTTTCTCTCTGTGGTTTTTCAAGTGCTCTTTAAGGTCAACATAACTTCACCTTCTATACGCCATCTCCTTGCCCCAAACTTCTGCCCATTGACCATGACATGTGTATAGTACAATATAGAATTTTCTTACAAAAATAATTTGCCAAAAAGCATTTTCTAAACATAGTTTTCCAAAAGCCCCTAAATTGAGGTTTGCACTACAAGTACTTGATTTAGGGCATGGAAAATCTTTCAAAGAGTATTCTTGACTCCTATTAGGTATAGGACTCCCATAAACCACAAAAATATAAGTTTAAAAGTTATTTTGCTATTTTATTTAAAGGCTTTTTCTTTAGGCCAGAAATGGTCTTTAATAGGTTAAAATTATTTTTAATGATTTAAAAATATTTGTGAAAATCTAGGGAACCTTAGTGGACATATATTGTCCATATATAAGGGTTTCAATACATGGTCATGTTCAAAATATTGGTCAAACCCCCCAAAACCCTTTCTACATATTTCAAGCTTTTGAAATATTTACAAAGGAAATATTCTCTAAAAATTCCAAGAAAATTCTAGCAAGTCACACACACATAATGTGATGATCTTCCAAGGTTTCATCCCAATCCAAATTGTTTTGGTTCACAAAAATTCCCCAAAACCCTCTCTGTCTTGAATCAAATTTGAACAACTTTACATTGTCAACTTTCTCCTTTTGCTCTCAAACCTTGTGGGCATGATATCCAAACCCTAAATGATGACACTACACCAAGTGGTGCATCAAGGAGAATAGTTTTTCATGACTAGATCTTGGAAAACTCATTTCTGTTGATTTCTAGGGTTTACAAAAGTTGCATTGGCAACTTTGCCCAAATAAACTCAATCTTGGTGGAACCTCCTATTTTCTCATGCCATTTGACCTTGTCAAGCCTTATGACAAGGGAAGTTCATCTTCTTGCCCAAATCATCAACAAACACCTTCTGCCATTTTTCTAAAAAACACCAATTTGGCCACTTCCACTAATCTCCATGAGCTCTACTTTTCACCACAACCCCTCCTAGTCCCCCTCTAGCACTTGTATGCTTTTCTACCCGAGGAAGCAATGATGAAGGGGGGAGAACCACATTTTTTTCTCTGGACAGTGGATTCCTCCCTCTCACTCAGCCTCCTTCTCTCCCCTCAGCTTTCTAGAGCATCCAAGGCTCTCCCCAGCTTTTGCCCACGCCCCCTTCTGCTGCCAGATACAAGTGGACGCGCGTGGACGCGGGAAAACCATAGATGCCGGTGAAAGTCGCTGTCAAGACCCCGATTCTATGCCATACCGATCTAGCATGTAACACCTCATATCACTTTGCGGTCTCACACACGGTATTCCCACGGGTGTCGCCTTAGCAGGCCCGGGACCGTTTGTGCCTTTTGGCTCATGTATATGATAGTGTCGCTAGCATCCATATGAAAAAAAACCGGGCTGACATGGCACTAACTTACAGGCACAGGCATACATGACCCAACAACAAACGTGTTGGTCATCAGCGAGTGAATCCGGGCTATAGCAGCTGGGCTAGCCGGACTCTGGTAGACTCCGCGTGACATTTTCCCGAAGGGACAGACACAGGAATGAAGAAGGACACATGTCGGCCAGCCTAAGTGTTCCGGAACAGTAGCAAGCTACCAAGGCTCAGTGGAAGCACTAGGAGACATTTCCCGGTAAGAGAGGCTACCAAGGATAAACAACTAGATAGTCAGATCCCACACATAGCAAGCATTTCAATAACATACACACAATATGCTCGATATGTGCAAATACAACATGGCATCACAACATGACTCTACAACTCGAGTATTTTATTCAATAGGCTCCGAGGAGCGAGATATTACAAGCATGGGTCTCATGACCCAACATTCAGAGCATACAAGTCAAAGCACAAGCGGAAGCTTAATATGTCTGAGTACAGACATCTACAAATGAAAAAAGTTGAGAAGCCTGAATATCTACAAGATCCTGCTGAGGGCATAAGATCATAGCTGAGGTAACAAGCTTAACATCGAAGTCCACGCGGAACTACTAGCGAGGCTGAAGTCTCTCTGCAAAACATAAAATAGGCAAACGTGAGTACAAATGTACCCAACAAGACTTACATCAGAACTAACTACATATGCATCATTATCAACAAGGGGACGGTGGGGTTTAACTGTAGCAAGCCAGCTTTGACTCAGTAGCTATCCTGAACTACGACTGCAAGTAACTCTTTTGAGATGGTGCACACGAGTCCACATATTCACCATATCAATACACCACTATGGACCCGCTCCCGTCTCCCTACGAGAACGCCATCCATAGCACTCACGCTTATCTTGCGCATTTTAGAGTATCCACTTTCACTTGTCTATGAACTGTATAGGCAACCCAGAGGTCCTTTACCGCGGACGCGGCTATTCAAATAGATTATGTTAACCCTGCAGGGGTGTACTTCTTCACACACGCTCTCACCACTTACCGCCATTTACACGACATGTGCTCGGCAACCTTCAAGCGGAAGCCCAACGAGGGTGTCGGACATGGCCTACCTGAACACTCAAGTCTCTAGTCCAGGTTTATCGCCTATTCAGGTTCCATCCGCAGGGAGTCCGCCCGAAGTTTGCACATACCACCCCGAACGATGTGTGCAGGGTTCCCGAGACACCAAACGGGCGCCCGGTACACCGTGCCACGTGCCTACCGCATCACAGCCCACCCATCGGGTCAACGCTGCCCACGGCCTCCAGCATACTACAAACACCAGAAACTACTTGCAACTCCTGGACAGAGGACAAGGGTGATTAAGAAGCCGAGAGGGTCCATTGGTTTCGGGCCCAATGAGTGGTAGTATCCACAGTAGGACATGTTCACAACGTTCCAATTCATCCCCGATGAATCAGACCTGACTCAACTCTAAGCAGTAGCAGGCACGACAAACAAGCATGAATGACTAGGCACATTAGGGCTCAAACAACTCTTACTCATGCTAGTGGGTTTCATCTATTTATTGTGGCAATGACAGGTCATGCAGAGGAATGGGGTTCAGCCATCGTAGCATGTAACAAATGAATCGTTGTTGTCCTAATGCAGTAAAAAAGAGCAGGAGCGAGAGAATGGGATTGTGTCGGAATGAACAAGGGGGTTTTGCTTGCCTGGCACTTCTGAAGATAGTATAGTTCTTCATCGGTGTCATTGATCACATTGTCAGAACCACGTCTATCGAGAGGGGGCAAGTTCCGGCAATAGAGAAGGAAACACAATCAATGCAATGCACAATATGATGCATGATCATGACATGGCAATATGAGTGTGTTGGCCTAATGCAACTACATCCAGATGGGTTTGAGTTATTTTGAACCCAAGGTTCAAGTTCAAACTCAAACTATGAATTTATAAAGTGCATTATCATGTTTTGATATAAACAACAGGTTTAAGTTGCTTTAACATGCATGAAACCATTGCAGATGGATAGATTGCATTTTTCTGGTCATTTTTCATATATAACTTATTTCATTCTCAGTTATTGTTGAATTTCTTTGATTTTTAGAAGTTTTGGGCATTTTATAGAATTTTCTGAGTTAAATTAAATCCAGAAAATCACTTATTGCGTCAGCACTTCGCCACTGTGACATCAGCTGGTCAATAGACCGGGTCCAGGTCAAACCTGACCAGTGGGCCCCACTGGTTAATGTCACGGTGCTAGTTAGGGTCACTGACATGTGGACCCAGTCAATGGCCACGTCAGCATGGTCAATACTGATGCGTGGGGCCACTGTGATTAGTTAATACTAAGCAGAAACTAATCTAAGATTAATTAGTCAGTGGGGCCCTGTTGTCAGTGTCACTAGGGGTTGACTAGGTGCGTCATTAGCCCTAACTAATCTGCCACGTCACCCTCGCCGAAGTTATGCTGGTGGCGACCAAAACGCGGCGGAGGCACACTGGAGTGGCTCGGGTTTCGCCTACAGGCCACCGTTTGACGCATGGAAGGGCGCGTTTGAAGGAGGGAAGCGAGGCGCATCTGTGGGTGGCCGTGGTTTAGGTGGGGGTGGATGGAGTCAACGGCGGTGAGCTCTTTTACGGCCGCCGGAGTTTGGGCGCCAATGAAAACAATGACACAGTGCACGGGAGGAGCAACTGTTAGTTCCTACGGGTGCTACATGCGCTCATGAAGACAACGGACATATGCACGGGACCATTTGGTCACCGGAGCCTCGTCGGCGATGTGCTACGGTTAGCAAGGGGGCGGCTTCTACGGCGAGCAAATGAAGCAGAGGAGAGGGGGGTTCGACGCAGGGGCTCACAGTGGTTGCAGCAGGCGTCGAAGCGGGCTCGGGGATAACCGGACGGCGACGGGCAGCGAGAGGGATCTCCGGCGATGGGCGGTGAAGACGAGGTCGAGGAGGCGTCTCCGGGGCATGCGAGCGCTCGGGGCTCGGCTACTCGATGAAGCGGATGGTGGCGAAGCTCGGGGACACGTCGGGGAGGCGAGGGGGCGACGGTGGCTGCGTCTACTATGGCGGTGAGGGCGCTGCTGCGTCGGCCATGGCGGGGAGAGGGCGAGGGAGAGAACCAAGGGGAAAGTGAGATGTCCAGGGGGTCGGGCGGCGCCGAGGAGCAACTTCGAGGTGCTGGGTGAGGCAGGCGAGCAGGGAGGAGGCGTGGCGCCTCGTGCGCGCGTGCGCTGTCTCCCTCCTCTGCCTACTGGCAGAGGTAGGTGATGACTGGCACGGGCTAGATGGGCTGGCCCAACCAGGTAGGTGGCCTCTGGCCTTTCTCTCTCTCTCTCTCTCTATGTCTTTTCTATTTAAATTTTGTTTTGTATTTTTCTGTAACTGCTGGGGTTTATTAAAAATACTAAAATGTTTCCAAAAATCCTGAAAATAAATGTGGGCTCTGTTTGGAATATTCCCAACAACCCTCACTTAAATTCAGAATTAATCGAGCATTCAAAATTTTATATAGTATTTAAATGCCCAAATGCAAATAGCATATGATTGAATTCAGTGACCTTATGTGTCCTAGAAAATATGCAGAGGTTCTAGACCAAGACCAAAAATGATGGACATTTTTGAAGGGCATTTCAGGTTCATTGAGAAAATATATTAGTAACTCTAGTTGGTTTAGGTGATGCTGGGGGGTTGGATCATCCCCATTTCAAGTTTCTGGGAAACAATTAAACATGATGCATCACTCTAATGCAACACTGACTAGGGTTGTGACAACTCACCCCCACTAAACAAGAATCTCATCCCAAGATTCAAGACGTGAGGTACGAAGATGGAGGGACACAAGCAAACACGATCTTCATGATACAATTGCCCTTCTCGAGGATGTTGATTCATTTATTCAAATGGATCTTGACGTCTTTGCTTTCGAGGTCTTCATCCAACACGATGACGACAGAAGGAGACTCTACAGAAAACGATCTCCTTGAAGATCGAGTATTCAAGATCAACTCATGGAGTGAGAGGTAAGAACATCTCCCAAGCTGAGATACGAAGCATTCATCCAAAGGGATGGAGTGGAACAGATGTCGAAGTTTCACTAGGTAAACAACAATTCTACACTTAAGAAGGTGGTGATCGGTTGTCAACGTAGCGAGGAGTTGAGTTGCCATGATACCACAACGAGACACCTTAGGGATGGTTACTCGTAGATATATCCCCTTAAGTGGCAAAAAGAATTACCTTTGATTCAGAGATCATTGAAACTCTTAATACCAGCCTAAGGCAAATCCTAATTGATCATTTGAAGGAGTCCAAAAGAATGACATTCTCGGGCTACAATGGATGATGTGTACTACCTTGTTGAAGACAAAACATGGGATGATTTTGCTTATCATCGGAAATGGATGGAACCCATAGTAGGACCACTTTGAGGATGATCCCGATTAGTAATTACTGAGAAGGGTAGTCCATAGTAGGATGGCACAATGGCAGTGCAAGCTAGGAACAAGATGCAAATTCTTGGAATGATTCTAGTAACTCGGGAGAACCCCAACAGTAGAGAGTGAATCCACTGTTTGAAAGGTTATAGCATAAATGAGGAAAACTGGGAGCGATCCCAGTTAGTGCCGGTGATAGCACCTAGTGCTTGTGCATGCTCTCAAGAACTTGAGCATTTCCATATTCATCAAGGTTTTACCAATATCTGTGTCAAGGATCCTGGCAACGCAACATACCACCAAGATGAATAGTGATGGACGAGGCAGATGCAAAGGAAGATAAAACCTTCTCAGATTTCACATTAGCGAGGCCAAGGGATCAAAATCTGGATGATTGACCGAGAAGCATTTACCACTCCGCTACTAATGTTCTCCTTAATGTGCTAGCATAACCCATTCATTGAAATGGTTTATTATCTAGAACATCAAGTAACAGGTTGGACTTCGGGAGCTCAAGAATCCATAAGGAACAACTACTGGAATAAATTCTACGAGATCCTTATGGGTAGGTGGCCAACTTCATCAATCAAGATACTACAATAATGGCTCTTCCGGCTGGGTTTGTTGGCCACGACATCCACCTTACCAGTTAAAGAGATACCAATATTATAGTTCTTGGGAAACGTTCCAACCATCATATCTGCCTGAGATTCAGATCTGGTTGGTGTCAGGATATTCCAGACTCCTCAAGTTTAGAGAGAAAATTGAAGGCTTGCAACACAAATCAACGAGATGACGTTGCGAGAATCTAGGGAAAATGGACTACGGTAGTAAGCTCCAAAACATGAGATGGTCGTGCTATAACATGTGAACACGTTGTCCGAGACAAGCATGACCACATAGTAGTCTTATAATAAAAACACTACCAAGTTCAGGTGGGTAACCCTCGTCGAGGATATCGAAGTCTTTACGCAAGTCCATGGATTAGATCCCAAGCATAGACTTCTCTTCCTTGAACAAGTCAATCAGTGGCTTGGTGTGCTAAGAACACATATAGAATGGAGGTGGCCAACCTACCAAACCATAGAATACTTCGCACATGTGCATGACCAACTTGGGGACGATTACAAAGGAAGCAAAAAAAATATTTCTCGGATCCACGGCGGCAACTTACATCAAGTGCACGTGAATTGGAGAAAGTCACTCCTTTCATCCAAGCCTATGCTTCATGAACGGAACATGAAGATAATGCTTATAAAGTTTCCAACACTAGCTTAGATGTTCAACATGAATCATGGACAAGATAAGGATATTGTCGATGGGTTCAACAACAATTCATCCAGTTTCCATATAAACAGAATTCCACAATTAAGTGAACACGGTGATAGCATTGGCCAGACCAAAGGATGTAATGGTGTATGCCCGAGGGATCAACCATGAGTAATACAACATTACGAACATCGTTGGCTCTGATTTGATTTGATAATAGCCCACACTCAAATCAAAGTTTTGATAAGATAATAGGTCCAACAACTAATCACAGGGACCAATCGATGAGGATATCATCTTTCTTCAATACACACTAAATATCCTTTGAAATGAACTAAGTCGGGCAAGCTTTTATCTTCCAACTCTCCAAGTTGTTGTTTAGCTTAACCAACTAGCTCGGGGTATCCGACACAGATTCTTGGATAAGGGGTGGTTCATAGAGAAACCAACTTGATCATGAACTCAACATAGCGGGCAGGTGACAACCAGGTGATACTTCCGAAAAGACATTCGGAAAATCATGAACAACCGGTATGTTACTAAGCTCGAGAACAATCTTGCTTTTCACGGCAAGACGATATTATCAAAAGAGCGAGGAACCGATACGATCCTGACTCATTGATCGAGGAGTGCACCCAGAAATAAGGACTAGGTAGCACGATCAACCTTAGGGCGATGATTCAATAATCAACACGCTAAGAATGAGGTTATTGTCCATTTAACTATCAAGCAACAGAGTGGCTAGGGGTATAGATTTCACACATCATGATTCACTTGTCGGTGTTCAAGTTACAATAACACGGAACCGAGGAATGAATAATGATGGCGAGAAGTATCACTGTATCAAGAGTTCATAGGATGGTGTGCAATTCCCATGATATTCTTAATATAAAGATGGTAATACTACAAGGTAGAACAGAGCAAAAACTGGATTAGCAATTTGATCTGTGGAGTACGACTGCTTTGACCCAATCCTAGAAATGGACAAGGTATTGGAGTTTGTTTCTCCTAGTCATTCCGGAATAGAATGGCTTGACGGACCACAGAGTAATAGGCATCGATGAACACGGCTGCACAACTACTCCTTACTATCAATTGATAGACAAAGGATAAAAGACAACTAAAGAGGGAAAACTCAAAGAACATATAACTTTCTGAATTGTGGACGCATAGATTAGTATGTCGAACCAAGTTCAATAGGTTTCTTCCGGAATACCCTTGCAGAGAAGGTAGAACTGACAGAGTCACAACATAGAATCGAGAACTCGTCAAGAGCACTCTTATTGTGATCTTTTGGTCAAGATCTTCTGCCATAAGCAGTTCATGGTATTTGGAAGAAGGATACACCATGAACCTCGAGGACTATCACAAAGGTTACTAATAACCTAAAGGAACTAGCAACACTATCAACATGAGGTAAGTAGGGTGAATCTCGGGTTCAAAACCCAGGAGTAGGATGCCTACTAAACTAGCTGGCATCACGAGATGCATCTCGGACATGACTGCCAGAATCATCACACTGGGAACTCAAGGCATGGCTAGATTACTAGGTGATTAACTAGGACACCTAGGGTCATAATAGTAGCTCCAACCTGCATACCGAGGCAACAAAGCACCTCAACACACTAGTTAGTGTGGTTGATCTGGCACAAAGGAACTTTGGAACTGTAGGAAGGGATTTGCAAATGCATCTGATTGTTTAGAAACCTGGGATGACTCGGACAGCATAACGGCTGTGAATGCTCAAAACGCTTTAAGACATACTACAAAATGGTGGCATTGCCACTCATCATCACAATATCAAGGTTTCGAGACCAACTACGAGCATACAGAAGATAGTAGGAACTGAACTGAAGCTTAGAACCATCAATCCTATAGGTCTACAGATGAGTAACATGTGATCCTGATAGAAAGAAGAAAAATCCTAGTTCCTTAACCCCGTAGGAAGGATAAGATGACTCGGATCAGAAGGGCATAAGGTATAGGGAGTAAAAAGAGCCTTACATTCCATCCCACAATCAATTCCCTTATATAAGTAAAGAATTTCTAGACTCAACTTCGACCAGTTTGGCTTGATAATCCTACAGGCAGTCAGGCTCTGATACCAAAGCTGTCAGGACCCCGATTCTATGCCACACCGATCTAGCATGTAACACCTCATATCACTTTGCGGTCTCACGCCGGTATTCCCACGGGTGTCGCCTTACCAGGCCCGGGACCATTTGTGCCTTTTGGCTCACGTAGATGATACTGTCGCTAGCATCCATATGACAAAGAACCCAGGCTGACATGGCTAGTCGTAAACCCAAAGTGGCACTATCTTATAGGGACAGGCATACATGACCCAACAGCGAACGTGTCGGTCATCAGCGAGTGAATCCGGGCTGTAGTAGCTGGGCTAGCAGGACTCCGGTATACCGGGCTGTAGCAGGCTAACACGACTCCGGTAGACTCCGCGTGACATTTCCCCGAAGGGACAGACACATGAACGAAGAAAGACACATGCCGGCCAGCCTAAGTGTTCCGGAGCAGTAGCAAGCTACCAAGTGAAAGTGCTAGTTATCGACTAGAGGGGGGGTGAATAGGCGATTTTTATCAAAGTCTTCAAAACATGGAAGTTTCGAAGACAAACAATAGAAATGACCTAATTGATATGCAGCGGAAGATAAACTACAACGAGCAAGCCATAGTCAAGTATGCAATAATGTGAACGTACAAAGAATAATAGCAGCAAGGTAGTAAGGATCATGATGGAAGATAGTATGAAGCCAATCAACAATAGTAGTCAAGCGATGAAGTCAAACAGATAAGACAAATAAGCAATGACTTCACGAAGACAAACTCAAAGTAAAGGAGGGAAGGGATAGAACCAGTCACTTGTTGAAGACACATGATTTGTTGGACCAGTTATAGTTGTTGTCACAACTGTACGTCTGGTTAGGGAGGCTGAGATTCAACTCAGAAGACCGCGTCTTCACCTTATTCCCCTTGAGCTAAGGACACACAGTCCTCGCCCAATCACTTTGGTAAGTCTTCAAGGTAGACTTCCGAACCTTCACAGACTTCGTTCACCGGCGATCCACAATGACTCTTGGATGCTCAGAACGCGATGCCTAACTGGCTGGAGGATACACAATCCTCAAGTGTAATAAGTCTTCAGGTCACACAGACAGAAATACTTTAGTGATGCCTAACACTCTTTGGCTCTGGGTGTTTGGGCTTTGTCCTCGCAGGGATTTCTCTCTCAAAGGCTTCGAGGTGGGTTGCTCTCAAAACGACAAAAGTCATAAACTAACTCTGAGCAGCCACCAAATTATGGTGTAGGGGGTGGGCTATTTATAGCCACAAGGCAACCCGAACTGATATGTCCAAAATGACCCTGGGTCACTAAGGAACTGACACGTGTTCCAACGGTCAGATTTCAAACACACACGGCAACTTTACTTGGGCTACAAGCAAAGCTGACTCATCCAGCTCTGGATAAGATTTGCTCTCATTGTCTTCGCTCGAAGACATAGGATTTGGGTTGAGCATCACTTCAGTCACTCTGACTTTGTTCACTTGGACCCCACTTAACAGTACGGTGGTTCCTATGACTCAACAAAGAAGAAAAGGAAACAACGAAACAACACAGTCTTCGCGCTCCATAGTCTTCGCTCAATGTCTTCTCATGTCATACACTTCAATGTGAATATCTTCACATACCACCATTGTCTTCAATATCTTCATACATTTTTAGGGTCGTCTCCGGTTGACATTCTTGGTGGCAAGATTGCGAATGCGATTTACATCCACCAAGAGACTTTGCATCTGACGCTTGAGCTAGAAATGATGCTTATCCTGTTTCTGATGCAGAGCCACAAGAAGTTCTCGGTCATTGAGGACCCGAGAGCGCTTCTTTGGCCTTTGAGCAATTGTGCTCTCAGTAGCTTCAGTTGGCGCACGATGAGGCAGACGAGTATTTCCAGCCATTGGACAGACACGTGTGACAGCTTGGACTCCTTCCATAGGCCGAGTGAAGCTTTGATGTTCAACATCTTGAAGACAAAGAGGCTTCTTAGCAGGCTCAGGGTATATGGCTTCAACTGACATATCAACCTCTGGTAGGAAGATCACATGATTGCGAGCAGAGGGCTGATAGTTGACAATAGAGTGTTGCTTTATGAGGCGCATGACCCATGGAGCATAGAATTTCAGGCCAAAAAGGTCAGATCCAGATGCAGCCAGTTGCCTGATGAAGAAATCTTGTGCATTGAAGCTGATGCCATTGAGGATGTAAAAGACCAATGTCGTCATGGCTCCTTCAAGTTTGGCAGCTGATGAATGTCCTTTGATAGGACATAGAGTCCGCCTGATGATGTGATATATGGTGCGCGGCAGATACTCAAGGTCATCAACAAAGAACTCCTTTGGCTATTCAGCATCATGAGGCAATGGCTTCATCATGCTCAACATCTGGCTCATGTTGTGTTCAGGCTTATGGAAGATGCTCTCCAGTGCATTGCGGTGGTTTTGACAGCCAAGTTCATAAAGCGCTCCGGGAGTGGATAGACCTGTAAGCTTAAGGATGTCAAGAGCTTTGGCTTCATGATGAACATTTCCTGTCATCCACTCGAGAACCCATGTCTTTGTATCACTGTTATATCCGCAAATATGGAGCGTAGCATAGAATTGAAGCAAAAGTTCTTCATTCCAATGTTCTTTGTCTGTCACAAAACTAAGCAGACCAGCATCACGAAAGCAGTCTAGTGCTTCTTCTAAGCATGGCAGTCCTGCAATGGCTTCAGTGTCGAGGCGCATATGAGGGAAAATGCGCCCTTGATCATACAGAACGCAGGAGTAATAGCTTCGCTGCTGATGACTCCAGAAACGATCTGATGATATTCTTGGCTTGGTGTAGGGGTTCTTTGAGCTGTCAAAGAATGTGTTGTGGCTTTTGAAGCCATTTGCATTGAAGGACCCGGCAGATGTGGCAGTACCTGGAAACCTTGGCAGTCTTGGCTTTGGCTTCTGGACCTGAGGCCTATGCTCAATGTGATAGTCAAACTGAGGACCAGAGACGTTAGGCAGAGGGACCAGAACGGGCCATCTTACTGTGATTAGCTCGCCATGGTTGTATGCTTGCTCAATTGTATAGGGACTTGGTGGCGGAACAGGAGCAGTGGCAGCAACAGTGGGTTCGGGCTGCACAACAGAAGCTTCAGGAGCATTTTCAGCATTGACTTCTGGTACAGTGCTGGGAACAGGCTCCACAGTAGCTTCAGCCATGACTATGTCATTGGCTTCATTGGTGTTGGTGGTGGCAGCCTCAAGGTTTTCAACCTCCACTTGATGAGCTGGAGGGTCAGGCACAGACACGTTCACTTCATGAACAACTTCTTCAAGAATAGGTGGAGTAGGGACACGATCGTCTTGATGTTCGTCATCGGCTGATGCAGCTGGATTGTCTTCAGCAGCTGGTGCTTCAGACACGGAGACATTCACAGCAGGAGTGGCTTCTGAAAATACTTGACGTGCAACAGGTTGATGGTGCACTTCTCCTTCTGGAACGCTCGGAAGAGGGACTTGAGGCCTTGGTCCTTTGTGAAGCCTTTGTACGACAGGCGACGCCTCGGGAGATGGAGTAGGCAGGTCCTCATCCTCTTCAACTTGCACAGATGGTGTGGCTTGTTGTTGTTGGGGAGTACTGGGGGAGTCTTGTTGTTGCGGGTGATCAGCCCATCATGCATACTGAGAAATTGGCGTCAAAGGACGACCAATGCTGATGATTTCGCTGTTCGTGAGAACAGGCGATGATACCACATTGTATTCAATTTGAGGAAGAACATCATCATCTTCAACATTGTCATGGTGACCAATGTCTTCAGCAGTGATGGGATCAACTGATGGAATCTCTTCAGCTTCAGGAGCCTCTATGGAAGCAGGCTCATGAACAGTCATTCGTAGTTCTTGATTTGCAGATGCAGTACAAACCACTGAGATGGGTTCAACAACAAGGGGCTCTGTGGGAGCAGCCCGACTTTTCTTGGTCTTGCGCTTGTTCTTGGAGGGAGCAGCATCAGAGGCTTCTGAGGTTTTCCTTTTTCTGGCTTCAGCCTCTGCAGCCCTCGTCTTCTTCTGTTCTAAAGCGTTTGACGTGACTTTTGGCTTCGAGCCAGTCATGCTTCTTGGGAAGATAATGCGAGGTTCATCTTGCCTTGAAGGTGCAGGTTGGACAGTTGGTAGCTTCTTCTTCTTTGCAGCCATCCTGGGGTCGATGCCAGGACGACCAAGAGCCTTGCGCTTCTCAGCCTCATTGTAGGCAAGTACACACTTGTCAGCCAGATCCTTCATGCGCTCTCTAGAGCCTCGAGCTTCTTCACGCTTCTTGTGAAAGGCTTCTTTGAGCTCGTGCACCATGATCTTGAAATTTTTAACATCTTGCACGTTGAGCGTGGCCACATGCTTCTTGAACTGAGCCTTTTCATAGTCAATCTTGTGCTTCAGTTCGACGATGTGCTGAGCAATAGCTAGCTCAGAAGCAATAGCGCCATTGAAGGAGACGCTGAGGCCAATGGGAAGTTGCAAGTCATCAAAGCTGAGATTTGGTGTGTCAAACCACTCATCAATGAAGTTATGGATGATTGCCACATCAAAGAGAGGCAAATTATTGAAGATCTCTGCTTCTTCCTTGCTCTTGATCAGTTGCTCAAGAGCATCATCTGCAAGCTCGTCATCACTGGACAGATCAATGTGTTCTTCATGCAGAATAGCAGCAGGAGTCAATGTCTGATCAGTACTCTTGATGATTTTCCTTTTCTTCTCCGTCTTCTTGGAGATGCGTGAAAGATCTTCAGACTGCACACTGTCTTCAGGAGGTGCAGCGGCCAGTGGCTTCACACGAGAAGCTTTTGGAGGTGCAGCTGATGTTGAAGCCTTAATTTTCTTTGGCTTCTGCAGCCTTGGAGGAGGAGCTGGGACTTCATCAGAATCAGCATCATTATCAGAATGATCCACTTTGGCACCTTGTACCAAGATGTAAGAGATGAGGCCATCAAGGTTTGAAAAGGGGCCGATTCTATTTTCTTCCGCTTCACGTGTGCCATCAGCACGGGGAGCAGAGGGACCAGGATTGAAGTCTAATCCCCATGACTTCTTGTTCACCTTTGCCGATGCCTTTGCATACTGGAAGTTGAGCTTGAAGAGATTATCGTCACGACACCAGAGCAATGATGATGGGTCGGCATTTGCAGGCTGTGGTCCACGGACCATACAAGGATAGAATTCTTGTGCAATGGCTTCAGCTTTGTTCTTGGGGGGAAGGCCTCGATAGAGAATATCACCCCAAGGACTCTTGATAGCATTCTTCTCAGCATACTCCTGGGTCACGAACTTGTACTTGAACCATTGTTCAGCCCAATAGCGTCGAATCCATTGGATTCATGTCTTGCGCTGATTATAATCCTCTTCAGGATCTGTCTTGTAAAGTTCTGCAAGATCATCAGGCAGATCCTTTGATGTTCCCCCTCGACGCTGTCTGCCACCCTTCCTTACTGATTTCTCTGCAGCCATGAACTTCAAACTTAATGGTTTCAATATGTTCAAAGGCTTCAAGGGCTTTCGCTTGCTGGTCAAACAGGAACTAGCTTCAGGAGAGTTAATGTGTTGCTGTAAGAATTCTGCAAACAAACGCAGACTATGAGAACCAAGGGATTCTCCCACGGACATGTACCTGTGACAGCATTAGACATGTGAGGCAAGGGGAAGAGGTCATATGCATTCTCAGAAGATTTTGAAGATAAATCAGTTTGAAGACATTGACCTCATGTTGCGAAGACATTCACTTATATGTTGAGAGTTGGTTCCAGATTTGTACGAATCCGTGAATAAGTACAAGTGAGGAATCTAACTAGATATGAAGCTTAAGTGAATATACTAGGCATTATGAGATGCAGACAGAATAGATCTAACTTTGTGTAGACAAAAACCACTTTTGGTAAATAGGATGAATCACTGCGGATCAAAAAGATGGTAAAAATAGAGTTATATTTATCACACGAAGAACTGCTAGATGAGATGAATTGGGGACCGAGCAGTTCAATCCACCGTGCCCTAACTTGGCGACGGAGGACACCTATGGCGGCGGCGGAGAGGACGATGCCCGCGGCCGGCGTGAGGACGGCGTCGGAGAAGTCGCGGCAGCTAAGCGCTTCGTCGCCGGCGTCGTCGAGAGCTAGCGGTGGCGCTAGGGTTTTGATGAGGTGGAGAGGTGGAAGAAGGTTTTCTTGACCGCAGGGGACACGTATTTATAAGTAGGTGTGTAGCATAGCGCAATTACGCAGGTGCCCCTGCCTGTTCACATCCGTGGGACACGTGGCAAGCATGCAACATACTCAGAGTTGTCCCACGTTCCCACGCCCGCCAAGTTTGTCGGATGGTTGTTCCGGCTTCTCCGGATTTCAACAATAAAGATGAATCATTTAAAAGGACTTTATGTGTGTCTCTGTGTCTTCTACTGACAAGGATGCAGAGAAGACATTTGACAGTTTCAATAGAATGCATATGATTTGGAAAGATAGAGTTTGAGATAGAAAGCATAGAAAGATTAGGGTCCGATCACATTCACTTACTCCAAAAGATTCACAAATGAAGACATAGCTATAAGTGAATGCTGTAGAGGAGAGAATACTAGTATATATACATATATATATATATGTGTGTGTGTGTGTGTGTGTGTGTGTGTGGGAAAGCAATCAACTCAACATAGTGAAGTAAATCATGAAGATAAGTTGAAAGTTGAAGACAAATCAACTGCAAATATATTCAACAATAATGCCATGAGTGAAACACTTCAAACCAAGAAATTTTGTGGTGGCGTTACCCACCGTATAGGAAGTATTAGACCCATACACGGCGCACAATTATCGTGGCGCTCCGAAGTCAAATTCCATGTTAATGTATTCACACTCAGAATGTAAGTCTTCATTGATTGAAGATATACTTTACTTCGTGTGTTGCACATCTAAGTCATGAACATGCATAAGTGTTAGGATGTGTGCCTGATCACATGACATTTAAGGATTCCAAGATATTTAGCTCACACCGTAACTTGCAAAACCTTTTCTCATCCAAGGGCTTTGTGAAGATATCTGCCAGTTGCTCTTCAGTGCTGACGTGAATGATGTCAATATCTTTCTTCATGACATGATCTCGGAGAAAATGATGACGAATTTCAATGTGCTTTGTCTTTGAGTGCTGGACTGGATTGTTGGCAATCTTGATGGCACTTTCGTTGTCACAGAAGAGAGGGACTTGCTTCAGATTGATGCCATAGTCCTTGAGAGTTTGCTTCATCCACAGAAGCTGAGCACAACAAGATCCAGCAGCAATGTATTCAGATTCAACAGTTGAGAGTGATACACAGTTTTGCTTCTTTGAAGACCAACAGACAAGTGATCGTCCCAGAAAGTGACAAGTTCCTGATGTAGACTTGTGATCCACCTTGTCACCAGCATAATCAGCATCCGAGAATCCAACTAGATCAAATTTTGAGCCCTTTGGATACCATAATCCGAGTGTTGGGGTGTAAGACAAATATCTAAGAATTCGCTTCACAGCTAAGTGATGCGATTCCTTTGGTGCCGCTTGGAATCGAGCACACGTGCAAACACTAAGCATAATATCTGGCCTAGATGCACATAGGTAAAGTAAAGAACCAATCATGGAGCGGTATACCTTTTGATCGAACTCTTTACCATTGTCGTCGGGACCAAGATGATGTTTGGCTGGCATTGGCGTCATGTAACCTTTGCAATCTTGCATTCCAAACTTCTTTAGACAGTCTTTGAGATATTTTTATTGAGAAATGAAGATGCCATTTCTTTGCTGATGAATTTGAAGACCAAGGAAGAACTTCAGCTCACCCATCATGGACATCTGATATTGCTCTTGCATCATGTATCCGAACTCATCACTATACTTCTGGTTGGTGCAGCCGAAGATTATGTCATCCACATATATTTGGCACACAAACAGTTCACCATCATATGTCTTCGTGAAGAGTGTGGGATCGAGAGATCCTGGTTTGAAGCCTTTGCTCTTCAGGAAGTCTTTGATTGTATCATACCAAGCGCGAGGAGCTTGTTTGAGGCCATACAGTGCTTTGTTTAGTTTGTACACCATATCAGGATGCTTTGGATCTTCAAAGCCAGGTGGTTGAGCAACATACACTTCTTCTTCAATCTTGCCATTTAGGAAAGCACTCTTCACATCCATTTGATATAGCAAGATGTTGTGGTGATTAGCATATGCTAGCAGTATGCGAATAGCTTCAAGCCTTGCTACAGGAGCAAATGTTTCATCGAAGTCAATTCCTTCAACTTGAGTATATCCTTGAGCCACAAGACGTGCTTTGTTTCTGATGACTTGACCATGCTCATCTTGCTTGTTTCGATATATCCATTTAGTGCCAATAATGTTATGTTTGCAAGGGTCAGGGCGCTTGACAAGTTCCCAAACATTATTCAGCTTGAACTGTTGAAGTTCTTCTTGCATGGCTTGAATCCATTCAGGTTCCATAAAGGCTTCAGCAACTTTCTTGGGGTCAGATATTGATACAAATGAAAAATGTCCACGGAAATTTGCTAACTATGTTGCTCTTGAGCGAGTAAGTGGACCAGGTGCATTGATGCTATCAATTATCTTCTCAATTTGTACTTCATTTGCAACACGAGGATGAACTGGACGAAGCCCTTGCTCATGCTGATCATTGTCATCATTGGGAGGATTGTCTTCGGTCTGAGCATTGTCTTCAGGTTGGTTTGGTGCAGAAATGATAAGTTCCTCTTCAGGCTGTGCTTCAGAGGGCATGATTTCACCAGTTCCCATCAGCTTGATAGATTCGTTGGGAGGTGCTTTATCCAGTGTGCTTGGTAGGAGCTCTCATTGTGAACCATTGGTTTCACCAAATCACACGTCCACAGTTTCAACAATCTTGTAGTGAAAGAGGTTGAAGACTCTGTAAGAGTGTGAGTCCTTTCCATAACCGAGCATGAAGCCTTCATGAGCTTTAGGTGCAAATTTTGACTTGTGGTGGGGATCCTTGATCCAGCACCCAGCACCAAAGACTCTGAAGTAGCTGACATTTGGCTTCTTGCCAGTAAGGACCTCATAGGATGTTTTGTCCAGAAGCTTGTGGATGTAGACACGGTTGATGATGTGACATGCTGTATCAATAGCTTCAGGCCAGAACTTTCTTGGTGTCTTGTACTCGTCGAGCATTGTTCGAGCCATCTCAATGAGGGTTCTGTTCTTGCGCTCTACAATGCCATTTTGCTTAGGTGTGTATGGAGTAGAAAACTCATGAGTAATTCCCATTGTATCCAGATAGAGATCAAGCCCGGTGTTCTTGAATTCAGTGCCGTTATCACTTCTGATGTGCTTGATCTTGATGCCATAATTGTTCATTGCTCGATTGGCGAATTGTCTGAAGACATCTTGTACTTCAGTCTTGTAGAGAATTATGTGCACCCATGTGTATCTTGAGTAGTCATCAACAATGACGAAGCCATAGAGACACGCTGTTGTTGTGAGGGTAGAGTAGTGAGTAGGGCCAAATAAGTCCATGTGCAACAGCTCGAAGGGTTGAGATGTCGTCATGATTGTCTTCGAGGGGTGCTTGGCCCTCGTCATCTTTCTAGCTTCGCAGGCACCACACAAATGATCTTTCTTGAACTTGACACCTTCGATGCCTATGACATGCTTCTTCTTGACGAGAGTGTGTAAGTTCCTCATGCCAGCATGCCCCAGCCTTCGATGCCAGAGCCAGCATTCTGAAGGTTTTGCAAGAAGACATATGGTAAGTTGTGGACCTGCTAAGAAATCTACCATGTATAGATCATCTTTCCTATACCCTTCAAAGACTAGAGACTTGTCAGATTCCATTAGTACAAGAAAACGATATTTTCCAAATAGCACAATCATGTTTTAGTCACAAAGCATTGAGACAGACATTAAGTTGAACCCAAGGGATTCAACAAGCATCACTTTATCCATGTGTTGATCCTTCGAGATTGCAACTCTACCTAGACCCAATACCTTGCTTTTACCAGTGTCAGCAAATGTGATTTGACTCTTGTCGGATGGACGTAAGGTTGAGTCCATGAGAAGACTTCGATCACCGGTCATATGATTAGTGCATCCGCTGTCAATAATCCATTCAGAAGCACGAGGTGTCCTACCCTACTGTGCAGTTAGGAGGATAGGCTTCACAAGGTATCCTACCCTACAGTGCAGTTAGGAGGATAGGCTTCACAAGGTATGTTGTGAAGCATAAGCGTTTGATGCACACTAGGATTATCACATCTTAGATCAAGATTAGAACACACAGTATGACAGGTAAGCGATTCATATGTGGAATACATAGTAAGTCATTTTATCATGCGTCCCTTTGTGTTTTAGGTCCCCAACAATAATATCGGACGCCTTCGATTGCTGGCTGGAGACCATATTCTGCAAAAAAGAGTTAATTCTTCTTCACCACCCACATCTTCAGGGGTGGCTTAGAAGCAACGAGTCTAAGTGCAGCATCTGAGAATTTCGGCTTTGAAGCCCTAGCAAATAGCCTTGCAGGAGATGAATGATACTCATATGAATAAGCAGAAAAGTTCTTGGTCCTATGAACATGGCAGTTTGAGGACACATGTTCATATTCATAAGTTTGAGCACGATTTCCCTGCAAAACATTGGCATTAGGGTGACTCAAGTGAGTCCTGTATTCGTATGAAGCTGTTGGACCATATGATGCCTTTGGTCTGGGGTCTGTCTTCTTCACTGGTGGTGTCATGATGACATTCACTGGAAGATTCTCAAGACAGCCTTTGGGAACCTAGATCTTCTTCATAGGTGGTCCAGTCCTGCAGTTAGTACCAATATACCTGGCAAACACTTCACCATTCTGATTTTTGAACAGTTTATAGTTTGCATTAAAGGATTCATCAATGATAATAGGATTAGCACAGGTAAAGCCAGATAAAGTGGATGGATCCACTGAAGGTTCCTTTGCAGCAACCCATGTGGTTTTGGGATACTGCTCAGGCTTCCAGTAGGAACCATCAGCATTCATTTTCCTCTCGAACCCAACAACCTCTTTCCTAGGGTTTCGGTTCAGAATCTGCTTTTTGAGGACATCACAAAGTGTCTGATGTCCTTTCAGACTTTTATACATCCCTGTTTCAAGAAATGTCTTCAACCTAGCATTTTCATCACCAATAGTAGTGGTATCCTTCATAGAGGGGTTAGTTTCCACATCAGTAGTTGAAGACAATGCAACAGCAGCGGCATTGGAACATTCAGCAATAGAGGTAGCGTTATCATGCTCAATGCATTTTAAACATGGTGGTTCAAATCCATCCTGAGCGGAACTGATCTATCGAGCGCGAAATGACTCATTCTCTTTTTGAAGATCTTCATGAGTCGCTTTCAATTTCTCAAGCTCTTGCTTCCTTTGAAGATAATCATAGGAGAGCCTTTCATATGTGGTTGAGAGCGTCTCATGAAGACTTTCAAGCTCTTGGTACTTAGCATGAATATTTTTTATGTCTTCTACTAAGGACTATGAACGTGTCATTTCCGCATCCAACAGGTCATCGCTTTTGTCTAACACTTTTTGAGTATGTTCCATAGCCCTTTGTTGTTCAGTAGCAATTTTATCAAGTGTTTTGTAGCTGGGTTTGGATTCACAATCAGAGTCATCTTCACTTGATGTTTGAAAGTAAGCATCGCGTGATTTTACCTTGGCACCACGTGCCATGAAGCAGTAGGTGGGAGCAGGATCGTCCATGTCATCAGCTTCAGCGTTGGTGTGGAAGTCATTGTCTTCAGTGTTGAAGATGGACTTGGCAACATAGGTTGTGGCTAGAGCCAGACTTGCAACGCCAGGGTCGGACTCTTATTCAGACTCCACCTCCACCTCCTCAGAAGTAGACTCCTCCTTTGAATCCATTTCCTTGCCAACAAAAGCACGAGCCTTGCTAGATGAGCTCTTCTTATGTGATGAAGACCTTGATGAGGACTTAGAAGAAGACTTTGAAGATTTCTTCTTCTTCTTGTCATCAGAATCATATTCCTTGCTCTTCTTCTTCTTCTTCTCATTGTCCCACTGAGGACACTCAGAGATATAGTGTCCAGGTTTCTTGCACTTGTGACATGTTCTCTTCTTGTTGTCATGAGTGGAAGCTTCATCATTTCTTGAGCTAGATCGTGAAGACTTTCTGAAACCCTTCTTCTTGGTGAACCTCTGGAACTTCTTCACAAGCATGGCAAGTTCCTTTCCAATGTCTTCAGGATCATCAGAACCGCAGTCAGATTCTTCTTCAGATGAGGAAACCACTTTTGCCTTCAAGGCGCGAGTTCGGCCATAATTGGGACCATAGATATATCTTTTCTCATAAAGCTGGAACTCATGTGTGTTGAGCCTCTCAAGTATATTAGACGGATCGAGTGTCTTGAAGTCAGGACGTTCTTGTATCATGAGGGCAAGGGTGTCAAAGGAGCTGTCAAGTGATCTCAGTAGTGTCTTGACGATTTCATGCTTGGTGATCTCAGTGGAGCCGAGAGCCTGAAGCTCATTTGTGATGTCGGTGAGGTGATCAAACGTGAGTTGGACATTTTCATTGTCGTTTCTCTTGAAGTGGTTGAAGAGATTGTGAAGAACACTGATCCTCTGGTCTCTCTGTGTAGAGACGCCTTCGTTGACCTTGGATAGCCAGTCCCAGACTAGCTTTGACGTTTCCAGAGCACTCACACGGCCATACTGTCCTTTGGTCAGATGACCACAGATGATGTTCTTTGCAGTGGAGTCTAGTTGAATGAACTTCTTGACATCAGTAGGGGTGACACCTTCACCAGTTTTGGGAACGCCATTCTTGACGACATACCAGAGGTCGACATCAATGGCTTCAAGATGCATCCGCATCTTATTCTTCCAGTAGGGATATTCAGTTCCATCAAACACGGGACAAGCAACAGAGACTTTGATTATCCCTGCAGTCGACATAGCTAAACTCCAGGTGGTTAAACCGAATCACACAGAACAAGGGAGTACCTTGCTCTGATACCAATTGAAAGTGCTAGTTATCGACTAGAGGGGGGGTGAATAGGCGATTTTTATCAAAGTCTTCAAAACATGGAAGTTTCAAAGACAAACAATAGAAATGACCTAATTGATATGTAGCGGAAGATAAACTAAAACGAGCAAGCCATAGTCAAGTATGCAATAATGTGAACGTACAAAGACTAATAGCAGCAAGGTAGTAAGGATCAGGATGGAAGATAGTATGAAGCCAATCAACGATAGTAGTCAAGCAATGAAGTCAAACAGATAAGACAAATAAGCAATGACTTCACGAAGACAAACTCAAAGTAAAGGAGGGAAGGGATAGAACCAGTCACTTGTTGAAGACACAGGATTTGTTGGACCAGTTCCAGTTGTTGTGACAACTGTACGTCTGGTTAGGGAGGCTGGGATTCAACTCAGAAGACCGCGTCTTCACCTTATTTCCCTTGAGCTAAGGACACACAGTCCTCGCCCAATCACTCTGGTAAGTCTTCAAGGTAGACTTCCGAACCTTCACAGACTTTGTTCACCGGCGATCCACAATGACTCTTGGATGCTCAGAACGTGACGCCTAACCGGCTGGAGGATACACAGTCCTCAAGTGTAATAAGTCTTCAGGTCACACAGACAGAAAGACTTCAGTGATGCCTAACACTCTTTGGCTCTGGGTGTTTGGGCTTTTTCCTCGCAAGGATTTCTCTCTCAAAGGCTTCGAGGTGGGTTGCTCTCAAAACGACAAAAGCCGTAAACTAACTCTGAGCAGCCACCAATTTATGGTGTAGGGGGTGGGCTATTTATAGCCACAAGGCAACCCGACCTGATATGTCCAAAATGACCCTGGGTCACTAAGGAACTGACACGTGTTCCAACGGTCAGATTTCAAACACACACGACAACTTTACTTGGGCTACAAGCAAAGCTGACTCATCCAGCTCTGGATAAGATTTGCTCTCATTGTCTTCGCTCGAAGACATAGGATTTGGGTTGAGCATCACTTCAGTCACTCTGACTTTGTTCACTTGGACCCCACTTAACAGTACGGTGGTTCCTATGACTCAACAAAGAAGAAAAGGAAACAACGAAACAACACAGTCTTCGCGCTCCATAGTCTTCACTCAATGTCTTCTCATGTCATAGACTTCAATGTGAATATCTTCACATACCACCATTGTCTTCAATATCTTTATACATTTTTAGGGGTCGTCTCCGGTAGGTAAACCGAATCAATGAGGGACACTACCTGCGTTATCCTGCAATTCTCACAAACGCATTAGTCCCTCAACCATCTTTGTCGTCAATACTCCAAAACCAACTAGGGGTGGCACTAGATGCACTTACACCAAGGCCCAGTGGAAGCACTAGGAGACATTTCCCTGTAAGAGAGGCTACCAAGGATAAACAACTAGATAGTCAAATCCCATACATAGCAAGCATTTCAATAACATACACACAATATGCTCGATATGTGCAAATACAACATGGCATCACAACATGACTCTACAACTCAAGTATTTTATTCAATAGGCTCCGAGGAGCGAGATATTACAGGAATGGGTCTCATGACCCAACATTCAGAGCATACAAGTCAAAGCACAAGCGGAAGCTTAATATGTCTGAGTATAGACATCTACAAATGAAAAAGGCTGAGAAGCCTGACTATCTACAAGATCCTGCCGAGGGCATAAGATCGTAGCTGAGGTAACAAGCTAAATGTCGAAGTCCAAGCGGAACTACTAGCGATACTAAAGTCTCTCTGCAAAACATAAAATAGGCAAACGTGAGGACAAATGTACCCAGCAAGACTTACATCAGAACTAACTACATATGCATCATTATCAACAAGGGGCGGTGGGGTTTAACTGCAGCAAGCCAGCTTTGACTCGGTGGCTATCCTGAACTACGACTGTAAGTAACTCTTATGAGGTGGCGCACACGAGTCCACATATTCACCATATCAATACACCACTATGGATCCGCTCCCGTCTCCCTACGAGAACGCCATCCATAGCACTCACGCTTATCTTGCGCATTTTAGAGTATCTACTTTCACTTGTCTATGAACTGTATAGGCAACCTAGAGGTCCTTTACCGCAGACGCGGCTATTCGAATAGATTATGTTAACCCTGTAGGGGTGTACTTCATCACACACGCTATCACCACTTACCGCCGTTTACACGACATGTACTCGGCAACCTTCAAGTGGAAGCCCAACGAGGGTGTCGGCCACGGCCTACCTAAACACTCAAGTCTCTAGTCCAGGTTTATCGCCTATTCAGGTTCCATCCGCAGGGAGTTTGGCCGAAGTTTCCACATACGGCCCCGAACGATGTGTGCAGGGTTCCCGAGACACCAAACGGGCGCCCGGTACACCGTGCCACGTGCCTACCGCATCACAGCCCACCCCTCGGGTCAGCGCTGCCCACGGCCTCCAGCATACTACAAACACTAGAAACTACTTGCAACTCCTGGACAGAGGACAAGGCTGATTAAGAAGCCGAGAGGGTCCATTGGTTTTGGGCCCAATGCGTGGCAGTAACTATTTCATGGATCACAAACACAAAACTCAGTTCCTGAGGACGGCTTCAATTAGACAACCCACCATGTACTCCTACATGGCCTCTCACCGCTACCTTTACCATATCGTGTTCACACACTTAGCTCACCCATAGTAGGACATGTTCACAATGTTCCAATTCATCCCCGGTGAATCAGACCTGACTCAACTCTAAGCAGTAGCAGGCACGACAAACAAGCATGAATGAGTAGGCACATCAGGGCTCAAGCAACTCCTACTCATGCTAGTGGGTTTCATCTATTTACTGTGGCAATGACAGGTCATGCAAAGGAAAGGGACCGCAGCATGTAACAAATGAATATTGGTTGTCCTAATGCAGTAAAAGAGGGCAGTAGCGAGAGAATGGGATAGTATAGATCTTCATCGGTGTCATTGATCACATCGTCGGAACCACGTCTATCGAGAGGGGGCAAGTTCCGGCAATAGAGAAGGAAACACAATCAATGCAATGCACAATATGATGCATGATCATGACATGGCAATATAAGTGTGTTGGCCTAATGCAACTACAACCAGATGGGTTTGAGTTATTTTGAACCCAAGGTTCAAGTTTAAGCTCAAACTATGAATTTATAAAGTACATTATCATGTTTTGATATAAACAACAGGTTTAAGTTGCTTTAACATGCATGAAACCAGTGCAGATGGATAGATTGCATGTTTCTGATCATTTTTCATATATAACTTATTTCATTCTGAGTTACTGTTGAATTTCTATGATTTTTAGAAGTTTTGGGCATTTTCTGGAATTTCATGAGTTAAATTAAATCTAGAAAATCACTTCTTGCGTCAGCACTGCGCCACTGTGACATCAGCTGGTCAACAGACGGGGTCCAGGTCAAACCTGACCAGTGGGTCCCACTGGTTAGTGTCACGGTGCTAGTTAGGGTCACTAACATGTGGACCCAGTCAATGGCCACGACATGGTCAATGCTGACGTGAGGGGCCACTGTGATTAGTTAATATTAAGCAGAAACTAATCTAAGTTTAATTACTCAATGGGGCCCTGTTGTCAGTGTCACTAGGGATTGACAAAGTGCGTCATTAGCCAGAACTAATCTACCACGTCACCCTCGCCGGAGTTACGCCGGCGGCGACCAAAACGCGGCGGAGGCACACTGGAGTGGCTCGGGTTTTGCCTACAGGCCACCGTTTGACGCGCGGAAGGGCGTGTCTGAAAGAGGGAAGAGAGGCACATCTGTGTGTGGCCGTGGTTCGGGCGGGGTTGGACGGAGTCAACAGCGGTGAGCTCTTTTGTGGCCGCCGGAGTTCGGGCGCCAATGAAAATGATGACACAGTGCACGGGAGGAGCAACGGTTAGTTCCTACGGGTGCTATATGCGCTCACGAAGACAACAGACATATGCACATGACCATTTGGTCACCGGAGCCTCGTCGGTTACAAGCTTGTGCGGCGGCATGCTACGGTCAGCAAGGGGGCGACTTCTACAGCGAGCAAATAAAGCGGAGAAGAGGGGGGTTCGAGGTAGGGGCTCACATCGGTTGTAGCAGGTGTCAAAGCGGTCTCGAGGATGGCCGGACAGCGACGTGGATCTCCGGTGATGGCGGTGAAGACAAGGTCGAGGAGGCATCTCCAGGGCGTGCGAGCGCTCGGGGCTCGGCTGCTCGACGAAGTGAACGGTGGCGAAGCTCAGGGACATGTCGGGGAGGCGATGGGGCGACGGTGGCTGCGGCTACTATGGCGGCGCGGGCGGTACTGCGTCCGCCATGGTGGGGAGAGGGCGAGGGAGAGAACCAGGGGGAAAGTGAGACGTCCAGGGGGTCGGGGCGGCGCCGAGGAGCGGCTTCGAGGCGCTGGGTGAGGCAGGTGAGCAGGGAGGAGGCGTGGCGCCTCGCGCGCGCGTGCTCTGTCTCCCTCCTCAACCTACTGGCAGAGGTAGGTGATGACTGGCACGGGCCAGATGGGCCAGCCTAGCCAGGTAGGTGGCCTCTGGCCTTTCTCTGTCTCTCTCTCTCTCTCTCTCTCTCTCTCTCTCTCTTTTCTATTTAAATTGTGTTTTCCATTTTTCTGTAACTGCTCGGCTTTATTAAAAATACTAAAATGTTTCCAAAAATCCTAAAAATAAATGTGGGCTCTGTTTGGAATATTCCCAATAGCCCTCACTTAAATCCAGAATTAATTGAGCAATTAAAATTTTATATAGTATTTAAATGCCTAAATGCAAATAGCATATGATCTAATTCAGTGACCTTATGTGTCCTAGAAAATATGAACCAATTTTGGCAGAGGTTCAAGACCAAGACCAAAAATGATGGACATTTTTGAAGGGCATTTCAGGTTCATTGAGAAAATATATTAGTAACCCTAGTTGGTTTAGGTGGTGTTGGGGGGTTGGATAATCCCCATTTCAAGTTTCTAGGAAAAATTTAAACATGATGCATCACTCTATTGCAACACTGACTAGGGTTGTGACAGTCGCGCTCTGGATCGCCTGGCAGGGCACCCGACCATTGACGCTGCGTCCCCCGACCACCTCGAGCCTCCCCCGAACTCCAGTCGATGCCCCTCGACATCTGCTCCATGCTAGCAGGCCGCCCACTTACTCCTGTGCCCTTCTCTCTCCCCTGCATCCTGTGCCAGAGCGCCGCCCCGCTCGGCCAATGCTCGAGCCGCTCCTGTGGCCCGCACGCAGCTCGTCCCGCTCCTCCTCTCTCTCCTTGGCACCCTAGACCACTCCCACGAACACCCTCGGCCCTCCATTCCCTCTCTAACGGCCACCCAAACCAATCCTGCAGGCGCCCGTAGGCCGCGGTACGGTGGACCTCGGCCAGCCCATAGAAGGCGACCCCGAGCCTCTCCATCGCTTCCTGTCGCTCTCTCGCACTCCCAATCTACCTCCCGCACCACCCATTCGACTCCTGAGAAGCCCGAGCTCGAGATCGAGCTTGAGCTCCACCGCCTCGGGTCGTCGGCATCCACGCAGTACATGCCTCCTCTGCCCCCGTTCTCTCTCGATCTGGAACCACGCGGCGCAACTGGCCCTTTCCCCTCTCTTCCCCGCTCTTTTTGCAGCCAGAAACGACCGGAACCACCGACACCCCGAAGCACCTCCGTCGCATGACCTCGTCGCGGCGAACCAGGCTGCTCCGAAGACCACCTCCACCCCCCCAATAGAGACGTCCCCCTGAGTCCAACAGTGCCACCCGCTCGAGCTGCCGTGCCCTGTAGCATCGCCGATGAGCTCTCCAACCCCTCTGTCGTGAGGTTAGATATGACAGGTGGAGCCCACATATCATCCTCTCCTCTCCCTTTCTCCGCTCTCTCTATCTCTCTCTAACGCTGGGACCCACCTGTCAGGTTTAAAATCATGCGCGCGTGCCGCCCCAGCTCGCCTAGGCCTCTTCCCCCTAGGCCTGCTGCACTGCAGTTGTTCTGGCCCAGCAGGCACAGTGCCCTTTCTCCTCTTCTTTTTCTGTCTCTTTTCCAAACATTCCACAGGATTAAATATTATTCCAAATGCAATAATTCTAGTTCCTAAATTCTTGTAAAAATCCCACCTATTTAATGGTGTAACTTTCATACATGCCCAAACAACTTTTCTATACTGCTCAAATTTAAATTCAAATTTGAACGATCAAATCCTTGTTTGAAAACCCAATTCTCTGTCCCCGTAGCTCCAAATCCAAAACTAAAAAATTTCCCCTTCTAAGTTTTTCTCCTAGTATTTTGCAAAAATAAGTTGAAATTTTGTGAGCACTTCGACTTTTCTGCAAGGTAGTCAGAATCCCGACTCGACTGCTAGAATCCTACGATTTCACGACCCTATGGAAGCATGTTGATCCAGTTCCCACTATGAATCCGGATTAGGTTGAATCCATGTTGAGTGGCGATCCAAATCATAGAATCCCGTAGAAAATTGTAGAATCCCAATTATGCTATGGATTATATCGGATTCTACTAATTTTTCTAAGCCATATGTTTAGTTGTAGCACAATCTATGCCATTATCCAGATCCCTTTTCACATGACTCATGACCCTTTATTCCCCTCCCCAGCCCAAACGCTCAGCTGTTGACACCTTTGACCTGGCTCTCCGAAACCCTAGATCGAAATTGAGGATCAGGCTTGTCGACGGATGGAATTGACGTGCGAAGGAGGATGCGTCAATATTGATCGGAGAAGGAGAGCAAGACCCTTCGAGGTTCAACACTATAGGTCAGCAACACAATTGATCGGCCATTCACATACTCTAATAAACCTCCTAAGTAAATTTTGTATGTTGAAGATTTAGATGTTTATGTATTTCCCTCCCATATATGTTCCATAAAGCATTGATGTGTACATTTTTTGCTCTATATTTAGTGTTAAACTCTATAGAACCCATATAAATTTCTGGCATGGATAGAAAATATCTTATTTGAGTAAATCTAGTAGAATCCTCGATTCCACGACTCGATACTACAACTCGATTCTGTCTAAGGAAAATCGATCCGGCTCCGAATCCCGACTCTGACTACCTTGCTTTTCTGTTTTTATTATTGTCTTATTTTTGTTGTTGTTTTCTTGCGACGATTAGATCTTGTATTTGACGAAGTTGCTGAAGAAGAAGAAGGAGAAGGGTTTGAAGACCTTGAATACCAAGCCAATCCTGGCAAGCATCCCTTTGACCATGATACCCTTCTTGTTCATCGGTACCCTTTTTCTGATTGCATGATGACGAAATATGATGGTGGTAAACTTGTTGTGAACCACCACATGATGCATACCCCTACTCATGACTTTACCTTGTTCATGAATGCAATGTCAAAAGACTAGTTGATGCATAATGACGCATGTGTACCATTAACTCTTCGTGGTTACATTCTTTCAAAAAAACATTGGGTGTCCCTAATGCCCTTGGGAGATGTTGAACTAAGGTCACCACTTGAGGAAGAAGTTGTGTACCGAAGAGAGATTTTGGTGTGTGTGTGTAAAATGATTGATTAGATTTATGTGTGATTACCGTCCCAACCTTACATGCGCAACCACTCTACCCTTATATGGGAAATGGCATTATTGATTACCTAGTTCATGCTAACATGGATGCCCGCATTACTAGTGACGAGAGTGATTCGTGGTCACTCTCGGGACGGGCTCGTACCAGGTAGGGCGGCCATGACTATTTTTACAGGGCACCGGACACACCGTTAGTACCCTGTGCTTGTGATATGTGATGAATATGGGAGCGTGGCTCCACAAAAAGAATTTATTTTGTGACAATGTTGGGCACGGGAACTAATACCAATCGAGTGTGTTCCTTGTTAGTAACGGGTAGGGAAAGGTAGTGATCGGGTGCTTCCCCCGAGTACTTGAGGTACTGCGGGATCATGGATGACACAAAATCTTCCCGGATCTTGTGGGTAAAGTGAGCAACCTCTAAAGAGTATCATACTATTCGAATAGCCGTGTCCACAGTCATGGACAGTTGGGAGGTGCTACTTAAACTATGTCCAGAAATTTTACAATTTCGGTGCATGTGTGTGTGGAAGAGAGCTATTCGTGTCAAGGTGGTGGCTTGACATGCTGAATGATATGGCATTGATTCAAACTCTATTTATGTTGATATCTGTAACCTGTTCTCAAGGTTACCCATGTTCATTGATGCATACCTCACAAGTAGACAGGACATCTCAACTAGCTTGAAGCTACGTTGTTTGTTTGTTGTACAATTGCATTATTTCCTTGATCCAAAACATGGGTTGCTTGCGAGTACATTCAAAGTACTCATTGGCTTGCCATTGGTTACTTAATTGGCCAGGCATGGAGGAACATGAGTTCAAGGAAGAGTTCATTGGTGACGAACATGCGAACTAGGACGCTTCCCAGTCATTATGCCTATAGGGTTAAGTCAGATGTCATGGGTTCTACTTATCGACAATGATTTCCGCTGCTTATGTTTCATTTGATGTTCAGCCCTTAAGGGTTAACAATGTAAGACTTGGCAATAATGGTCATAATTTGTGTAAGACGGTATGTATGGATGTAAGACTCTTGTTATTCAGCTTCTGTGTGTTCAGTGAGCATTGATCTCTGGGATCACTGTACACGTGCATTCGGTGATCTCGACTTATGAGTCGGGATCCCCACAGAGCTGGTATCAGAGCCATCCTAACTGTAGGAAGCCTTAGTTAGCATGGCCGTTAGATAGAACGAGACTATCTACCAAAACTACCTATATACCATATTTTTCTAAGAATATCCCAAGCATGGGTCATAACTCCTCTATTAACCCTTCCCCTTCCACTTTTGTAGATGGCCGTCGTGCCCGAAGACAACCTAACCACCAGATTTCCCATGCTTCTTGAGGACAACCTCAAGAGGTGCCAGTTCACTCGTTCCCCCACCTTCTCCTATGACGAGCACTGGATCTACAACACCAAGAAGGAGTATCACGTGGAGGTAGTCATGAGGGCGAACGACCCCCCGACGAGCTGATTCTTTGAGGGACCCCAGATGGCGACCCTGCTCCTCCCTGTTGAGAGTGCTGCCCTCAAGGTGCTGACTTGCCTCCGGGATCTTCTGCCAGAGATGGCAAGTGAGCCAGCCACCCGTTACCTGCCTTATCGGAAGGAGGGTGATGACGAGAGCAGTGCACCAGCCCCGCCCATGGATGAAGGACTTCCCCTCCGTTTTCAGACCTACTTCAGCTTGTGTGCTGACAGCCTGGCACAACACCTGGCCTCGGAGTCGATGGAGCTCCGGAAGGAACTCCACGAGACCAAGGAACTCCTCCTCCTAGCTCAGACAAAGGCGGACATGATCATGAAGGATGGTGCACCCCTTGGACAGCCCATGGTGGCCTATCGAGGCGGGCGACCCCCATGGGTTACGCATGCCAAGGGATCATCTCAGCCAAGCCGTATGACGGTGAAGGACTATCGCAACCTCTTCACGGTGCCACCGATGAAGCAGCACTGTGTCCAGCTCCTCTACTCCTCCACTCCCTCAAGTGACGAAGAAACTGAGACAGATGAAGATGAGGAGGAAGACCCAGAGGAGCCGGAATACGCGACCGAGCATTCCACCACTTAGACACCATTGACGACTATGATAGGACAGTCCGTAACCCTTAAGGTATGATAGGTCATGTACCCCTTATGCAAAGTCGAGTCCATGTACTAGTTCAAATGAAACCATGTTGTGTTGTGTTTGCTTTTGACTTGTTTTGATGGAAGTCGTACTTTCCCTTTCAAGAACTTGTAAATGACTACATCACCCATTTGGTTTTAATGCATGAGTTTGGCCCTTCCAGCCTTTGCTTAACTTAAGATTGTGTCACACCCACCCCCCTACCAGGCACCCCATCTACCTTGTTTTCCCTCATTTGATCCCAATCATGAGATCTTGACCGCTACAACAGGATGCCTGTTGTAACCCGTACTGGTACCTCTACCTAGCAGCAAGAAGCCGGAGGATCCACCGAAGGAGGAGCCAGCCAGGACCAAAACCAAGGAGAAACTCCACCACCGCCTCCACCTCCGAACATGGACATGGCTCAGCTTATCCAAGCCTTCCGGGAGGAACACCAAGCTAACACTGCAGCCCTCCAGATGATTGCTCAAGCTGTCTCCAACAACCGCCAGCCGGCAGGGAACGGAAATGGACGTTCCACGTTGGCTGAGTTCAAGAAGCATGCACCACCCACCTTCATCGAGACTGCTGAACCCCATCATCACTTGGAATGACTTCAAGGAAGAATTCCGCAAGGCCCATATTCCTTCCGGGATCATGGCCATCAAGAAGCGTGAGTTCCAGGCCCTGAAACAGGGGAGTAGCACTGTCAAGGAGTACATGCAGAAGTTCAGTGTTCTGTCAAGGTATGCTCCTGAATATGTCAGCACTAATGCTGCCAAAAGAGGGCGGTTCATGGAAGGCCTTAACCAGACTCTGCAGTACTTGCTTGTTGTGTGTGACTGCCCAACCTTTCCTGATCTGGTGAACAAGGCAATCATTCTTGAAGACAAGCGTCGTGCTCTGGATGAAACCCGTAAGCGCAAGATGATCAGCAAGAGTGGCTACAGCAACCAGAAGCCTCGCCTGTGGCTGCCAACACCGATCAAGCCAACCTATCAGTATCCAAGAGCCACTGCACCCCGCACCAACTATCAGCCGCAGCAGTACGCCAACCCCAAGCCATCTTACAGCAACCCCAACAACAATTCCGGCAAGAGCAACAATTCCAATCAAGTCACTTGCTTTGGATGTGGTCAGCCAGGAAACTACTCCAAGTATTGCCCCAATAAGAAGCCCGATACCCCGCGCCCCAATGCGCAGAACTCAGGACAAGGACGCAAAATGCCACCAAGGAACCAAGCTCCATGCAACCCGCCCAACAATGGCAAGGGTCGTGTGAATCATGCCACTGCAGAAGAAGCCCAGGAAGACCCGGATGTCGTGCTGGGTATGTTCCTTGCCAACTCAACAACCGCAATTGTCTTGTTTGATTCTGGAGCCACGCATTCATTTTTCACCCAAAATTTTGTATTAAAAGTGGAATGACCCCTACACCCCTGAATAACTCCATGGCGGTACAGACCCCTGGAGCAGAGATGAGAGCCAAGATAGGCCGTATGGGAGTCGGTATAGTCATTAACGGGGTAGATTTCTTAGCAGACCTTATCGTCTTAAGATCGCAAGGCTTGGATGTGATCTTAGGAATGAATTGGCTCATCAAGCACCAAGGCTTGTTAGATTGTGCCAACCGGATAGTCACTGTGACCAATGACCAGGGAGTTGAAGTCAAGTTTGCTACCAACTCCTCTCCTGCCCAAGTCACCCAAGTCAACTGTCTGACTGAAGTTGGGTTGGAGCAGGTACCAATAGTATGCAAATACCCCGATGTCTTTCCTAATGAGCTACCGGGAATGCCTCCTAACCGAGACATTGAGTTCATCATCGAGTTCATGCCTGGAGCAAGACCCATCTATAAGAAGCCTTATAGAATGGGATCGGAAGAGTTAGCAAAGTTGAAGAAGCAACTGGAAGAGCAGTTGAGGAAAGGATTTATCCTCCCTAGTGCCTCCCCTTGGGGATCACCTGTTCTGTTTGTGGCAAAGAAGGACGGTACCATCCACTTGTGCATTGACTATCGCTCCCTCAATGAAGTTACAATCAAGAACAAGTATCCACTTCCCAAGATTGAAGATCTATTTGATCAACTCAATGGGGCCAAGGTGTTCTCCAAGATCGACCTCAGGTCTGGGTACTACCAGCTAAAAATCAGACCCCAAGATATTCCAAAGACGGCATTTGTAACCAGATATGGCCTGTATGAGTGCACGGTCATGTCCTTTGGATTGACCAATGCCCCAGCTTACTTCATGTATCTCATGAATAAGGTCTTCATGGAATATTTGGAAAAGTTTGTTGTCGTCTTCATTGATGACATTCTTGTCTTCTCAAAGACGGAAGAAGAGCACGAGCAACACTTGAGGATGGTCCTAGACAAGTTTCGAGAGCACCAACTGTACGACGAGTTCAGCAAATGTGAATTTTGGCTGCATGAAGTTGGATTCTTGGGTCATAAATTAACTGCCGAAGGGTTGTCATTGGATCCCACCAAGATTCAAGCCATGACCGAGTGGCAAACCCCAAGCAATGTAAAGGAAGTCAGAAGCTTCCTCAGACTCATTGGATATTACCGCAAGTTCGTTGAGGGATTCTCAAACATTGCCCGACCCATGACCCAGCTCTTGAAGAAGGACAATAAGTTTGAATGAACACCGAAGTGTGAAGAAAGCTTCCAGGTGCTGAAGAAGAGATTGACCACTGCCCTAGTTCTGGACACACCAGATATACACAAGGAGTCTTTGATACATTGTGATGCGTCAAGAACCGGACTGGGAGGTGTTTTGATGCAAGAGGGCAGAGTCATAGCTTACCTTTCAAGGAAACTACGGCCACATGAAGAGTACTATGCTACTCATGATCTTGACTTAGCAGTAGTGGTTCATTCCCTGAAGACATGGCGACATTACCTCCTAGGGAAGCGGTATGAGATATATAGGGATCACAAAAGTCTGAAGTATATTTTCACACAGAAGGAATTGAACATGAGGCAGAGAAGGTGGCTAGAGTTGATCAAGGATTATGACCTCAGTGTTCAATACCACCCTGGGAAGGCTAATGTGGTAGCATATTCCTTAAGCAGAAAGGCTTGTTCTTTGAACGCTATGATTAAGGGAAGGCTATCGCCTTGAATGAAGAACTTGAAAGCTTTGGGTTGGAACTGGTCGTACCGGGATTCTTGGCCAACCTCGAAGTCAGGCCCACCTTGATAGATGATGTTAAGGAAGCTCAGAAGGGACATGAAAGTATAGAAGGCATCAAGAGGAAGATCAAGGCAGGCAAGGCCCTAGGATTCTCACAAGATGAGCAAGGAATTGTGTGGTTTGGTGATCACATTTGCGTACCCAACAAAATTGAGCTCAAGAATTTGATCTTGCAAGAAGCTCATGACACCCCATATTCCATCCATCTTGGAGGAACCAAGATGTATCAAGACCTAAAGGAAAGATTCTGGTGGCACGGGATGAAAACGGAGATTGCCACCTATGTTGCAAAGTGTGATGTGTGCCAAAGGGTGAAGGCTGAACATCAGTGACCTGCTGGATTGCTCCAACCACTACAGGTTCCCGAGTGGAAATGGGATAAAGTCGGAATAGATTTCATCACTGGATTACCCAGGTCAAATAAGGGTCATGACTCCATCTGGGTTATAGTCGATCATTTGACCAAGGTAGCCCATTTCATTCTTGTCAAGTCTACCTATGATGGCAACCAGCGGGCAACTCTTTACATCAACAAAATCATAAGTCTTCATGGTGTTCCTAAGGAGATTGTGTCAGATCGAGGAACCAAGTTTACTTCAAGGTTCTGGAAGAAGTTCCAAGAGGCCATGGGAACAAAGTTGTCTTTCAGCACTGCTTTCCACCCCTAGACCGAAGGACAGACAGAATGAGTAAACCAGATACTCGAAGACTTGCTTCGTGCATGTGTGCTAGCATATGGAGCTAAGTGGGAAGACTGCCTTCCTTTTGCCGAGTTCTCCTACAACAACAGTTATTAGTCAAGCCTCCAAATGGCACCATTTGAGGTTCTATATGGACGGAAGTGCCACACTCCCCTCAATTGGTCCGAGACCGGAGAAGGACTAGTCTTTGGGCCTGATATCCTCCGTGAAGTAGAGGAGCAAGTTCAGCTAGTCAGAGAGCGACTGAAGACCTCCAAGTCAAGATAGAAGAGCCATGCTGACACTCGTAGCTGACAGGTAGACTTCCACGTCGGAGACCATGTATAACTGTGAGTAACTCCTCTTAAGGGAACCAATCATTTCCACGTTAAGGGAAAGCTTGCACCAAGATTTATTGGCCCCTTTGAGATCACCGCATGGCGCGGAGAAGTTGCATACCAGTTGGAACTACCACCTGAATTATCCAATGTGCACAATGTATTCCACGTGTCGCAACTCCGGAAGTGTCTCCAAGTTCCAGACAAGCCCAATCTCTACAAGAATGTTGATCACCAAGCCATTGACCTTCAGCCTGATTTGACCTACCGTGAGAGGCCCATCTGCATTCTGGATGAAGCAGAATGACGCACTCGAAGCCGCACCATCAAGTACTTCAAGGTCCAGTGGAGCAACCACGCCGAAGCAGAAGCAACCTGGGAACGTGAAGACTACCTTAGATCCGAGTTTCCAGATCTCTTTAAAAGCCTAGTTTAGGAATCTTGGGGACGAGATTCTTGTAAGGAGGGTAGGTCTGTCACACCCAGTGTTTTGTAACATGTCACTTGCATTAATAAATCATGAAAATTTGGACCAACAAAAAACTTTTGCATCTTTTGGCTTTTATTTTGGAGTTGGTTTTCTCTCTATGGTTTTTCAAGTGCTCTTTAAGGTCAACATAATTTCACCTTCTATACACCATCTCCTTGCCCCAAACTTCCGCCCACTGATCATGCCATGTGCATAGTACAATATAGAATTTTCTTACAAAAATAATTTGGCCAAAAAGCATTTTCTAAATTTTGTTCTCCAAAACCCCCTAAATTGAGGTTTGCACGACAAGTACTTGATTTAGGGCATCAAAAAACTTTCAAATAGTATGTTTGACTCCTATTAGGTATAGGACTCCCATAAATCACAACAATATAATTTTAGAAGTTATTTTGCTATTTTATTTAAAGGCTTTTTCTTTAGGCCAGAAATGGTCTTTAATAGGTTATATTTTTAATGATTTAAAAAATTTGTGAAAATCTAGGGAAACTCAGTGGACATATATTGTCCATATATAAGGGTTTCAACACATGGTCATGTTCAAAATATTGGTCAAACCCCTCAAAAACCCTTTCTGGATATTTCAAGCTTTTGAAATATTTACAAAGGAAATATTCTCTAGAAATTCCAAAAAAAATGTAGCAAGTCACACATGCATAATTTGATGATCTTGCAAGGTTTCATCTCGATCCAAATTGTTTTGGTTCACAAAACTTCCCAAAAACCCTCTCTGTGCAAAATCAAATTTGAACAACTTTACATTGTCAACTTTCACCTTTTGCTCTCAAACCTTGTGGGAATGCTCTAAACCCTAAATGATGACACTACACCAAGTGGTGCATCAAGGAGAATAGTTTCATGACTAGATCTTGGAAAACTCATTTTTGTTGATTTCTAGGGTTTACAAAAGTTGCATTGGCAACTTTGCCCAAATAAACTCAATCTTGGTGGAACCTCCTATTTTCTCATGCCATTTGACCATGTCAAGCCTTATGACAAGGGGAGTTCATCTTCTTGCCCAAATCATCAACAAACACCTTCTGCCATTTTTCTAAAAACACCAATTTGACCACTTCCACTAATCTCCATGAGCTCTACTTTTTACCACAAACCCTCCTAGTCTCCCTCTAGCACCTGTATGCTTTTCTGCCCGAGGAAGCAATGATGAAGGGGGGAGAACCCCATATTTCTTCTCTGGACAATAGATTCCTCCCTCTCTCTCAGCCTCCTTCTCTCCCCTCGGCTTTCCAGAGTATCCAAGGCTCTCCCAGCTTTTGCCCACGCCCCCTTCAGCTGCGATACACAAGTGGAAGCACGTGGACGCGGGAAAACCGCAGATGCCGGCCAAAGTCGCGCTCTAGAGCGCTTGGCAGGGCACCCGGCCGTTGACCCCACGTCCCCTGACCACCTCGAGCCTCCCCCGTGCGCCAGTCGATGCCCCTGGACATCCGCTTCACACCAGGAGGCCGCCCACTTGCTCCCGCGCCCTTCTCTCTCTCCTAAAGCT
>NC_041393.1:373645369-373683461 GCF_002162155.2 Triticum dicoccoides
CTCCCACGAACACCCCCGAGCCCTCCATTCCCTCTCTAACGGCCACCCAAACCAATCCCGTGGGCGCCCGTAGGCCACGCCTACGATGGACCTCGGCCATCCCATATAAGGCGACCCCGAACCTCTCCACTGCTTCCTGTTGCTCCCCCGCACTCCCAATCTACCTCCCGCACCACCCATTTGACTCCAGAGAAGCCCGAGCTCGAGATCAAGCTGGAGCTCCACCGCCTCGGGCCATCGGCGTCCACGTGGTATAGGCCTCCTCCACCCCCTTCTCTCTCGATCTGGAACCGCGCGGTGCCACTGACCCTTTCCCCTCTCTCCCCCTCTCTTTTTGCAGCCGGAAATGGCCAGAACCACCGATGCCCAAAGCACCTCCGTCGTGTGACCTCGTTGCCGGCGAACCAGGCTGGTCCGGCGACCACCTCCACCACTCCACGAATGGCGACGCCCCCTGAGTCCAAGGGTGCCACCCGCTCGACCTGCCATGCCTTGTAGCATCGCCGGTGAGCTCGCCGACCCCTCTGCCGCGAGTTTAGAGATGACAGGTGGAGCCCACCTGTCATCCTTCCTCTCCCTCGCCCCGCTCTCTCTCTCTCTCTCTCTCTCTCTCTCTAACGCTGGGCCCCGCTCATCAGGTTTAAAATCATGCATGAGCACCGCCCCGGCTCGCCTGGGCCTCTTCCTCCCTTGGGCCTGCTGCACTGCAGCTGTTCTGGCCCAGTAGGCACAGTGCCCTTTCTCTTTTTCTTTGTCTGTCTCTTTTCCAAAAATTCCACAGGATTAAATATTAATCCAAATGCAATAATTCCAGTTCCTAAATTCTTGTAAAAATCCCACCTATTTAATGGTGTAACTTTCATACATGCCCAAACAACTTTTCTATACTGTTCAACTTTAAATTCAAAATTGAACGATCAAATCCTTGTTTGAAAACCCAATGCTCTGTCCCAGTAGCTCCAAATCCAAAACAAAAAATTTCCCCTTCTAAGTTTTCCTTCTAGTATTTTACAAAAATAAGTTGACACTTTCTGAGCACATTGACTTTTCTGTTTTTATTATTGTCTTATTGTTTTCATTGTTTTCTTGCGATGATTAGATCTCGTATTTGACGAAGTTGCTGAAGAAGAAGAAGGAGAAGGATTTGAAGATCTTGAAGACCAAGCCAATCAAGGCAAGCAACCCTTTGACCATGACACCCCTCTTGTTCATCGGTACCCTTTTTCCGATTGCATGATGACAAAATATGATGGTGGTAAACTTGTTGTGAACCACCACATGATGCATACCCCTACTCATGACTTTACCTTGTTCATGAATGCAATGTCAAAAGACTAGTTGATGCATAATGATGCATGTGTACCATGAACCCTTCGTGGTTACATTATTTCGAAAACACCATCGGGTGTCCCTAATGCCCTCAGGAGATGTTGAACTAAGGTCACCACTTGAGGAAGAAGTGGTGTACCGTAGAGAGATTTTGGTGTGTGTGAAAAATGATGGATTAGATTTATGTGTGATTACTGTCCCAACCTTACATGCGCAACCACTCTACCCTTATATGGGAATGGGTATTATTGATTACCTAGTTTGTGCTAACATGGATGCCCGCATTACTAGGGACGGGAGTGATTTGTGGTCACTCTCCGGACGGGGTCGTGCCAGGTAGGGCGGCCATGACTGTTTTTACAGGCCACCGGACACACCGTTGGTACCCCGTGCTTATGATATGTTATGAATATGGGAGCGTGGCTCCACAAAAAGAATTTATTTTTTGACAATGTTGGACACGGGGGCTAATACCAATCATGTGGGTTTCTTGTTAGTCACGGCTAGGGAAAGGTAGTGATCGGGTGCTTCCACCAAGTACTTGAGGTACTGTGGGATCGTGGATGACACGAAAGCTTCCCGGATCTTGTGGGTAAAGTGTGCAACCTCTGCAGAGTATCAAACTATTCGAATAGTCGTGTCCACGGTCATGGACAGTTGGGAGGTGCTACTTAAACTATGTCCAGAAATTTTACAATCTCGATGCATTTGTGTGTGGAAGAGAAGTATTCGTGTCAAGGTGGTGTCTTGACATGTTGAATGATATGGCATTGATTCAAACTCTATTTATGTTGACATCTGTAACCTGTTCTCAAGGTTACCCATGTTCATTGATGCACACCTCACAAGTAGACATGACATCTCACTAGCTTGAAGCTAGGTTGTTTGTTTGTTGTACAATTGCATTGTGGCCTTGATCCAAAACATGGGTTGCTTGCGAGTACATTCAAAGTACTCATTGGCTTGCCATTGGTTATTTAATTCGACAGGCATGGAGGAACATGAGTTCGAGGAAGAGTTCATTGGTGACGAACATGCGAACTAGGACGCTTCACGGTCAGAATGCTTGTAGGGTTAAGGCGAATGGCATGGGTGTAACGCCCCGGATTCGATGCGCCAGGTGTCTGCCAGTTATTCGTCGTAGTTGCCATGTCATTCGCTTGCGTGTTGCATTTTGCCATGTCATCATCTGCATTTCATCTCCATGTTTTTCAAAACTTGCATCCGTTTGGGTTCCGCCGGTTCTCTCCGTTGTCCGTTCTGAGCCAGACACTCTCCCACGCGCCCGCGGCACCTCCAAGATATTATTTTATAAGTGGCAGAAAAATGTTCTCGGATTGGGATGTAACTTGGCTTGCGGTCTTATTATAGTGTAGACAGAGCGTCTGTCAAGTCTCATCGCATTCGGAGTCCATTTGTTAGCCCAACCATTAAACCTACCACCGCAATATAGCCGGTCTATCGCCGGACGTTTTCGGTCTCCGGAAACAGTTGTCGGGCTGCATTTCTCCCCTCTCCTCTCAGCCCAACCCTCTCGTCACAGCCCACCTACAGCCCACCTAAAACCCCCTCCGCTCCGGACCGTCGGATCGAGATCCGATGTCCGAAAACGGATGAAAAACCCCAACCCTAGTCCCCTTTTGCTTTATATAGACCCCTTCCTTCCCTTTTTGGGCATCCTAGCCCCTCCCTTACCTCCCAGCCGCAGCCACCCTCCCTCCTCCTCGGAATCAGCGCGCAGCCACCTCCATTTACGCGCCGCCTAGCCTCCTCCTGCCACTTGGCGCCGCCGCCACCATGCCCCGGGCCAACCGGAGCGCGCCACATCAGCCCCAGCGCCCCTGCAGCCAATGCCCCGCTGCCATGTGGCCTCGCCACGTCTCCCCAACATCCCCAGCCGCCGCAGGCCCGCCAAGCCCGTGCAAGGGCCTGCCCGAGCCCATCCGGGGCCCGAGCCGCCCGCCGTTGCAGCCCGAGCGCCCCTGCGCGCCGATCTAGCTCGAGGGGAGGAGCCCCTCGACCCCCATCCCTCTTCCCCCGTAGAGGAGCGCCGCCCCCACCGGGACCGATGCCACCGGAGCCCTCAACGCCGGCGACCAGGCGCCGCCTCCCCTGTCCACGACCCCTTCTCCTTCCTCCCGACCTCTCTCCTTCTCTGATGCAGCCGCGCCGCCGCCATTGCAGGGCCTCGCCGCCATGGAGCTCTGCCGTGCCTCCTCCGGGCGGATCCAGCCCGAGTCGACCGGATCCGCCGCCCCCGCTTCCATTCCCGTCCGGATCTGGACCGGCGCGACTCCGGAGCGCCTCCCCACGCCGCCGGCGCCGCCCTTGCCTCGTTCCCGCTCGGGTTCGAGGAGGAAGACGACTGGCGCGCCTGCTCGCCTGCGTGGGCCACATGGGCCCCACAAGCCGCAACCCAGCTTCCGGCCCAGCATGCCCTCCTGGCCCGATCTATCACCCCTGGGATTTGGCCCGCTAGGTGAGCAACCCGTCTAAACCCCTCGCCCGTGCGACTTTTAGCTATCTTGCGCGCGTGCATTTTTTTTCTCGAAAAACTGCTAAGTCCCTAGATCTGTGATATTTTCATGCCCTGTTCATCGCATCATAACTCTGCATCCGCAGCTCCGTTTCATGTGCATGATATATCAAAATGTTCGCCTTGAGATGCTCTACATTTCTTTCCATTGCGCCATGTTCATTTGAGCTCATCTTTATGCCCGAATCTTCGTTGCAAGAGTGCTATGTGATGTTGTCTGCTGTCTGTTAACAGAAATTGCTCATTTGTCATTTTTGCCATGATTGATGTGTGCATCCTATGAGGTTGAGTCCTACATGAGTTTTGTGTTACATCATGCCATATTTACAGGGGTGTATGCCATGTATTTTTGAGATCAATGTGGTGACTAGCACAAGCATGCAAACTAAGCTTCGTGATGTTGGTGATTTCAGTCCCTGTTCTGCTATTATTTTTATGCCATGTAAACTTGATGCTACAGAGAGATCCATGCATATTTTGAGATACTTCAGTAAGGATGTTTTGAACATATGGTCATGCTCTATCCATTAATGCCCCTGGTTGAAATTATGGAGTAGTCTAGCATGTCATGTTCGTGCTCTACTTTTGCTACAAAATGTTTCCTGGCAGATTGTCTACATGTTATTCAATTTTGCCAAGGTTGTTGTAGTTGATCCTTGCATGCTACGAACTTCTTCTTGCCTTGGTTAGCTTCATAAACATGTCTTATTGCTGATTCTATGCTTATCTTGTCATGCAATGACTGGTGGTGAGTGAATCGAGCTTGTTAAGTAGGGTACTTGCTGTTGCTGTTTTGTTAGACTGAATCTGTTATTTTGTGATGCTATGTAAACCTGCTGCTACAAGTCATTCTATGCATAATCTAGAGATGTTCACTAAGGGTGTTTTGTTCTACATGTTATGCTATATCCATCCACGTCACTGGTTACAATTATAGCTTGCTGTAGTTTGTTGTAATCTTGCTCTAAAGTTGCTAAATAATGTTGCTGTCAGCGTGTTAACATTAAGTTCAGTTATTGCCATGATTGTTGTTAGTGATCCATGCACCCTATGAACTTGCTCTTGCCATGCTTAGCTTCATAAACATGTCTTCTTACTGTTGGTTGCCTTGCCATGCCTTGTATTGCTCTGTGGTGAGTGGTACAAGCTCGCCAACATTCCTTCTTATTGTTGTTCCTGCCATGTTTGAATCTGTAATATAACTTGCCATGTTTACATGGGTGCCATCATATCTTCTGGTCTTTTTTGGCTCATGGTCAGTAAGGGACTTTTGTTCTATGCAATTAGTAGGTTCATGCCATGCCTTTGTTTGCCATGTTAAGTTCCGGTAACATGTTGTTTGATAGCTCTAAACATTGCAACCTGATGTTATTTTCTGCAAAGTCTGAACTGTTATTATTTGCAATCTTGCCATGTGTGTTTGAGCATGTTCTAGTGATTTCGGAAGTTACCTCAGTGTTCATGTTTTGTTATGCTTTACCTGTACATCATGACCATGCCTTTTGTTTTCTTTTTGAGGTCCTGTAGCATGTTGTTTTGATGCTTGCAATATGCCTAGTTGCTGTTTCGGACAGCTTGTCCTTTAAACTTGTTTCATGTGTGTGTGTTGAACCGTTGCTCCGTTTTGAGTGTGCTCTATATGAAACTTGCATGTAGTTTCATATTATCATGTTGCATCCATGTTTTGAGAGTGTTTGCTTGATGTTTGTATGCATTTTGCATCAATGCCACGTTTAACTTGTTTTGCTCATATCTTTTAGGCAGTAGCTCCGAATTAAATGAACTTTATATGTAACTTGACTAGAATCTCGTGTAGATCATTTTGGTGCATCTTAACTTGCTGTTTAACAACTTCAACTTAATGTTTGTTCAGGTCTGGACCAATTTCGAAACTTGCATATGAGGACTTACCGGAATTGTTATACGTTGTTCCCGGCCTCATTTAAACTTGCCTTGATGTGTTGGTCTTGTTTGCATCATCTCTTGCCTTGAGTAGCTTCATGTAGTCTTGTCTTGCATCATGCTTGTTCGTGCACCATGTCGTGTTCATGTGTGGTGTGTTTACCGTGTTCTGTGCTTCTCTCGATAGTTCCCGTTTCGTTGCAATCGTGAGGATTCGTTCGTCTACGCTTGGTTCGTCTTCGTGGCTTCATCTTCTTCATGACTCGTTCTTCTTCCTTGTGGGATTTCAGGCAAGATGACCGTCACCTTGGATCTCAATACTATCATTGCTATGCTAGTTGCTTCGTTCTATCGCTATTCTGCGTTACCTATCTTTTGCTCATCAAGCCTCCCAAATTGCCATGAACCTCTAACCTTTGACACCCTTCCTAGCAAACCATTGTTTGGCTATGTTACCGCGTTGCTCAGCCCTCTTATAGCGTTGTTAGTTGCAGGTGAAGTTGAAGATTGCTCCATGGCGAACAGGTTTATGTTGGGATATCACAATATCTCTTATATTATTAATGCATCTATATACTTGGTAAAGGGTGGAAGACTCGGCCTTATGCCTGGTGTTTTGTTCCACTCTTGCCGCCCTAGTTTCCGTCATACCGATGTTATGTTCCCGGATTTTGCGTTCCTTACGCGGTCGGGTGATTTATGGGACCCCCTTGAACGTTCACTTTGAATAAAACTCCTCCAGCAAGGCCCAACATTGGTTTTACCATTTGCCTCACCATCACCTACATTTTCCTTGGGAGTAATTAACCCGAGGGTCATCTTTATTATAGCCCCCCCCGGGCCAATGTTTGTCTAAGTGTTGGTCCGAACCAGGGCCACTTGCAGCGCCACCTCAGGGAAACTTGAGGGATGGTTTTAGTTGTACGTAGTGTTCATCTGGTGTTGCCCTGAGAATGACATATGTGCAGCTCCTATCGGGAGTGTCGGCGCATCGGGCGGTCTTGCTGGTCTTGTTTTACCATTGTCGAAATGTCTTGTAAACCGGGATTCCGAGTTTGATCGGGTCTTCCTGGGAGAAGGTATATCCTTCATTGATCGCGAGAGCTTGTCATGGGCTAAGTTGGGACACCCTTGCAGGGTTATAGGCAGATGGGAATTTGTTAATGTCTGGTTGTAGATAACTTGATACCAGATACGAATTAAAATGCATCAACCGTGTGTCTAGCCGTGATGGTCTCTTCTTGGCGGAGTCCGGGAAGTGAACACGGTCTTGGGTTATGTTTGCCGTAAGTAGGAGTTCAGGATCACTTCTTGATCATTGCTAGCTTCACGACCATTCCATTTGCTCTCTTCTCGCTCTTATTTGCGTATGTTAGCCACCATATCATGCTTAGTCGCTGTTGCAACCTCACCACTTTACCCCTTCCTTTCTCATTTAGCTTTGCTAGTCTTGATACCCATGGTAATGGGATTGCCGAGTCCTCGTGGCTCACAGATTACTACAACAATAGTTGCAGGTACAGGTTACACAATGATCATGACGCGAGAGCGATGCTTGCTTGCTTGAGTTCTTCTTCTGCTTCTTCTTCGATCAGGGGATAGGTTCCAGGTCGGCAGCCTGGGCTAGCAGGGTGGATGTCATTTGAGTTTATGTTTGTGTTTCATCCTTAGTCGGATGATGCTCTTATGTATTGTGATGTTGTATTCGTGCGACATTGTATGCCTCTTGTATGTATCCCCATCTATTATGTAATGTTGATGTAATGATATCCACCTTTCAAAAGCGTCTTCAAGATGCGCTTCTATCCTTGGTGGGACCTTCAAGTCTCTTTAGGATAGGGTCGCATCTTGGGCGTGACAAGTTGGTATCAGAGCCTCGGCCGACCCTAGGAGCCCCCTTAATTGATCGTGTAGTTTGGCCGTTGTTGAGTCTAGAAAAAAGTGTTTTGGAGTCTAGTTATATCGGAGAGTAGGAATTCTTTTTACTCCTCAGCCTCTTCGTTGCTCTGGTGAGGAATCTTGACGTAGGTGTTTTGAATTACTCCTCTTCCCCTTCAAATTTTCTTTAGGTTCTCGCAGTTGGTTTTCCGATCGTTGGTTCTCTTCTCTTTTCATCCGGTGCATTTCTCGTCAAGTCGACTCGAGCCTCTTCATAATTGAGTTCATTCCTCAGTGTTTTCCTTTTTCCCACCCGCGCACCCCTTTTTCCTTCTCAGAGCCAGAGTCTGTAATCGAGTATCCATCCTACTCGTGCGAAGTCTTTGCTTTCTTTCCTCAGTGATTTCAACCGGTGTTTTCTCTTCAAGTTATTCGTCGGTTTCCCCTTCCAAGTTGCCTTTGTTTTTCCCGCCCTCCCACCCTTTTCTTCCCGGAGCTTGAGCCTCTTTCGAGCATCAATTTCATTCGTGTGGAGCCTCTTCAGTCTTCCCTCAATTATTTCAACCGGTGAATTCTCGTCTCGTTCATCATTCTTCATCCCTTTCTTTCTTCCGGTGCACTCAATTCAAGTTTTTTGGCGTTGATCGCATTCTTTTCTAGGATCAAGTGTTCTCCTTGCTCGTTCGTCTCTCACCAATTTATCCTCTCGGAGTGCTCAAGACATCTCAGGAGATTCGTCTGTGTTCTAATTAATTCGTGGTTGTCACCTCATTCAAATATCTCAATTGTTCCGGTGCATCATCTATCTATTCAACAATCCTTTCCGATGGTGTTATCTCTTCTGTGGGCCCTAACCCACATGTTTTTTCCCAGAATCTTACCTGACTCTTCTAATTCCCCCGGAGTTATTCTCAATTTTTTTCAAGTTTGAAGTAAGTATGAATTTCATCAGTCAGATGCCATCTCCAAGATCGCTTTCAAATTCTTTTCATCTCGGGTTCTACCTTTCCTCTTTTTCATTATTCCGGAGTTTCTCAACAATTTCGGTGGTGTTTCCCGTTGTCTTTCTCAGCTTTGAAGACCGAAAAAGAGTTCCTCTTAAACCTTGTCCGTTCTCTCGAAGTTTCGTGGTTCTAGCTTCATATTATCCTCGCAAATTATTCTATTTGTCAGATATTCCTTTTCTCAAACATCCGGAGCTTGTGAGGAGTTGTTTTTCCATTTCTTTTCATTGGAGGCCATCATTCCAGTTATCATTCTCTATTTATCCCGGTGCATCTGTCAAGTATTCTTTCATTAGCTCGTTGTCTCTTTGTTCTTTTGCATCTAAATCCCCTCAAGCAGATTTGTTCTTCTAATTCTTCCCGATGATTCATTCTCTTTCACCAGTCATTTCCAAATTCTTACGGTGGTTCATTCAGATTCTTTTTCCTTTGTTATCGTATCAATCCATTCCTTCTTTCAATCCTACCGGTGGTTCATGAAGACCTTCTCAAGCTTGCGATGCATCACTTCTCAATCCTTTTCAAGAAGAATAAGTAGTATGCAAAAATCCATTGTTTGCCATCAGTTTAATTTAATGAAGGATAAGCATACAATAAATCTTATTCTTATTTCATCAGAGTGAGTAATCCCTTCCTTCGGAGTTTGTTCGTGAGGAATAAATTCTAGTTCCAAGTGTTTCATTTTTTCTTTTCCCGGAGTTCAATTTCTTCAGCCATTTCGTCGGAACCTCCATCTAAATCATCGCAAGGCTCATCTTATTCTTTTCATTATTCAATTCTATCTCATCATCCTTTTGTCACCGGGGTTCTTCATGATTTAATTCATTCTTCAAGTGTTCATCAAGATTCTTGTTGGTGGAGTTCAAGTATCCTTCTTCTTGCTTCTCAAGGTGCAATTAAATCTTCGTATTATTTTGAAATGGAGTTTTGCATTTCTTCTTTCTTCCTAATTATTTAATCTTTTCCGCTCGTGGTCGGTTATTAGCTCATAAATTTTGAGATGTTATCCATAAGTCCACAACAAGCTTATTCTTTTCGTTGTTGATTTCCTCAACAACTCCATTCAATCATTCCTTCTAAGTTCTTTTCAATTCTTTCAATTCTTCCGGAGGCATTGTGTTGTTCATCTCGTCAAGTGTCGTCCCATCTTGCGTAGTTCATGTTCTATTCTTTCCATGTTCAGTCAGAGTTCTGCCTAAATCCTTTTCAGTCTTATTCATTTCTTATCTCGTTCGAACCAGAGCGTTTTCAGAGTCTATCGTGTTTCTAGGAGCATTTGATTCTCGTCATTCTCGTCGTTCCTCTCTTCTTCTCGAGTGCTCTCGATTCTTTGCTTCTTCTCTTGAGTTCTTGTTTCTCCTCATTCCTTTTTCCCTTCCGTCTTGGTCCTAAGATCTCGGGACGAGATCTCTTGTTAGTGGAGGAGTGTTGTAACGCCCCGGATTCGATGCGCCAGGTGTCTGCCAGTTATTCGTTGTAGTTGCCATGTCATTCGCTTGCGTGTTGCATTTTGCCATGTCATCATCTGCATTTCATCTGCATGTTTTTCAAAACTTGCATCCGTTCGGGGTTCCGCCGGTTCTCTCCGCTGTCCGTTCTGATCCAGACACTCTCGCACGCGCCCGCGGCACCTCCGAGATATTATTTTATAAGTGGCATAAAAATGTTCTCAGATTGGGACGTAACTTGGCTTGCGGTCTTATTATAGTGTAGACAGAGCGCCTGTCAAGTTTCGTCGCATTCGGAGTCCATTTGTTAGCCCAACCGTTAAGCCTACCACCGCAATATAGCTAGTCTATCGTCGGACGTTTTCGGTCTCCTGAAACAGTTGCTGGGCTGCATTTCTCCCCACTCCTCTCAGCCCAACCCTCTCGTCACAGCCCACCTGCAGCCCACCTAAAACCCCCTCCGCTTCGGACCGTCGGATCGAGATCCGATGTCCGAAAACGGAAGAAAAACCCCAACCCTAGTCCCCTTTTACTTTATATAGACCCCTTCCTTCCATTTTTGGGCAGCCTAGCCCCTCCCTTACCTCCCAGCCGCAGCCACCCCCCTCCTCCTCAGAATCAGCGCGCAGCACCTCCATTTCCGTGCCGCCCAACCTCCTCCTGCCACTTGGCGCCGCCGCCACCGTGCCCCGGGCCAACCGGAGCACGCCACATCAGCCCCAGCGCCCCTGCAGCCAATGCCCCGCTGCCATGTGGCCTCGCCACGTCTCCACAGCCTCCCCAGCCGCCGCAGGCCCGCCAAGCCCGTGCAAGGGCCCGCCCGAGCCCATCCGGGGCCCGAGCCGCCCGCCGTTGCAGCCCAAGCGCCCCTGCGCGTCGATCTGGCTCGAGGGGAGGAGCCCCTCGACGCCCATCCCTCTTCCCCCGTAGAGGAGCGCCGCCCCCGCTGGGACCGATGCCACCGGAGCCCTCAACACCGGCGACCAGGCGCCGCCTCCCATGTCCGCGACCCCTTCTCCTTCCTCCCGACCTCTCTCCTTCTCTGATGCAGCCGCACCGCCGCCATTGCAGAGCCTCGCCGCCATGGAGCTCCGTCGTGCCTCCTTCGGGCGGATCCAGCCCGGAGTCGACCGGATCCGCCGCCCCCGCTTCCATTCCCGTCCGGATCTAGACCGGCGCGACTCCGGAGCGCCTCCCCACGCCATCGGCGCCGCCCTTGCCTCGTTCCCGCTCGGGTTCGAGGAGGAAGACGACCGGCGCGCCTGCTCGCCCGCGTTGGCCACGTGGGCCCCGCAAGCCGCAGCCCAGCTTCCGGCCCAGCATGCCCTCCTGGCCCGATCCATCACCCCTGGGCTTTGGCCCGCTAGGTGAGCAGCCCGTCTAAACCCCTCGCCCGTGCGACTTTTAGCTATCTTGCGCGTGTGCATTTTGTTTCCCGAAAAACTGCCAAGTCCCCAGATCTGTGATATTTTCATGCCATGTTCATCGCATCATAACTCTGTATCCATAGATCCGTTTCGTGTGCATGATGTATCAAAATGTTCGTCTTGAGATGCTCTACATTTCATTCCATTGTGCCATGTTCATTTGAGCTCATCTTGATGCCTGAATCTTCGTTGCAAGAGTGCTATGTGATGTTGTCTGCTGTCTGTTAACAGAACTTGCTCATTTGTCATTTTTGCCATGATTGATGTGTGCATCCTATGAGGTTGAGTCCTACATGAGTTTTGTGTTACATCATGCCATCTTTACAGGGGTGTATGCCATGTATTTTTGAGATCAATGTGGTGACTAGCACAAGCATGCAAACTAGGCTTCGTGATGTTGCTGATTTCAGTCCCTGTTCTGCTGTTATTTTTATGCCATGTAAACTTGATGCTACAGAGAGATCCATGCATATTTTGAGACACTTTAGTAAGGATGTTTTGAACATATGGTTATGCTCTATCCATTCATGCCCCTGGTTGCAATTATGGAGTAGTCTAGCATGTCATTTTCGTGCTCTACTTTTGCTACAAAATGTTTCCTGGCAGATTGTCTACATGTTATTCAATTTTGCCAAGGTTGTTGTAGTTGATCCTTGCATTCTATGAACTAGTTCTTGCCTTGGTTAGCTTCATAAACATGTCTTATTGCTGATGCTATGCTTATCTTGTCATGCAATGACTTGTGGTGAGTGAATCGAGCTTGTTAAGTAGGGTACTTGTTGTTGCTGTTTTGCTAGACTGAATCTGTTATTTTGTGATGCCATGTAAACCTGCTGCTACAAGTCATTCTATGCATAATCTGGAGATGTTCACTAAGGGTGTTTTGTTCTACATGTTATGCTCTATCCATCCATGTGCCTGGTTGCAATTATAGCTTGTTGTAGTTTGTTGTAATATTGCTCTAAAGTTGCTAAATAATGTTGCTGTCAGCCTGTTAACATTAAGTTCAGTTATTGCCATGATTGTTGTTAGTGATCCATGCACCTTATGAACTTCCTCTTGCCATGCTTAGCTTCATAAACATGTCTTCTTACTGTTGGTTGCCTTGCCATGCCTTGTATTGCTCTGTGATGAGTGGTACAAGCTCACCGACATGCCTTCTTATTGTTGTTCCTGCCATCTTTGAATCTGTAATATAACTTTCCATATTTACATGGGTGCCATCATATCTTCTGGTCTTTTTTGGCTCATGGTCAGTAAGGGACTTTTGTTCTATGCAATTAGTAGGTTCATGCAATGACTTTGTTTGCCATGTTAAGTTCCTGTAACATGTTGTTTGATATCTCTAAACATTGTAACCTGATGTTATTTTCTGCAAAGTCTGAATTGTTATTATTTGCAATCTTGCCATGTGTGTTTGAGCATGTTCTAGTGATTTCGGAAGTTAGCTCAGTGTTCATGTTTTCTTATGCTTTACCTGTACATCATGTCCATGCCTTTTGTTTTCTTGTTGAGGTCCTGTAGCATGTTGTTTTGATGCTTGCAATACGCCTAGTTGCTATTTTGGACAGCTTGTCCTTTAAACTTGTTTCATGTGTGTGTGTTGAACCGTTGCTCCGTTTTGAGTGTACTCTATATGAAACTTGCTTAGATTTGCATGTAGTTTCATATTATCATGTTGCATCCATGTTTTGAGAGTGTTTGCTTGATGTTTGTATGCATTTTGCATCAATGCCATGTTTAACTTGTTTTGCTCATATCTTTTAGGTCGTAGCTCCGAACTAAATGAACTTTATATGTAACTTGACTAGAATCTCGTGTAGATCATTTTGGTGCATCTTAACTTGTTGTTTAACAACTTCAACTCAATGTTTGTTCAGATCTGAACCAATTTCGAAACTTGCATATGAGGACTTACCGGAATTGTTATACGTTGTTCCCGGCCTCATTTAAACTTGCCTTGATGTGTTGCTCTTGTTTGCATCATCTCTTGCCATGAGTAGCTTCATGTAGTCTTGTCTTGCATCATGCTTGTTCGTGCATCATGTCATGTTCATGTGTGGTGTGTTTACCGTGTTGTGTGCTTCTCTCGGTAGTTCCCGTTTCGTTGTGATCGTGAGGATTCGTTCATCTACGCTTGGTTCGTCTTTGTGGCTTCATCTTCTTCATGGACTCGTTCTTCTTCCTTGCAGGATTTTAGGCAAGATGACCGTCACCTTGGATCTCAATACTATCATTGCTATGCTAGTTGATTCGTTATATCGCTATGCTGTGTTACCTATCTTTTGCTCATCAAGCCTCCCAAATTGCCATGAACCTCTAACCTTTGACACCCTTCCTAGCAAACCATTGTTTGGCTATGTTACCGCGTTGCTCAGCCCTCTTATAGCGTTGTTAGTTGCAGGTGAAGTTGAAGATTTCTCCATGGCAAACAGGTTTATGTTGGGATATCACAATATCTCTTATATTATTAATGCATCTATATACTTGGTAAAGGGTGGAAGACTCGGCCTTATGCCTGGTGTTTTGTTCCACTCTTGCCGCCCTAGTTTCCGTCATACCGATGTTATGTTCCCGGATTTTGCGTTCCTTACGCGGTCGGGTGATTTATGGGACCCCCTTGACAGTTCACTTTGAATAAAACTCCTCCAGCAAGGCCCAACATTGGTTTTACCATTTGCCTCACCATCACCTACATTTTCCTTGGGAGTAATTAACCCGAGGGTCATCTTTATTATAGCCCCCCCCGGGCCAATGCTTGTCTAAGTCTTGGTCCGAACCAGAGCCACTTGCAGCGCCACCTCGGGGAAACTTGAGGGATGGTTTTAGTTGTACGTAGTGTTCATCCGGTGTTGCCGTGAGAATGAGATATGTGAAGCTCCTATCGGGAGTGTCGGCGCATCGGGCGGTCTTGCTGGTCTTGTTTTACCATTGTCGAAATGTCTTGTAAACCGGGATTCCGAGTCTGATCGGGTCTTCCTGGGAGAAGGTATATCCTTCATTGATCGCGAGAGCTTGTCATGGGCTAAGTTGGGACACCCCTGCAGGGTTATAGGCAGATGGGAATTTGTTAACGTCTGGTTGTAGATAACTTGATACCAGATACGAATGAAAATGCATCAACCGTGTGTCTAGCCGTGATGGTCTCTTCTCGGTGGAGTCCGGGAAGTGAACACGGTCTTGGGTTATGTTTGCCGTAAGTAGGAGTTCAGGATCACTTCTTGATCATTGCTAGCTTCACGACCATTCCATTTGCTCTCTTCTCGCTCTTATTTGCGTATGTTAGCCACCATATCATGCTTAGTCGCTGTTGCAACCTCACCACTTTACCCCTTCCTTTCCCATTTAGCTTTGCTAGTCTTGATACCCATGGTAATGGGATTGCCGAGTCCTCGTGGCTCACAGATTACTACAACAATAGTTGCAGGTATAGGTTACGCGATGATCATGACGCGAGAGCGATGCTTGCTTGCTTGAGTTCTTCTTCTGCTTCTTCTTCGATCAGGGAATAGGTTCCAGGTCGGCAGCCTGGGCTAGCAGGGTGTATGTCATTTGAGTTTATGTTTGTGTTTCATCCTTAGTCGGATGATGCTCTTATGTATTGTGATGTTGTATTCGTGCGACATTGTATGCCTCTTGTATGTATCCCCATCTATTATGTAATGTTGATGTAATGATATCCACCTTGCTAAAGCGCCTTCAAGATGCACTTCTATCCTTGGTGGGACCTTCGAGTCTCTTTAGGATAGCGTCGCATCTTGGGCGTGACAATGGTTTCTACTTATCGACGAAGATTTCTGCTGCTTATGTTTCATTTGATGTTCAGCCCTTAAGGCTTAACAATGTAAGACTTGACCATAATGGACATAATTTCTGTAAGACGGTATGTATGGATGTAAGACTCTTGTTATTCAGCTTATGTGTGTTCAGTGAGCATTGATCTCTGGGATCACTGTACACGTGCATTCGGTGATCTCGACTTATGAGTTGGGGTCCCCACAATTTTTCTTTTTGCTTTGAATTACATAATGGGGTCACAGCGGCAATGGACATTGTTTGAATTGCTAGACCTTTTATCTCCACTGAATATGCAACTATATGTGTGTCGTAAAAAAATTGGAATTATTCAGGGTTCGTTTGGAAATTTTATACATTAAATTGGTTTTCTAGCAATTTCAGGTGCACACTTCAAAATTAAAGCACATGCTCTAGTCCATAAAAACGGGTTGCAAAATCAAATGTTTGTCCTTGGTTGCAAGCTTAGGTCACATGCAAGAAATGAGAATGAATGTCAAACACCATGACATTGTCGCTCAGCCGCTAACATTGAGATTCATGGTTTTAAAATTCTAATAAATCAAAAACTCGGCTGAAACATGAAACTTGACATGATATCATGGAACAACATTGACATGCCGTGGTAAAAATATTTTCCCATTCGGGGCAGGTTTGGGTATAAGCTTCTCACAAATGGGAGATGCTCTCATAATAAGCCATATGGTTTCTGTAGGGAATGTGCCACCTTGGGGGACAAATGATATATGTTGCCTCTTCTTACTTCCTAAATTTTTCTCATGTCAACGTAGAACAACACGACTGTTGTGTCATTTTTTGGGAGTTCTCGGGGTTCGCTTGGACATTTTTATACGTTAACTGAGTTTTCTATGCATTCATGTGCATAATTCAAATTTGAACTACATGGACATTCTCCAGTCCATATAAAGTGGTTCGGAATTGGAATATGTGTCTTTAGATACATGCTTAAGTCACATGCAAGAAATGAGAATGAATGTCAAACACCTTGCCACCGTTGCTCGGCCGCTAACATTGAGATACTCCCTCTGTTTCTTTTTAGTCTGCGTATAAGATTTGGTCAAAAGTCAAACTTTTTAAATTTTGACCAACTTTGTAGAAAAAATATTAAGATCTACAATACTAAAGCTATATGATATAAAAATTGATTTCATGATGCATCTAACAATATTGATTTCATATTGTGAATCTTGATATTTTTTTGATAAACTTAGTCAAAGTTAACAAAGTTTGACTTTGACCAAATCTTATATGCAGACTACAAAGAAACGGAGGGAGTACATGGTTTTTAAATTCTAGTAAATCAAAAACGCATCTGAAAGTTATGAACCTTGACACACTAGCATGGAACGGCATCAACATGTAGTGGTAAAAATATTGTCCCATTTGGGGCAGGTTGGGGTATATAAGCTTTCACAAACCAGAGCTTCTCACAACAAGCCTCATGGTTACGGTAGGCAATGTTTCACCTTTCTAGATGAAACGATATCTGTTGTCTCTTCTTGATTTCAATTCTTCTTCTAGTGACAACATAGAACAACATGAGTGTTGTGTTAAATTTTGGAATTTATCGGGGTTCGTTTGGACATTTTTATGCATTAATTAACCTTTCAATGCATTTATGTGCATAATTCAAATTTGAACTACATGCACATGCTCTAATGCATATAAATTGGTTGAAAATTCAAATATGTCTCCTCGCTTGCATGCTTAGGTCCCTTGCAAGCAATGGGAATGAATGTCAAACACCCTGCCACCGTCACTCGGCCACAAACATTGAGATACCTTATTTTTAAATTCTAGTATATCCAAAACTCATCTATAATTCATGAAACATGGCATGCTATCATGGAGCAGCATCAACATGCCGTCGTAAATTTTTTGTCCCATTTGGGCAGGTTTGGGTATAAGCTTCTCACAAACCAGATCTTCTCACAACAAGCTTGATGATTTCGGTAGGGAATGTTTCACCTTTTTGGACGAAACGATAGCCATTGTCTCTTCTTGATTTCAATTTTTTCTCTAGTGTCAACATAGAACAACATGAGTGTTGTGTTAAATTTTGGAATTTTGGGGGTTTGTTTGCACATTTCTTATGCATTAATTGAGTTTTCAATGCATTTATGTGCATAATTCAAATTTGAACTACCCGCACATGCTCTAATGCATATAAATTGGTTGAAAATTCAAATATGTGTCCTTGGTTGCATGCTTACGTCCCATGCAAGAAATAGGAATGAATGTCAAACACCCTGCCATCGTCACTCGGCCGCATACATTGAGATACCTAGTTTTTAAATTCTAGTAAATCCAAAACTCGTCTGAAATTCATGACACCTCGCATGCTATCATGGAATTGCACCCGACATGCCGTGGAATTTTTTTTTGTTCCATTTGAGGCAGGTTTGGGTATAAGCTTCCCACAAACCAGAGCTTCTCACAACAAGCCTGATGGTTTCGGTAGGGAACATTTCACCTTTCTGGATGAAGCGATAGCCGTTGCCTCTTCTTGATTTTAATTTTTCTCTCGTGTCAAAATAGAACAACATGAGTGTTGTGTTAAATTTTGAATTTTTTCGTGGTTCATTAGCACATTATTTCTTATGCATTAATTGAGTTTTCAATGCATTTATGTGCATAATTAAAATTTGAACTACATGCACATGTTCTAATGCATATTAATTGGTTGAACATTCAAATATGTGTCCTTGGTTACATGCTTAGGCCCCATGCAAGAAATAGGAATGAATGTCAAACACCCTGCCACCGTCACTCGGCCGCAAACATTGAGATACCTGGTTTTTAAGTTCTAGTAAATCCAAAACTCGTCTGAAATTCATGAAACCTGGCATGCTACCATGGAATGGCACCCGACATGTCGTGGTAATTTTATTGTCCCATTTGGGGAGGTTTGGGTATAAGCTTCTCACAAACCAGAGCTTCTCACAACAAGCTTGATAGTTTCGGTAGGGAACGTGCCACCTTTGGGGACGAAACGATACCTATTGCTTGTTATTGCTTTCAAAAAAATTCTAGTGTCAACATAGAACAACAAGAGTGTTGTGTTAAATTATGGAATTTTTCGGGGTTCGTTTGGACATTTTTATATATTAACTAGGTTTTCTAGGCATTTTATGTGCATAATTTAAATTTGAACTACATGCACATGCTCTAGTGCATATAAATTGGTTGAGAAATCACATCTGTGTCCTTGGGTGCATGCTTAGGTCCCATGCAAGAAATGGGAATGAATTTCAAACACCAAGGCACTATTAACTGCCAGCAAAACATTGAGATACTTTGTTATTATATTCTAGTAAATCCAAAACTTGTCTGAAATTCATGAAACTTGGCATGCTACCATGGAATGGCACCCGACATGTTGTGGTAATTTTTATATCCGTTTTGAGAGAAGGCACACTTGAATAACAGTCAACAAAGGCATTTTGAAACAACTAGCTGCCATTAACATCGCAAAAGGTTTAGATAGAACACCCGTATGTACACTGGCAGCTTCCCCAGTAGGCCAAGGGAAAATGTGCCGAGCAGGATTTGTGCAACTCTTCATCGCAAACATTTTAGATAGAACACCTATATGTAAAGAGAGAGCTATGGTGTTCCGCAATAATCCAACGAGAAATTCACTGCGCAGGATTTGTGCATCTCTTCAACGCAAACGGTTCAGATTGAATAAGGTATGCAAAGCGAGACTTCGGTGCTAAGCCAAGAGAAAATTTGGCAAGCAGGATTTCTACCTCCCTTCAATGCAAACGGTTTTTTCGGATGACCCGTGTGCAACCACGTACAGACAATTTTGTAAGATTTGCATCTGTCATATTGGGTATATTGCCATTTGTCAAACTGGAAAGATTGACATTTGTTTATCTAGTAACATTGCCATTTGTCAATCCTTGTAACCTGTGGTTTGTCAAAATATGCAGCTAAAAATCACTAGCACTATCTAATTTTTGCAACTAAAATTCAGTAATTAAGCATAGATTTCATTCATAGATTAAATAGTCGTGCTTAATTCATACACACAATTCAACTGCTATATGCATATATATGGTTGCTCAACATTAGGCGCCGTGGCGCGCTCTGCTCGCGTCCATCGACGCGCTCGGGTTGTGGACATCTTTTCCTTGCGTTTTCAGCTGTTATATGCATATATATGGTTGCTCGTCGTTGAGGCGACCACGGAGTACTTTGCTCGCGTCCCTCCACAAGCGCTCTGCCAGCGGTTGGGCCTGCGCACGATCACGTCGGGGGCCCCATATGCATGCGGTTGCACCGTGCGCGTTGCCACGCGATGCAGTTACGTGCGGCACAATGGAGTTACTCGCTGTGAAGTAGAACTGCCACCAAGGCGTGCCGATCGATATTCCAGGCCGTGCGGCCTCCCGTTTAATTCTCGCGGCCATTATAACCTTAGTCTCTTCAACCTTTCGATCGCGGCCCACAACACGACAAGCACACCCATGATGACACATAGAGAGGGGATGTCTAGCGGCGCTCCAATGGAGTTCGGCAAGCATAAAGTGGAGACCCACATGAGGGAGATGGATCTCTCGGTGGTGTACACCATTGACCCGGCCGTGGTGGACGACTACATCAACACCATTGAGTAGTTGCTTGCTGGAGACAAGTACAAGGTGGTCGGCATCGACCTCCAGTACACCGCCGGTTGTCCCAGCATAGATCAGAAAGTTGCCGTCGCCCAGTTGTGCGTGCGCCATCATGTCCTCATCTACCACTACTGCATGGCCACAGGGCCTTGTTGTCAGGACCCCAACTCAATGCCACATCGACCTAGCATGTAACACCTCATATCACTTTGTGGCCTCACGCACGGTATTCCCACGGGTGTCGCCTTACCTTGCCCGGGACCGTTTGCGCCTTTTGGCACACATATATGATAGTGTCGCTAGCATCCATATGTCAAGGAGCCCGGGCTGACATGGCTAGTCGTGAACCCAAAGTGGCACTAACTTACAGGGACAGGCATACATGACCCAGCAACAAACGTGTCGGTCATCAGCGAGTGAATCCGGGCTGAAGCACCGGGCTAGCAGGATTCCGGTAAACCGGGCTGTAGCGGGCTAACAGGACTCCGGTAGTCATCGCGTGACATTTCCCCGTAGGGACAGACACAGGAACGAAGAAGGACACATGCCGGCCAGCCTAAGTGTTCCGGAGCAGTAGCAAGCTACTAAGGCTCAGTGGAAGCACTAGGAGACATTTCCCGGTAAGAGAGGCTACCAAGGATAACAACTATATAGTCATATCCCACACATACCAAGCACTTCAATCATACACACAATATGCTCCATATGTGCAAATACAACATGGCATCAGAACATGACTCTACATCTCAAGTACTTTATTTAAAGGCTCAGAGAGCCATACATATCATACACACAAGTACGTGTCACACGGCCCAGCATTCAAGTCATACAAACATACAAGCCAACAGCAGAAGTAACTTGTCTGAGTACAGACAACTAGGAAATAAAAGAGGCTTGAGAAAGACTGACTATACTACACGGTCCATCATGAGCTCAGGATCACCACCTGGGCTTCAGCCTACTCGTCGACATCGACATCTATGAAGAACCCATCAGAAGGGGTTGCAGTGTCTTCTGTAAATGTAAATTAAGCAACATGAGTACAAAGGTACTCAGCAAGACTTACATCATATCCTACATACATGCACATTATCAAGAAGGGTTGGTGGGGTTATTGCAGCAAGCCAGCTTTGACTCTTGGCTAAGCTATCTTACGAGACACCAACTTGAAATTGTTTTGCGCACTCGAGTCCACTACACACCACTTCAATACACTACCGAGGATCCACCTAAGTCATCCTACGGAAGAGCCATCCTCGGCACTCACGCTTATCTTGAGGCTTTTAGCACTATCCATTTACTTGTCTATGAACTGTATAGGCAACCAAGTAGTCCTTTACCGCGGACGCGGCTATTCGAATAGATGATGTTAACCCTACAGGGGTGTAGTTCTTCATACGTGTTTCCACCACTTAGCGTCTGCACACAACATGTGCTCGGTAGACTTCAAGAGAAAGCCGACGTGGGTGTAGACCACGACCTACCTAAACACCTAAGTCTCTAGTCCAGGTTTATCGCCTATCCAGGTTCCATCCGCAGGGAGTCCGGCCGAGGTTTCCACACACGTCCCCGAACGATGTGTGCAGGGTTCCAGAGACACTAAATGGGCGCCCGGTACACCGTGCCACGTGCCTACCGCATCACAGCCCACCCCTCGGGTCAACGCTGCCCACGGCCTCCAGCATACTACAAACACCAGAAACTACTTGCAACTCCTGGACAGAGGAGAAGGGTGATTAAGAAGCCGAGAGGGTCCATTGGTTTCGGGCCCAATGCATGGTAGTAACTGTTTCATGGATCACAAACATGGATACCAAACGGGCATCCGGTACACCGTGCCACGTACCTACTGCATCACAGCCCACTCCGCGGGTCAGCGCTGCCCACGACCTCTAGTAAGCTACAGACACCAGAAACTACTTGCAACTCCTGGACAAAGGACTAGGGTGGATAAGAAGTCGAGCGAGTCAATTAAGGATCCCAATGTATGGTCGTAGCTGATTCTTAAATCACATATACAGATCTCGGTGCTTAAGGACGGTTCCAATGAAACAACCCACCATGTACTCCTACATGGCCTCTCATCGATACCTTTACCAAATCATGTTCAAGACATCACTCTCATTACCGACATGATCATTTCACTCTCGCCCATCACCCAGATGAACCAGACCTGACATGACTCTAAGCATATCAGGCATAGCAAGGTAGGAAACACATACACATGGCTCAATCAACTCCTACACATGCTAGTGGGTTTCATCTAGTTACTGTGGCAATGACAGGTCATGCAGAGGAAATGGGTTCAACTACCGTAGCACACAATAGTTTGAAACGTGTTGTCTTAAATGCAGTAAAAGAGAGCAGAGGCGAGAACATGGGATTGTATCGATATGATCAATTGGTTGGTTGCTTGCCTTGCGGGTCCGTGGACCGGTATTGCTCCTCGTTGGGATACTCGCGATACTCTTCGGGGGCAGAACCTGCCGCATAGAGCACCGATATACAATCATTACCAAACAATGTGCAACAATATGATGCATGCATGAGACATGAAAAAATGAGTGTATTGGGCTAATGCAACTAAGAACAGATGGGTTTGAACCATTTTGAATCAAAGATTCAAGTTCCAAACTCATATATGGCTCTTAATGGTGCTTTATCATGTTCTGCAATAAATAGCAGGTTAACTTGCTTAGACATGCATGAAACCAGTACAAATGGATAGACTGGATTTTTCTGATCATTTTTCATATATAACACTTTGCATTTGGAGCTACAGATTAATTTCTATGAATTTTTGAAGTTTGTAGTATTTTCTGGAATTTCCTATATAAGAATAAATCCAGTAATTGAATTATTGCGTCTGCATTGTGCCAGGGTGACGTAAGCAGTCAATGGGGCCCGGTCCAGGTCAAACCTGACCAGTGGGTCCCGTGTGTCAGTGTCATTAGACTAACTAATTTTAATTTGTACTAACCCTAGGTTAATTAGCAGGGCGGGCCCCACCTGTCATTGACCCAAGGGGGTCAAACTGGGTCCACCCGGGGTCAAACTGGGTCAGAGGGGTCAAACTCTCCGGCATTTAGCTGCCGGCGAGGCCAAACGCGGTGGGGCAGTGCGGGATTCGTGCTCCGACGACCAAAAAAGCGGTGGAGGGCATCTACATGCAGCTGGAGATGAGCCGCATCCAGTGGTGGTGGTGGTTGGGCTCGGGGTGGCCGGAAACGACGCCGGTGACCACCTTGGTGGCTTCCAGAGATCGGGCGAGCTCGGGCTCATCGCTAGGAGGCACGGCGAGGTGCGTGGGGTGGTGCTGCGGCCTCCTGGGGACGCGGTGACGCTAGCAGGCAGGGTGGCGTGCTCGTTGCATGGCCGGAGTCACGTCAGCGACGAGCTCGGCGGCGGCACGTGCGGGTGAGCTTCGTGCGGTCGCTACGGTGCTCGAGAGAGGAAATGAAGAGGATGGGAGGTAGCTAGGCTCACGATGGTCACGACGGAGCAGACGGCGAGGTCAGGGATGAGCTGCTGCAGCGGTGACAGCGAAAGGGATCTCCGGCGACGGTCGGTGAAGACGGGGTCGGTGGAGGCGGTGCAGAGCATGCGAGCGCTCGGGACTCGGCTAGCCCGAAGGAGCGGATGATGGCAGAGCTCGTGGACACGGTTGAGCGGCGCGAGGACGACGGTGGGCGCGGGTAGGACGGTGGTGCGGCGGCAGCTGCTTCGGCCATGGCAGTAGAGGGCGAGAGAGAGGACAGGGGGGAAAATGAGATATCCAGGGGCTCGGGGCGGCTGTGAGGAAGCCCTTCGAGGCTTCACGCTAGCGCGGGCGACGTAGGCAGGCAGGGAGGTCGCATGGCGAGCTCGGCGGCGTCGCGGTGTCCCTCCTCTGCCTACTGGCAGAGGTCGGTGGTGACAGGCACGGGCCAGGTGGGCCGACCCAGTGCAGGTAAGTGGCCACTGGCCTTTCTCTCTCTCTCTCTCTCTCTCTCTCTCTCTCTCTCTCTCTCTTTCACTTAAATTGTTTTTCTATTTTTTTGTAATTGTTTGCGTTTTTTTAAGATAGCTAGACATTTCCAAAAATCCTAAAAATATTTAGGGGCTTTATTTAGATTATTTCCAACAGCCCACACTTATTTCCAAAATTATTTGAGCATTTAAAATATTTTATATTATTTAAATGCCCAAACTCAAATAGCTAATGATTTAAACCAGTGACCTTATGTGTCCTAGAAAAATGTGAACCAATTTTGGCAGAGGTTCTAACCCAAGACAAAAATGATGGACATTTTAGAAGGGCATTTCAGGTTCATTGAAATTATTTTTAGTAAATCCTAGTTGGTTTCAGGGGGGCTCGGGGTTCTGTCATCCCCATTTCAAGTTTCTGATGAAAGGTAAACATGATGCAACACTCTAATGCATGAACTAGCTAGGGTGTGACAACTCACCACCACTCAGAAAAATCTCGTCCCGAGGTTTAGGATCCTCCGGAAAGAAGGCGGGATATTCGAGTCGAAGACGGTCCTCCCTTTCCCAAGTTGCTTCTTTCTCAGAATGGTGCGACCATTGAACCTTGAGAAACTTGATATTATGGCGTCGAGTGGTACGCTCGGCTTGATCGAGGATACGAACAGGGTACTTTCGATACATGAGATTGTCTTGAAGATCAAGCGTTTCGTGGTCCACTCCACGGATAGGATCCGAGAAGCAACGCGTGAGTTGAGAAACGTGGAAGACATCATGGACTCTGGAGAGATGCGAAAGGGTCCAATGTAGCGAGGAGCCAATTTGCCTTTGATACCGAAACGATGGGTTCCCTTCAGAGGAGTAACCCGAAGGTAAGCCTTCTCGTCAACTTCAAAAGTCATAGCCTTATGTTTTCGGTCATATTGGCTCTTTTGACGAGATTGGGCTGTTTTCTACTTTTCACGAATGAAGCGAACTTGCTCTTCTGCTTCCTGGATCGTATCCGGGCCAAAGAACTGTCTTTCCCCGGTTTCTGACCAGTTAAGAGGTGTTCGACACCTTTGACCATAGAGAACTTCAAAAGGGGCCTTACCCGAGCTAGATTGATAGCTGTTGTTATAAGCAAATTCGGCAAATGGAAGGCATTTCTCCCAATCCGTTCCGAATGAGATAACAGAAGCTCGAAGCATGTCTTCTAGAATCTGGTTGACGCGTTCTACTTGACCACTTGATTGAGGGTGAAAGGCGGTGCTAAAGGAAAGGCGGGTTCCCATAGCATTTTGGAAGCTTTCCCAAAATCGAGAGGTGAAGAGACTTCCTCGATCTGAGTTGATTTCCAACTGAACACCATGGAGGGACACTATTCGGGAGATATACAAATCTGCTAGCTGGCTAGCGGTTATACTCTCACGAACAGGCAAGAAATGGGCCACTTTGGAAAGACGATCGATAACGACAAAGAGAGCGTTATTCCCTTTCTTTGTCCTGGGAAAGCCGATGATGAAATCCATACTAGTTTTATCCCATTTCCATTCAGGAATAACTAAAGGTTGAAGGGTGCCAGCAGGGCATTTATGATATGCTTTTACACGATGGCAGACGTCGCAATTAGCAACAAACTGAGCAATGTCTCTCTTCATCCTAGTCCACCAGAACCTCTGGCGTAGGTCCTGATACATTTTGGTTCTACCGGGATGAATGGTGAGAGGAGACTCATGAGCTTCCTTAAGGATCAACTGTCGTAGTTGCCACTTCTTGGGAACCACTAAGCGGTTTCTGAAGTACACGACACCTTGATCACTCACGGAGAAACATGTAGCAACTCCGCTAGCAATGTTCTCCTTGATTCGAGATATCTCCTTGTCATACCGATGAGCGGTTATGATATGATCTGTAAGGATAGGTTTCACCACCAAGGTGGAAAGGAATCCTTGAGGAACAATGTGAAGGTTAAGCTTTCGGAATTCCTCATGGAGAAGTGGTTGACTTTTTTGTAACATCAGATTGCTACAATAAGATTTACGACTTAGTGCGTCAGCCATGACATTGGCTTTTCCTGGGGTGTAAGTTATCCCTAAGTCGAAATCTGTGATCAACTCGAGCCAACGTCTTTGCCTGAGATTCAAATCCGGTTGGGTGAATATATACTTTAGACTTTGATGATCGGTGTATATTTCACAATGATTACCCAAGAGGTAATGTCGCCAGGTTTTGAGTGCACGGACTATAGCTGCAAGCTCTAGATCATGGGTAGGATAATTTTCCTCATGTGGGTGCAATTGCCGTGAAGCATAAGCAATTACGTGATGATCTTGCATGAGAATGCAACCTAGTCCTTGTCGCGAGGCGTCGAAATAGATAACAAAGTCCTTGGAGAAATATGGTGGTACCAGTACGGGAGCAGATGTCAGGCGTCTTTTCAGTTCCTGAAAACTGTGGTCGCACTTTGGGGTCCACTCGAACTTTTTATCTTTCTTGAGGAGTTCAGTTAGAGGTTTAGCAACTTTGGAGAAGTTCTTGACAAAGCAGCGACAATAGCTCGCTAAGCCAAGGAAACTTCGAACTTGCTTAACCGATTCAGGTGGAGTCCAACTAAGAACGGCTTGAACTCGCTCGGGATTGAAAGCTATACCCTTACCAGAGATTACATGGCCCACATAGGTCACTTTTGGCAACCAAAATTCGCATTTAGAAAATTTGGCATAAAGGCGATGCTCTCGAAGTTTCATCAACACTAGCCTTAGATGCTCGGCATGTTCTTCCTCATTCTTGGAGTTGATGAGTATATCATCGAGGTAAACCACGACGAGTTTATCCAAGTACTCCATGAAGACTGAGTTCATTAACCGAGAGAAAGTGGCTCGGGCGTTGGTTAAACCGAAGGACATGATGGTGTACTCATATTGGCCATAACGAGTAAGAAAGGCCATTTTGGGAATGTCCCCGTTCTTGATTTTGATATGATGGTAGCCCAACCTCAAATCCATCGTCGGGAAGACTAAGGATCCAGCGAGCTGATCATACAGGTCGTTGATCCTGGAGAGCGGATACTTGTTCTTTATGGTGACCAGGTTAACGCGTCGATAATCTACAACCATCCGATCTGTACCATCCTTCTTCTTGACGAAGAGGACGGGACAAGCCCATGGAGACGAACTAGGACGGATGAAACCCTTTTTCAAGGAATCATCGAGTTGTTTCTTAAGCTCGGCTAGTTTTAGTGGTGCCATCTTATAGTATCTCCTAGAGATTGGAACAGTTCCTGGAATAAGATCTATCATGAACTCGACATCTCTGTCAGGTGGGACACCTGGCAATTCTTCTGGAAAGACATCCGGAAAGTCACGGACTACCGGAACGTCTTCGAGGTCTGGCATTAAGAGAATATAGTTGTTGCTTAGCTACTCGGGTCAAGACATTGACTATCTTTCCCGAAGGATGTGTAAGTTGAATAGTCCTAGAGAAACAATCAATCTTGGCATGATGAGCTGACATCCAGTCCATACCCAAGATGATATTAATATCCGAAGATTTGAGAGTTATTAAAGACGCAAGGAAAACAAGTCTGTCAACTTGAATTTCATTTCCATGGCTTACTCTAGAAGTTTGCCATTTGGATCCCGGGGTTTGAATTACCATGGAGGTGGGCATATTACAAAATGTGTTGTTATGTACATGAGCATAGCTCTCGGATATAAATGAATGAGATGATCCAGTATCAAAAAGAACAGATGCCGGATGGCAATTAACAAGAAGCGTACCGAGACCGACGTTAGGATCCTCCTGAGCCTCTTCAGCTGAGACACAGTTCACATGGCCACGTGCAGCGGTGGCCGGCTTGGCGTAGTACACCTTCCCTGTTAGCTTGCCACGGCCAACAGCCTTTCCGGACTGGTTGGGGTCGGTCTGGGGACACTCTCGCATGTAGTGTCCCGGTTGTCCACACTTGAAACACGTCACAGAGCTGGTGCGTGGAGGTGCAATGTTGGTTTATCCACCATAGGACTTAGCTGGTGCATACTGTGAGCTGGACGAGGTTCTTGATAGGATGGCCTCGGTGTGAACCTGGGTGGCAGGGGGTGTTAGGCACCCACACCCGATGCTTCTGAGGGCTAGAACCGGATGAGGAACCAGTGTCACGGCCATGCTTGCGTGTTGCTTCGAAATCAGTCTGACCTGTCTCAGCACTGATGGCCTTGTTCACAAGCTTCTGGAAGGAAGTGCACTCGTGCAGACGGAGATCACGGCGAAGCTCAGGGCTAAGTCCCTTGCAGAACCTTTCCTGCTTCTTAGCATCGGTGGAAACTTCCTCAGTTGCCTAACGTGCTAGGTTACCGAACTCCCTACTGTATGCATCCACAGAGAGTCTACCTTGATTGAAACTGTAGAACTCCTCACGCTTACGATCCATAAGACCCTCTAGAATGTGATGTTCATGGAAAGCCTCACTGAATTCTGCCCAAGTAGTGACCTGGCCAGCTGGGTGCATGGCCTCATAGTTCTCCCACCAGAGACTGGCGTGGCATTCAAGATGATAGGCAGAAAAAGTGACCTTATTAGCCTCAGCTACGAGTGCAGAACATAGCTTGTGGGTAACACTGCGAAGCCAATCATCAGCATCGAGGGGCTCAACGGAGTGATGGAAGGTGGGTGGATGTAACTTGATGAAGTCACCGAGCGACACCAAGTTATTCCTTTGGTGCAGTGCTGTGTTCTGTTCGATGCATTCCAACAAACGGTTAGTCTCCAGTTTGTTCCTCTCGGCCTCCAGCATGACCTCAGCCAGAGTAGGAGAATGAGGCAGGTTCGCATCCCTAGCTCCACTACCTTCAGCCTACTCCGGGGGAGCAGGGTTGTTGTGGGTGTTGACCATCCTAGGAAAACAAGACAATGGTTTAGTCCAGAATGATAAGATTCTCACATAGAAATGCAGAATGTAAGGGATAACTCGGAATGCAAGATGATCATCCGTATGACATGGTAAATACAGAAATTTCTACATTTATTCCATCGTCATACACACCATACAAGGTTTAGTACAAGACCAAACTGAGTGCTGCTGCGGTGAAAGGAAGATTACATCTCATCGGAGGCATCCCAAGCTCCTATACATTATTTTTCTACACCTCCGGAATGTGGTACACACTAAGTCATATCCCACGAGTCACGCAGGATGGTGGATGATATAACTGTTACAATACTAGTGGTGCTACCATCAGCTCAGACATCTCCGTAGTAATCTTCATAGAGATTACCCCCATGTCCTGGAAGCTGGACGTGATCATCTGGAAACAGTCGATCTTGTGGAGCCTGCGGTCCATAGGGACACGGATGTGGCCTGGGTCCAACAAACGGCGGCAGACGAGGTCCACAGGGAGGAGTGATGCCTTCTACATCGCACCAATCCATACGATCTGGCAGACTAGACAACACGGGGTACAAATACCGCATATCCATATACCCAGCCTGCACAGCAGGTGCAAACCGAGTCAAAGTGGCCCAGTGATCAGACCGGGAGTTGAAAAGCTCCAATCGCAAGGCACGATTTTCGCGGTCCTTATCCTCAAGCATCTGTGCGGTAGTGCGGAGTAGTGAATCCTCATGAGAAGAGTTGGTGTAAATAGCTGTGAAGTAACCTTCTGCCCCAGGGAGTGACGCTTGCATATAGTGGAAGTCAGTGTTCCGAAGCAAGGCCGTTCTAGCCCGCATAATAGTCATCATTGAATAAGCAGCATCCTGCACGGAGATCTCTATGGTAACCCCAAGTCCATATGAGCAATGGAGGGGTTAAGTGGATCCAGGATAGGAAGGGAATATCCTGACGGTGCAGAGATATTGGCTTTTTTTGAAATCTCTATACTGCTCCTCAACGGTGTACTCAGGATACCATCGGTAACTAGCCTTGATCATTACGCGGACCAACATAGCAGTGTGGCCAGGTACATCGAGGCACTGAGTCAGACGAACAACTTGGTTCGGGTGCGGGAGGCCATCTGAAACATGATGTAATGCAAAGGCATTAGAATTTCTAGCAGAAATTGGACAGCATAACAGCTGTGAATGCTCAAAAAAGATTTTGAGACACTTTGCAAAGGATTGCATAGACACTCAACAACATCATATCAAGATTCTAGGTCCATCTTATCAAGATAATGGGGTAGTAGAACTAAACTAGGCTTGTATCCATCAAACCTATAAGGTACTACTCATTAGTAACACGTGAACCTGATAGAGAGAAGAGATCCTAATCCTGAACCCCCGGTGGAAGAATGGACTGATTCAGATCAGAATGCCATGAGGTAAAGGAGTAAAAAGAACCTTATGTTCCATCCCACAATCAATTCCCCTACATATAACTAAAGCATTTCTAGACTCAAAATCGACCAGTTTGGCTTGGAGAACCTATAGGCAGTCCGGCTCTGATGCCAACGCTATCAGGACCCTGACTTAATGCCACATCGATCTAGCATGTAACACCTCATATCACTTTGCGGCCTCACGGACGGTAATTCCCACAGGTGTCGCCTTACCTTGCCCTGGACCGTTTGCGCCTTTTGGCACACGTATATGATAGTGTCGCTAGCATCCATATGACAAGGAGCCCGGGCTGACATGGCTAGTCGTGAACCCAAAGTGGCACTAACTTACAGGGACAAGCATACATGACCCAACAATGAACGTGTCGGTCATCAGCGAGTGAATCCGGGCTAAAGTACTGGGCTAGCAGGACTCCGGTAAACTGGGCTGTAGCGGGCTGACAGGACTCCGGTAGTCATCGCGTGACATTTCCCCGTAAGGACAGACACATGAACGAAGAAGGACACATGCCGGCCAGCCTAAGTGTTCCGGAGTAGTAGCAAGCTACCATGACCCAGTGGAAGCACTAGGAGACATTTCCTGGTAAGAGAGGCTACCAAGGATAACAAATAGATAGTCAGATCCCACACATACCAAGCATTTCAATCATACACACAATATGCTCGATATGTGCAAATACAACATGGCATCACAACATGACTCTACAACTCAAGTACTTTATTTAAAGGCTCAGAGAGCCATACATATCATCCACACAAGTACAGGTCACACGACCCAGCATTCAAGTCATACAAACATACAATCCAACAGCGGAAGTAACTTGTCTGAGTACAGACAACTAGGAAATAAAAGAGGCTTGAGAAAGACTGACTATACTATACGGTCCATCGTGAGCTCAGGATCACCACCTGGGCTTCAGCCTACTCGTCGACATCGACGTCTATGAAGAACCCATCAGAAGGGGTTGCAGTGTCTTCTGTAAACGTAAATTAAGCAACATGAGTACAAAGGTACTCGGCAAGACTTACATCAGATCCTACCTACATGCACATTATCAAGAAGGGTTGGTGGGCTTATTGCAGCAAGCCAGCTTTGACTCTTGGCTAAGCTATCTTATGAGACACCAACTTGAAATTTTTTTGCGCACTCGAGTCTACTACACACCACTTCAATACACTACCGAGGATCCACCTCTGTCATCCTACGGAAGAGCCATCCTCGGCACTCACGTTTATCTTGAGGCTTTTAGTAGTATCCATTTACTTGTCTATGAACTGTATAGGCAACCAAGTAGTCCTTTACCGCGGACGCGGCTATTCGAATAGATGATGTTAACCCTGCAGGGGTGTACTTCTTCATACATGTTTCCACCACTTAGCATCTGCACACGACATGTGCTCGGCAGACTTCAAGCGAAAGCTGACGTGGATGTAGACCACGACCTACCTAAACACCTAAGTCTCTAGTCCAGGTTTATCGCCTATCCAGGTTCCTTCCACAGGGAGTCCGGCCGAGGTTTCCACATACCGCCCCGAACGATGTGTGCAGGGTTCCCGAGATACCAAACAGGCATCCGGTACACCGTGCCACGTACCTACGGCATCACAGCCCACCCCGCAGGTCAGCACTGCCCACAACCTCTAGTAAGCTACAAACACCAGAAACTACTTGCAACTCCTGGACAAAGGACTAGGGTGGATAAGAAGTCGAGCGAGTCAATTAAGGATCCCGATGTATGGTAGTAGCTGATTCTTAAATCACATATACAGATCTCGGTGCTTAAGGACGGTTCCAATGAAACAACCCACCATGTACTCCTACATGGCCTCTCATCGATACCTTTACCAAATCGTGTTCAACACATCACTCTCATTACCGACATGATCATTTCACTCTAGCCCATCACCCATATGAACCAGACCTGACACGACTCTAAGCATAGCAGGCATAGCATGGTAGGAAACACATACACATGGCTCAATCAACTCCTACACATTCTAGTGGGTTTCATCTGGTTACTATGGCAATGACAGGTCATGTAGAGGAAATGGGTTGAACTACCGTAGCACACAACCGTTTGAAACATGTTGTCTTAAATGCAGTAAAAGAGAGCAGAGGCGAGCACATGGGATTGTATCGATATGATCAATTGGTTGGTTGCTTGCCCTGCGGGTCCGTGGACTGGTATTGCTCCTTGTTGGGATACTCGCGATACTCTTCGGGGGCAGAACCTGCCGCAGAGAGCACCGATATACAATCATCACCAAACAATGTGCAACAATATGATGGACGCATGAGACATGGCAAAATGAGTGTATTGGGCTAATGCAACTAAGACCAGATGGGTTTGAACCATTTTGAATCAAAGATTCAAGTTCCAAACTCATATATGGCCCTTAATAGTGCTTTATCATGTTCTGCACTAAGCAGCAGGTTAACTTGCTTAGACATGCATGAAACCAGTACAGATGGATAGATTGGATTTTTCTAATCATTTTTCATATATAACACTTTGCATTTGGAGCTACATATTAATTTCTATGAACTTTTGAAGTTTGTAGGATTTTCTGAAATTTCCTGTATAAGAATAAATCTAGTAAATGAATTATTGCGTCAGCACTGCGTCAGGATGACATCAACAGTCAACGGGGATGGTCCAGGTCAAACCTGACCAGTGGGTCCCGAGTGTCAGTGTCATTAGACTAACTAATTTTAATTAGTACTAACCCTAGGTTAATTAGTAGGGCGGGCCCCACCTGTCATTGACCCAGGGGGTCAAACTGGGTCCACCCGGGGTCAAACTCACCGGCGTTTAGCCGCCGGTGAGGCCAAACGTGGCGAGGCAGTGCGGGATTCGTGCTCCGGCAACCAAAAAGGCGGTGGAGGGCATCTACGTGCGGCTCGGGATGAACCACATCCAGTGGTGGTGGTGGTTGGGCTCGGGGTGGCTGGAAACGGCGCCGGCGATGACCTTGGCGGCTGCCAGAGCTCCGGCGAGCTCGGGCTCGTCGCTAGAAGGCACGGCGAGGTGCGTGGAGTGGTGATGCGGCCTCCTGGGGACGCTGTGGGGCTAGCGGGCAGGGTGGCGTGGTCGTTACGTGGCCGGAGGCACGTCGGCGAGGATGAGGAGGTAGCTAGGCTCACGGTGGTCACGGCAGAGCAGACGGCGAGGTCGGGGACGAGTTGCTGCAGCGGATATGGCAAAAGGGATCTCCGATGGTGGTCGGTGTAGACGGGGTCGGTGGAGGCAGTGCAGAGCGTGCGAGCACTGGGGGCTCGACTAGCTCAACGGAGCGGACAACGGCGGAGCTCGTGGACATGCTGGAGCGGCGCGAGGACGACGGTGGGCGTGGCTACGACAGTGGTGCGGTGGGAGCTGCTTCGGCCATGGCGGGAGAGGGCGAGAGAGAGGACGGGGGGAGGATGAGATGTCCAGGGGCTCGGGGCGGCGCCGAGGAGGCCCTTCGAGGTGTCGTGCTGGCGCGGGCGACGCAGACATGCAGGGAGATGGCGTGGCGAGCTCGGCGGCGTCGCGGTGTCCCTCCTCTGCCTACTGGCAGAGGTGGGTGGTGACTGGCACGGGCCAGGTGGGCCGGCCCAGTGCAGGTAAGTGGCCACTGGCCTTTCTCTCTCTCTCTCTCTCTCTCTCTCTCTCTCTCTCTCTCTCTTTTCATTTAAATTGTTTTTCTAATTTTCTGCAACTGTTTGGCTTTTTTTTTAAATAGCTAGACATTTCCAAAAATCCAGGAAATATTTAGGGGCTTTGTTTAGACTATTTCTAACATGCCACACTTATTTCCAGAATTATTTGAGCATTTAAAATATTTTATATTATTTAAATACCCAAACTCAAATAGCTAATGATTTAATCCAGTGACCTTATGTGTCCTAGAAAAATATGAACCAATTTTGGCAGAGGTTCTAACCCAAGACAAAAATGATGGACATTTTAGAAGGGCATTTCAGGTTCATTGAAATTATTTTTAGTAAACCCTAGTTGGTTTCAGGGGGGCTGGGGGTTCTGTCATCCCCATTTCAAGTTTCTGATGAAAGGTAAATATGATGCAACACTCTAATGCATGAACTAGCTAGGGTGTGACACTTGTGACCGTTTCAATAGATTTGTCAACATCATCGACTAAAAGTTTGCCATGGTGGAAACCACCAATGGTGTAAAAGCGCTCAGTGTTACGGGCTTGGCCTGCCTGAACCTTGTCAAATCCGTGGCCACTATAGGGTCTGGGGCAGCACGAAGAAGGACTCCCTGGTCGAACTCGCCTCGTCCATCATCGACCCCTACTACGTAAAGATGAAGCAGGATGCCCAGAGAACAAGTCCCGTATCCTGGCACAGGGCTTGGATGCGGCAACTGGATGAACCTCACCTCAGGTTTGCGGCCAAGAGCGTGTACACATGCTATGAGATGCATAGGCGGACGTTGACATGAGGAAGTGCCTCATTACCCAAATCGACGAGCTTGGATCGAGCCAAAAGCAGATCAAGCGTTACAAGTAGTAGATGATGATCAGATGATTGTTTATGCTAGTTAATCATGTAATATATAGTTTACTTTATTGGTGTGTGGAAGTGTCATGTGTGTAGTAGCCACCTATGAAATTATGCATGTAATAGTTTACTTTGGTGTGTGCAAATGCCATGGTTGTAGTAGCCAACTATGTCATTGGATGTTTAATTTGGTTATGCAACCATGTCCCTATAAGTGTGTGTGTGTGTATACATGTTGTTTTTCTGTATGCAATCCCATTGCACAACACACATGTCATATTAGCAGCAACCGTTTGTGTTATTATCGGTCTTCGCACACATTTCTGATTACATACCTGTTTGTCGCGTATCACACACATCTTGTTATATTGAACCATTTCTGTTCTCTTGTCTCAACACAAATAGTTCATCCGAGTGAACCGCATGATGTATATCACACACACCTTGATCTGGCTGACCGTTTCTTTTGTGTTGCCTAATCACAAACAGTTCATCCGAGCGAACCGTATGCTGTGTATTGCACACACCTTCATCTGGCTGCCCGTTTCTTTTGTTACTCATCATCGCAAACAGTTAATTGAACTAAACCGTATGCCCTCCATCGCACACACAACTAAAATTTCAATCGTGTTTGATGCATCCGTCATCGCAAACGTTTTGCACATTTTTGACGGTTTTCTTACACCACCGTTTGCGATTATTGCATCGCACACAGTTTCTCAAAGGGTCTCTGATCGTAGTGTCGCGATAGCAGCATCCTGCAGTAGTGAAGTGACAAACTAGAATCTTCTTCGGCAAATCCGAGTGTCAGCAAGTCAAGCGCAGATCAGGCAAGTGAATTAGAGCAGCAACTTGTGCAAAAGAGGAAATTGGTGCATCGCCTAGTGTATTTTGTTAGCTCCCTTCTCCAAGGGGCTAGATCAGGATATTCTAGAATACATAAATTGCTTTTTGGTTTCCTAGTGGCCTCAAGAAAGCTGTACCACTACTTTCAAGCACATCAAATTACCATCGTCATGTGCTTTCCAATGCAAAGTATCTTGAGGAATCTGGATGCGACAGGCAAGATTGTTGAGTGGGTGTTGGAATTGTCAAGCTTTGACCACAAGTTTGAAAGTACATCAACAATATAGAGAAGAGCCTTGGCACAGTTCCTTGCAGAATGGACACCAACGCCAGATGAAGAAATTCCAGAGACCTCCCTTGCCAGTAAGGAAACAACTAAGGACTGCATTATGTATTTTTGATGGTGCTTTCTTGCTGCAAGGCGCCGGTACTGGAGTGCTGCTTGTCGTACTCACCGGAGCACACCTCAAGTACGTGATTTAGATGCATTTCCCCATGGAGAAGGCGACAAACAACACTGCTGAATATGGATGACTGCTTGCCGGACTCAGGATCGCGGCGGATCTTGTAATCAGGAAGCTTATTATCCATGGCGATTTACAGTTGGTTGTCAAGCAAGTTAACAAAGACTACTAGATTCCACTGATGGAAGCATATGTTGATGAAGTGAGGAAATTGGAAAAGCACTTTGATGGACTACAAACAGAGCACATCCCACGTGCGGAAAACGGTGTTGCGGATGATCTGTCAAAACATGTTGCACTCAAGCTACCCATGGAACCAGGGACTTTTGTGCTCCATTTACCTCAACCATCCATAACACCGTCAGTTGGGTGGAACAAGAGAAGAAAGCTGAACTCCAGCAAGTATTTTCCGCCGAGCTCCCAGAAACTACTGGTAGGGATGTTGCTGGAGATAGCGACAATCCTGCCGGTGAGCAGCAACCTTTGACGGAGAACCAAGTTCTTGTCATCGAGACAAGCACTCCCGAAGCTGAAAATATGCCTTTAGTCCTTGTTGTCGAGCCCAGGCTCCATCATGGGCGTAGCAGATTGTCAATTTCCTTCAAACAGGAGAACTTCCCAAAGATCAAGATGAAGCTGATAGAGTAGCCCGTCAATCAAGTATGTACCAGTTTGTCGGTAACAACCTGTATAGAAAAAGACAAAATGGGGTGAAATTGAAGTGCATTTATTGGGAAGATGGACAAAAGCTGTTGGCGGAGATACATAGGGGGATATGTGGCTCACATATAGGATCAAGAGCACTTGTTGGCAAGGCTTTCTGGCAAAGTTTGTTTTGGCCCACTGCGCTCCAGGATGCAACTGAGCTAGTAATCAAATGCAAAGCATGCTCATTCCATTCAAAACAGTCACATCAGCCATCCCAAGCTCTTCAAACAATCACTCTTCCCTGGCCCTTCTTTGCCTGGGGGCTTGACATACTGGGCCCCTTTCCCCATGCTATCGAGGCTTTGAGTACTTGTATGTTGCAATCGAGAAGTTCACAAAGTGGCCAAAAGGGGAACTGGTGAGGAAGGTGGCTGCATAGTCAGTCGTCAAGTTCATAAAAGGCCTAGTTTGCCATTTTTGTGTGCCCAATAGGGTAATCACCGACAATGGTACAAAGTTCACCAGTCGCGCCTTCATGCAATAGCTTGATGACCTTGGCAGCAAGATCTGTTTTGCATCAGTTGCCCATCGAAGGAGCAGTGACCAGGCCGAAAGGGTAGATGCTGAAGTGTTGCGACAGCTCAAAATGAGAATTTCTGACAAGCTGCACATGTGTGGAAGACGCTGGATTGACGAGTTGCCGACAGTTCTTTGGTCAATTAGAACAATACCAAATCGAGCTATTGGCCAAACACATTTCTCCCTAGTCTATGGGGCAGAAGTAGTGCTCCCATAGAATTCATGTATGGGTCACCTCGAGTGCTTGCTTATGCTCAGCTTGAGCAAGAGTGGATGCGGCAAGATGACGCTATGCTCCTTGAGGAAGATCGTCTACATGCTATAGTACATGCTACATGTTATCAGCAAGCCTTGTGCCACTAGGTTAACCCTAGGATCCTTGAGGAAGGCAACCTTGTTCTTTGGCGAGTTCAGTCCCCAAGAATTCAAACAAGTTGACGCCAAAGTGGGAAGGCCATTACCAGGTGAAACGAGTCACTAGGCCTGGCGCAGTCCACCTAGAGGCAAAAGATGGCACACCAATGCATAACTTGTGGGATATCAAGCATCTTCGCAAGTTTTACCTGTAAGGCACAGGTTGTCGGGATGCCCGACAACCACCTTTTGTGCAAGTTTGCCAGTGTAGCATGTAATCCTTTGTACAAAGCTAGGCATAGACCTTGTGCATAAGTGAATAAAGCTATATGTTTTGCAACTCTTTTCAATTCACATGTCTAGTTATATGTGTATTTCTATGATGTTGTGAAACATTTGTCTTGTATGGATGATTAATGGACCGACAAGGTTCCATATCTTTATTTTCT
>NC_041393.1:373683685-373727599 GCF_002162155.2 Triticum dicoccoides
TGGTATGGGCACCCGCAAGCGACGTTCAAGTTAATATTCCACGACAAGAAGTACAAAAAAGAAAAGCTAAGTTGATTTTTTTAACAACTTCTTTGTTGCGGAGCTACTTTCATTGAATGTTTTTGGCTTTTTGTATGGACAACCTGCACACGAGGGAATCTTACCGTGGTTAGCTGCACTCTTAGTCTATATCAAGTCTGCTCAATAGTCTAAGCAGCTAGGCTGAGACCGCCAAGGGACCTTGCCGGTAGCGGTGCTTCTAGCAGGCTGCTAAGGACCCACTCCTCAAAGCGCTCGCGACAAGCGAGCGTGTCGGCAAGATTCCAGACAGGTAGGGAATAAAACCATGCAAAAACACAATTGAACAAGAGAGCACAGGGCGCCTTCATCAAACATGATAAATAACAGATAATTATTGAGGGGTGCCCTATGATATTTTTTAACATTGCCCCGCAGGGTTTACATCGAGTGCACTTCAGGGTAAAAGGGGTGCCTAGGCGAGGCTTGACAAGCTCCCGGTGGACCAGATGATGATGATGTCGACATTCAACTGGAGTCGGAGTCGCCATCCTCGATCTTGATGCTTGGAGCTTTGCCTTCATCGTCATCATCGTCGTCCTCCACATCGCTTTCACTAGAGGAAGTGGTGTCGCTGTTGCTCGAGCTCTCAGCATAGCACTTGAAGTGAGCCCATAAAGCCCCGAAGAACTTCACGAAGAGTGTGTCAGACCTTACTAGCCTGAAGTGAATGAGATGCCCCTGCCTCAAACTATGAGCATGGATGAAAGATTTCCATCCGCGCGTGAAGTACATGATGCCGTTCATGGAGGTTGACACGGTCACCCAGACAGGACCATTGAAGCAGCCATCCACCCGCGGCCACAGGCCGCGCAGATGGTTGTCTCCCATCACTAAGGATGGCAATGGGTCGGGTTTGGACCGGGTTGAACAATATCAAATCCATATCCATATCCATGAAGATAGTCTTTGCCCATCCATGAAAATATCCATGGGTGAAAAATTGTGTCCATGTCCAAACCCGTCGGATATCCATACCCACTGGATATCCATTGGGTCCTCTCGAGACATATAAATAAGACATAATACATTGTTAACATAAGCTCTTCCAGTCTTCACCTTGTGGCAGGCTTGGCCTCACTTACGGTAAACATCAACTTATGGTAAATCAACGCGCACCAACAACCAAATATCATTTAGGATTTTTTTTCTAATAGATGAGAATGACGAGTCATTTAACAAGGAGATAAAAATAAGAGAAGGGGTGTTGGAGTATGTTATGGATGGGATTGAATGTCAACTATTAAAAGTTATGACGGGGATTGTGCAATTTGTTTTGCATGTTTTAGATAACAAAGTGTAAAATTGCAGCGGGACATGTGACTGTGGGGTAGGCATAGCAGATTTTTGCCCAATAAGTCATACTATTTGGTCGGGTTTGGATATATCCACGGGTACAAGATTATATCCATGTCGTACCCACGAGAAATCGGGTCGGGTTTGGGCGCCACCCATGGACACAAAAGCATATCCAAACCCTATCCATTCGGGTCGGATATCCATGGGTATCCATGTCCATGGATAAAATTGCCATCCTTACCCATCACCCTGGCAAAAGGAGATGGAAGGCGCAGCCAGTTGCGTGGCCAATGGCGTAGTTCCATGATGAACTCATGCGTTGTGTCCTCCGTATGACCCTCCACCTGAGGTGGAGTGGCTACGGACGAGATGATGAGCGCTCCGCCATGGCCGCTCCGGCGCCGCACTACAAAAAAAAGACACATCTATGACATTTTGGGCCAAACGAAAAAAAAATCTGTCATACTTATGACACTTCTATGATGATAATTATGACAAAACCCGATACCATCATAGATGTGGTGGGATCCTACTTCTATGACAAAAAATCATCAGAAAAATGGGCTTTTCGTCCTGGGCAGGCCAAAGATGCACATGCATGACATTGTTTGGGCCATCCATGACGGAAAAAATCGTGGTAGAAGCGAGGGCGAGGAAAATTTCATGGAGTTCCCGGTTACGGTGGATGGTCGGGGCCGAGCGATGCACGGAGGGATTGCGCGTTTCTCTTGTGCACGTATGCGCATGGGTGCAACGCGTTGGGCTCTAACTAAACCCAAGCGAGGCGTTCGCCTACTAAACCCGAGCGATAGCACTAGCTACGTTATTAAACCCCAATCGATCCCTTGCTATTAACTGAACCGATCGAGCGATTCCTTCGCTACTACTGCTAACTGAAGATAGTCAAACCTGCTGCCTCTCGATGAACAGTGAGCGTTGTTGGGGGGTTTGGATGAACAATTCCCGGTGGGGGGTTGGATGAACAGGACCCCGTGGTAGTAGAGGTCGTTGCCGCTGGATGAACAGGACCCCGATCGATCGAGCCGATTGGGGTGGATGAATAGGACCCCGTGGAGGGCTGGATGAACAGGATGACCCCGTGGAGGGCTGGTTGAACAGTAGGCGGTGGAGGGCTGGATGAACAAGATGACCCCGTGGAGGGTTGGTTGAACAATAGGCGGTGGAGGGCTGGATGAACAGAAGCCCGTGGAGGAGTGGTTGAACAGGACCCCATGGAGAGGAAGGTTGAACAGTAGCCGGTGGAGGAGCAGTGGAGGCTGGATGAACTGGAGCCCGTGGATGAACAGTCTCAAGTGGAGGCTAGAGGAGGTCGACGGTGGATGAACAGTATCCCATGGAGGTTGGAGGAGGTCGATGGTGGAGATGAACAGTAGCTCGTGGAGTCCCGTTTTATGGTATGCCACACCCCTCCCGATGAACAGGACCCCGGTTTCGACCGTAGCGCTCCAGCACAAGTCTATTTCCTCCGTTTTGCGGTACGCCACACCCCTCCCGATCAACAGGACCCCATTTCGATCGTAGGCACTCAAACAGTCTGTTTCCTCCGTTTTGCGGTACGCCAGACCCCTCCCGATGAACAGAATCCTGTTTTGACCCTAGGCGGTTGAACACAAGGTTGTTTCCTCCGTTATGTGGTATGCCAGGCCTCGTTTCGATCAGCTGTTCCACCCAAGCCGGTTGCCTCCCGATGAAAACGACGATGCAGTTTCTCCGTTCTGACCCAGCCGGTTGGCTGCCCATGAATAGGACGCCTCACTGCCTCTCCATGTACATGAGCCGTGGCCGTACATATGCACGAGTAGGTGTTTGAGACCCTGCCCGTACGTACATACATGGCCGTATTTACTTTCTTGCACCCTGGTTGTACATAGATGTACATGCTACACAAGCGCCTCTACTACAACACATGCGCGCCTCTACTACGACATGTGCTCTTCCTTACTCGGCCATGGTTCATCGCTGCAGCCTGCAGACAGACCGATCAACAGTATGTAGGTACACGTTCGCGACCAGAATGACAATGCTACGTACACTTCGACCAGGTGGGTCCTGACTGTTAGGGACTTCCTTGCATGCAAAGATGTAGCTGGTGCGTCCTACTAGTCACGGGGGAAATTTTTTGCACAAAATACGGTGGCCCATCCGGTGGGTACCTACTGTCAGGTGGAGGAATCATTATTTTGCACGTAATAAGAAGGCACTTCCTTGTTGCGGCCATGGACCCAGCTGTCAGCCTCACGTACAATACTCTTCCGATGGAAGTCGTTCCTTGACCACATTGACCATGTCGCGTCGAGAGCACCAAGGCGGTGGATGACGGCGAGGCCTAGGAAGGGGACAACATGGAGCCGGGGAAGACATGGAAGTGGAAGCCCACGCAGAGAGGAGTATGAGGGTTCACTGGTTTAGTTTCGGTGTGAGGCTGCCGTCCCCGCAGAATTACAGGGGGTGTGGGTGAGTAGAGGGATGTCCTGGCCAGCGGTGGGAGTAGTAGGGGGCGGTGAGGCCTTGATACGTCTCCTATGTATCTATAATTTTTTGATTGTTCCATGCTATTATATTACCCCTTTTGGATGTTTATGGGCTTTGTTTTACACATTTATATAATTTTTGGGACTAACCTACTAACTGGAGGCCCAACCCATATTGATGTTTTTTTTGCCTATTTCAGTATTTCTAAGAAAAGGAATATCAAACGGAGTCCAAACGGAATGAAACCTTCAGGAGCGTGATTTTTGGAACGAACGTGATCCAGAGGACTTGGAGTGCAAGTCAAGAAGTAGCCGAGGTGGCCACGAGAGGGTAGGGTGCCCCCCCTATAGGGCGTGCCCCCCTGTCTAGTCGGCCCCTCGGGTAGCCACCGACGTACTTCTTCCTCCTATATAAGCCTACGTACCCCGAAAACATACAGGGAGCCAATGAAACACAATTTCCACCATCATAACCTTCTGTATCCGCGGGTTCCCATCTTAGAGCCTTCGCCGGCGCTCCATCGGAGGGGGAATCGACCATGGAGGGCTTCTACATCAACACCATAGCCCCTCCGATGAGTTGGGAGTAGTTTACCATAGACCTTCGGGACCATAGTTATTAGCTAGATGGCTTCTTCTCTCTTTTTGGATCTCAATACAATGTTCTCCCCCTCTCTTGTGGAGATCTATTCGATGTAAACTCTTTTTGCGGTGTGTTTTTGTCGAGGCCCCATGAATTCTGGATTTATGATCAAGTTTATCTATGAGAAATATTTGAATCTCCTCTGAATTCTTTTATGTATGATTGAGTTATCTTTGCAAGTCTCTTCGAATTATCAGTTTGGTTTGGCCTACTAGATTGATCTTTCTTGCCATGGGAGAAGTGCTTAGCTTTGGGTTTAATCTTGCAGTGTCCTTACCCAGTGATAGAAAGGGTTGCAAGGCACGTATTGTATTGTTGCCATCGAGGATAAAAAGATGGGGTTTATATCATATTACATGAGTTTATCCCTCTACATCATGTCATCTTGCTTAAGGCGTTACTCTGTTCTTATGAACTTAATACTCTAGATGCAGGTAGGAGTCGGTCAATGTGTGGAGTAATAGTAGTAGATGCAGGCAGGAGACGGTCTACTTGTTGCGGACCTGATGCCTATATACATGATCATTCTTAGATAATCTCATAATTATTCGCTTTTCTATCAATTGCTCGACAGTAATTTGTTCACCCACCATCATACTTATGCTATCTTGAGAGAAGCCTCTAGTGAAACCTATGGCCCCCGGGTCTAACTTTCATCATATTTGCTTCCAATCTACTTTAATTTGCATCTTTTCTTTTTGCATCTATCTTATAAAATACCAAAAATATGTTTATGTTATCATACTATCTCTATCAGATCTCACTTTCGCAAGTGGCCGTGATGGGATTGACAACGCCTTTATTGCGTTGGTTCTGAGTTCTTTATTTTGTGTAGGTGCGTGGGACTTTTGAGGAGCCTCCTAGTGGATTGATACCTTGGTTCTCAAAAACTAAGGGAAATACTTATGCTACTATTGCTGCATCACCCTTTCCTCTTCAAGGAAAACCAACGCAAGCTCAAGACGTAGCGAGAAGGATTTCTGGCGCTGTTGTCGGGGAGGTATTCGCTCAAGTCAAGACATACCAAGTACCCATCACAAACTCATCTCCCTCGCATTTACATTATTTGCCATTTTCCTCTCGTTTTCCTCTCCCCCACTTCACCCTTGCCGTTTTATTCGCCCTCTCTTTCCCAATCTTCTCCTCTCTCTTCCGCTTGCCTTTTCTGTTTGCTTGTGTGCTTGTTTATCCTTATGGCTTTGCCTAAGAGTATTGACCACCTTCTTACAAGGATGGAAGAGATTGAATCAAATATTAGAAGCTTTATGAATTTGCAATTTGAGCATAATAATTTCTTTAGAAAAGAACTTAAGGAACAAAAACGTTTTTTGGGGTTTATGAACAAAGAGTTTGATGATATGAATAAAGAATTTTATGGTGTCAACTCTCAAATTACCCGGCTTGAAAATGCTATAGCCAAAATTTCTGACAAGCGAGCCACCTTAGTCAATAAGATGGCTGCCAAACCAAAGAAGTTAGATGAAAATAATGATGAGGATCTTAAAGTTATTGATGCATCTCCTATTAGATCTTTGTTTTGCAATATGAATCTTGGGACTGAAGATGAGTCAACTTTACCTAGAAGGCGTCCCAAGAATTCGGAGTTTTTAGATCTTGATGCTAAATTTGGTAAAAGTGGGATTGGAGAGGTCATGACTTTAAATAGAATTGAACCCACTATCTCGGATTTCAAGGAATTTGATTATGATAATTGTTCTTTGGAAGGTTGTATTTCCTTGTTGCAATCCGTTGTTAATTCTCCTCATGCTTATAGTCAAAATAAAGCTTTTACCAAACATATCGTTGATGCCTTGATGCAATCTTATGATGGAAAACTTAATTTGGAAGTTTCTATACCTAGAAAACTTAATGATGAATGGGAACCTACTATAAAGATTAGAATTAAAGATCATAAGTGTTTTGCTTTGTGCGATTTGGGTGCTAGTGTTTCCACGATTCCGAAAACTTTATGTGATATTCTAGGTTTCCATGATCTTGATGATTTCTATTTAAATTTGCACCTTGTGGATTCCACCATTAAAAAGCCAATGGGAAGGATCAATGATGTTCTCATTGTTGCAAATAGAAATTTGGTGCCCGTAGATTTTATCGTTCTTGATATAGATTGCAATCTTTCTTGCCCTATTATTCTTGGTAGACCTTTCCTTACAACGATTAGTGCGATTATTGATATGAAGGAAGGGAATATTAGATTCCAATTTCCATTAAATAAAGGCATGGAACACTTTCCAAGAAAGAAAGTCAAATTACCTTATGAATCTATCATGCGAGCTACTTATGAATTTAGTGCCAAAGATGGCACTACTTAGATCTATCTTCACTTTTATGCCTAGCTAGGGGCCTTAAACGATAGCACTAGTCGGGGGGCAACCCAATTTTCTTTGTGTTTTTTGTTTTTGTTCCTGTTTAGTAATAAATCTTGCATTTACCTCCTGTTTATATGTGTTTTTATCTTTTAATTAGTGTTTGTGCCAAGTAGAACCTATAGGATAACCTATGATGATAGTTGATTTGATTCTGCTGAAAAACAGAAACTTTGCACGCACGAATTTAGTTTTGTTAAATCACAGAAACGTGATATTGCGTTCATTCTTTTTGCTGCTGATCAATAGAGAAATTTTCCAGGACGTCCTATTTTGGTAGGAGTTTTAGAGTTCCAGAAGTTTGCGTTAGTTACAGATTTCTACAAACTGTTCTGTTTTTGACAGATTCTGTTTTTCGTGTGTTGTTTGCTTATTTTGATGCATCTATGGCTAGTAAAATTGTTTATAAACCATACAGAAGTTGGAATACAGTAGGTTTAAAACCAAAATAAATAAAGAATGAGTTAATGACAGTACCTTATGTGGTGGTTTTGTTTTCTTTCACTAACGGAGCTTATAAGATTTCCTGTTGAGTTTTGTGTTGTGAAGTTTTCAAGTTTTGGTTAAAGCTTTAATGGACTATGGAATAAGGAGTGGAAAGAGCCTAAGATTGTGGATGCCCATGGAACCCCAAGATATTCAAAGATGTCCAAAAGCCTAACCTTGGGGATGCCCCAGGAAGGCATCCCCTCTTTCGTCTTCGTTCATTGGTAACTTTACTTGGAGCAATATTTTTATTCGCCACATGATATGTGTTTTGCTTGGAGCGTCGTGTATTATATTAGTCTTTGCTTTTTATTTTACCTCAATCATCCTTTCTGTGCACACCTTTTGGGAGAAGCCCACTTGATTAGAATTTGCTAGAATACTCTATGTGCTTCACTTATATCTTTTGAGATTGATAGTTTTTGCTCTAGTGCTTCAATTATATCTTTTAGAGCATGGCGGTGGCTTAATTTTGAAGAAATTGTTAGTCTCTCATGCTTCACTTATATTATTTCGAGAGTCTTTTAGAAAAGCATGGTATTTGTTATGGTTAAAAATTTGGTCCTAGAATGATGAGCATCCAAGTTGGGTATAACAAAAACTATCATAGAAAGTGAATTGGATGCTATGATCAATTTGATACTTGATAATTGTTTTGAGATATGGAGGTAGTGATATTATAGTCATGCTAGTTGAGGTGATTATGAAAAAATGCTTGTGTTGAGGTTTGTGATTCCCGTAGCATGCACGTATGGTGAACCGCTTTGTGATGAAGTTGGAGCACAATTTTATTTATTGATTGTCTTCCTTATGAGTGGCGGTCGGGGACAAGCGATGGTCTTTTCCTACCAATCTATCCCCTTAGAAGCATGGCATAGTACTTTGTTTTTGATGACTTCTAGATTTTTGCAATAAGTATATGAGTTCTTTTGACTAATTTTGAGTCCATGGATTATACGCACTTTCACCCTTCCACCATTGCTAGCCTCTCTTTTGCCGCGCAACTTTCGCCGGTACCATACACCCACCATATACCTTCCTCAAAACAGCCACCATACCTACCTATTATGGCATTTCCATAGCCATTCCAAGATATATTGCCATGCAACTTTCCACCGTTCTGTTCATATGACACGCATTACTTTTGTCATATTGCTCTTTGCATGATCATGTAGTTGACATCGTATTTGTGGCAAGGCCACCTTTATAATTTTCATACATGTCGCTCTTGATTCATTGCATATCCTAGTACACCACCGGAGGCATTCATATAGAGTCATATCTTGTTCTAGCTTTGAGTTGTAATTCTTCAGTTGTAAATCCATAAAAGATTGATGATCTTCATTAATTAGAGCATTGTCTCAGTGAGGAAAGGATGATGAAGACTATGATTCCCCCGCAAGTCGGGATGAGACTTCGGACTTTACAAAAAGAAAAATAGAAAGGCCAAAAAGAAAAAAAAGGAAGGCCAAAGGAAAAAAAGAGAAAAATAAAAAAAAAAGAAAAGAAAGAAAAAGAAATATAAAATGAGATAAAAAGAGAGAAGGGACAATGCTACTATCTCTTTTTCCACACTTGTGCTTTAAATTAGCACCATGATCTTCATGATAGAGAGTCTGCTATGTTGTCACTTTCATATGCTAGTGGGAATTTTTCATTATAGAACTTGGCTTGTATATTCCAATGATTGGCTTCCTCAAAATTCCCTAGGTCTTCTTGAGCAAGAAAGTTGGATGCACACCCACTTAGTTTCTTTTGTTGAGCTTTCATATATTTATAGCTCTAGTGCATCCGTTGCATGGCAATCCCTACTCACTCACATTGATATCTATTAATGGGCATCTCCATAGCCCGTTGATACGCCTAGTTGATGTGAGACTATCTTCTCCTTTTTTGTCTTCTCCACAACCACCATTCTACTCCCCATATAGTGCTATGTCCATCGCTCACGCTCATGTATTGCATGAAAGTTGAAAAAGTTTGAGATTATTAAAGTGTGAAACAATTGTTTGGCTTGTCATAGGGGTTGTGCATGATTAAATACTTTGTGTGATGAAGATAGAGCAATAGCCAGACTATATGATTTTGTAGGGCTAACTTTCTTTGGCCATGTTATTTTGAGAAGACATGATTACCTTGATTAGTATGCTTGAAGTATCACTATTTCTTATGTCAATATGAACTTTTATTTTGAATCATTTGGATTTGAACATTCATACCCCAATAAAGAAAATTACATTGAGAATTATGCTAGGTAGCATTCCACATCAAAAATTCTGTTTTTATCATTTACCTACTCGAGGACGAGCAGGAATTAAGCTTGGGGATGCTTGATACGTCTCCAACATATCTATAATTTTTGATTGTTGCATGGTATTACATTATCCCTTTGGGATGTTTATGGGCTTTATTTCACACATTTATATAATTTTTGGGACTAACCTACTAACCGGAGGCCCAACCCGTATTGCTGTTTTTTTTTGCCAATTTCAGTATTTCGAAGAAAAGGAATATCAAACGGAGTCCAACAGGAATGAAACCTTCCGGAGTGTGATTTTTGGAACGAATGTGATCCAGAGGACTTGGAGTGCAAGTCCAGAAGTAGCTGAGGCGGCCACGAGAGGGTAGGGCTCCCCCCCCATAGGGCGCGCCCCCTGTCTCGTGGGCCCCTTGGGCGGCCACTGACGTACTTCTTCCTCCTATATAAGCCTACGTACCCCGAAAACATCCAGGGATCCAACGAAACACAATTTCCACCACCGTAACCTTCTGTATCCGCGAGATCCCATCTTAGAGCCTTCGTCGGCACTCCGTCGGAGGGGGAATCAACCATGGAGGGCTTCTACATCAACACCATAGCCCCTCCGATGAGTTGTGAGTAGTTTACCACAGACCTTCGGGTCCATTGTTATTAGCTAGATGGCTTCTTCTCTCTTTTTGGATCTCAATACAATGTTCTCCCCCTCTCTTGTGGAGATCTATTCGATGTAAACTCTTTTTGCGGTGTTTTTGTCGAGATCCGATGAATTGTGGGTTTATGATCAAGTTTATCTATGAGAAATATTTAAATCTCCTCTGAATTCTTTTATGTATGATTGAGTTATCTTTGCAAGTCTCTTCGAATTATCAGTTTGGTTTGGCCTACTAGATTGATCTTTCTTGCCATGGGAGAAGTGCTTAGCTTTGGGTTCAATCTTGCTGTGTCCTTACCCAGTGACATAAAGGGTTGCAAGGCACGTATTGTATTGTTGCCATCGAGGATAAAAAGATGGGGTTTATATCATATTGCATGAGTTTATCCCTCTACACCATGTCATCTTGCTTAAGGCGTTACTCTGTTCTTATGAACTTAATACTCTAGATGCAGGCAGGAGTCGGTCGATGTGTGGAGTAATAGTAGTAGATGCAGGCAGCAGTCGCTCTACTTGTTGCGGACGTGATGCCTATATACATGATCATGCCTAGATAATCTCATAATTATTCGCTTTTCTATCAATTGCTCGACAGTAATTTGTTCACCCACCGTAATACTTATGCTATCTTGAGAGAAGCCTCTAGTGAAACCTATGCCCCCCGGGTCTATCTTTTATCATATTTGCTTCCAATCTAATTTTATTTGCATCTTTACTTTTTGCATCTATCTTATAAAATACCAAAAATATATTTATCTTATCATACTATCTCTATCAGATCTCACTTTCGCAAGTGGCCGTGAAGGGATTGACAACCCCTTTATTGCATTGGTTGCGAGTTCTTTGTTTGTTTTTGTAGGTGCGTGGGACTTTTGAGGAGCCTCCTACTAGATTGATACCTTGGTTCTCAAAAACTGAGGGAAATACTTACGCTACTATTACTGCATCACCCTTTCCTCTTTAAGGAAAACCAACACAAGCTCAAGACGTAGCAGGCCTTCGCGGCAGCATAGCCGACCACGGGAGGCGGGAGCACGCTGCACAACCGGCGCTGGTTTGGGCGGCTGGAGCAGGAAGAGCAGAGGTTGAAGAAGCACTACGGCTGTTGGATGTACATCATACGGTCACTGGAGCTAGAATCATTGATATTTATTGACTAAGTTGACGAAGCCCTCCCTCCGCGTCAATTTAGTAGGCCCACAAGTCAGCCTCCCACTATGGTGGGTCCCAGCTAGCAGGGGGAGTAATCATTTTTTGTGCGTAATAAGGAGGCACTTCCTTGCGTGCGAAGATATAGCTGGTGGGTCTGAACTGTCAGCAGGGGGTACATATTTTTTGCGGAATACAGAGGCCCTTCCGGTGGGTCCCATCTGTAAGGTGGAGGAATCATTATTTTGTGCATAATAAGGAGGCATTTCCTTGTGTGCGGCCGTGGACCCAGCTGTCAGCCTCTCCACGTACAGTCCACTTCTGATGGATGCCATTCGTTTACCATGTTGACCAGGCCATCCCGAGAGCACCAGGGGGGTGGACGACGTCGAGGCCTAGGAAGGGAATGACACGAAGCCAGGGAAGACTCGATAGTTGTTTCCCACACGGAGGGGAGTACGAGGGTTTATTGGTTCGTCCATCATCGCCGGAGAATAACAGCAGGTGTGGGTGAGTAGAGGGGTCGCTATGTGACAGCCTGGATTTGCCTTCTCTCTTTTTCCGGACTTTCTTTTGCATTTGCTTTGGATTTTGAGTTTTGAATCAATTCAAATGGAATTGAACACTTGGGCCTACCCTTGATTTTCACCCAAGTTACCCATCCACCTCTAACTCACCTTTACTTCTCTGAAAAACTACAACAGAAGCCCAAGGAATGTTTTTCATAAAAGAGAAATATTCATTTTCTTCCCTGAAAATCACTTCAGAGAAGTATGCTCCAAAGCAACCCCTATATTTCTTGCTCCAAACATCCTGAATAAATTACAAATACTCTTTGAATCCTAGGGCACCTTCCTGACCAAAAATATTGCATAGCTTTTTCGAATATTTTTGCTACAAAAAATCATTTCTGTTTTGGACAGAATGATCACTTTGCACAACAACTATATTTTTGCTTGATCTTTCGGGGCTGATATTTTCTAAGCTTGATTACCCTCCTAAGAGATTGCTAAACCCCAAAGCACAACCTTTAGTTCTCACTAAATTTTTCTCAGTGAAGCTCACAAGTTTCTGTCCAGAAACTTGCCAGGAATATAGCCACTCCCACAGTGCACGTGTGACCCAGCCAACCGTGCAAAACAACCAAAACTACTAAGGACTAACTGCCAGACATGGTGTTTGCACTTACCTCAGCCTGATGCCAAAGTTCACGCGGTGACCACGTTCGTCCAAGGGGGTTGGCATGCGGCTGATGCGCTCTACGGTGCACCAGCTCCTCTGTTCCGCGCGTGCTCGCTGCCCAGGCTGTCGCACCTTGCCAAACCACGCCCCCATCCTTGTTTGAACCTCCATAACTCCACCCTGGCGCTCACCGACGCCAGAGCTCGCCGCAGCGAGCACGGGCACGGTGCGGCCAAGGCAACAGTGCACCCGTGCCCCTGTGCTCGTCGCGTACCGCGCTCCTGAGCTCGTCTACAACCCCCACGTGATCTCCGGCGTCTTCTCCCCCTCTCACTGATACCATTCATCACCGGGCGACACTCTAGAGAGCTCCAGCGAGCTCTCTATCCCCGCCTCGGCCTCGCCTATAAATAGAGCTCCCCCGAGCTCGTTTGTCTCTGCAAACATACTCGGCACTCCTCCACACCACCGTAGGAAGCCGCAACCCGGCCGGGCAGGCCTTTGGCCGCCGTCCCCACCTCGAGCTCGCCAGCAATCCCCATCCTCTACCCCCTCCCTCTCTAGAGACACTCGAGCTCCACAGAGCACTTTGGTGTGTTCGTGGTGGTCCAGTCGTGCGTGCTGGTGCCGTTGGAGCTGCTGGACTAGCCCTGCTTCGCTAGAACCTCCATCACCGACGAGCTCCGCCCGCTGCCTTCGCTGGAGAGCTCCGTTATGACCCCGTCAGGCCACCCCTAGCCGTGCTACGGGTACGGGCATGTGTGTCTCGATCTCCTCTACAATCATATCCTCTCAGACCTCATCGTCGGGCACTCCTCGCCGGAGAAAGTGTCGTCGCCGTGCCGCTCGCCTCTGCTTCTCTCTCTCTCTCACCCCCTCCGGCCTGACCTCTGGGCCCGCTGTCAGCCACTCAGGCCGTGGCCGAAGAGGTATGAGTGGTGGCACCCAGGCGGTTTACGCCTTCGATGTCGCCCTCCCACTGTTTTCCTTTGTAATTCAAATTTAGTTCAAATTTGACTAGAACTTTGACTAGCTGTAACTTTTATTCTACAAGTCCAAATAAGTTGATTATGTTTGCATTCTGTTCTTACTGGAAAATCCTAGCAGCACACCCAAGATGGGATTTTTCCTTGCTGCCTAGAATCTCTGGTAATTTTCAGAAGTGTTCTTGATATTTTCTTGTTGTCATTTGATTTATTTTCAGAAGGTGAAGCTTGTCTTGAACGTATCCAGGAGGAGTGTGAAGCTCCTCTGCACTAAGGCAAGCCACAACAACATTGTCATGGTGTCTTTGCAATATCGATGATTTTCTACTTGAATTTATATGATATTTATTGCATATAGTATTAAAAATAAATAATGCTTGTGTTATTTAGTTTTTCATGATCAATATGCTTAGTTAACAGAAATGAATGCTTGAACTAGTGAGATATAGGTTGAGTAGTTGAACTAAGTAAGTTTGTCATGGCTATAATAATATGATCATCGGTATTATTTTTCCTCTATGCATAATGAGTTTTATTTGATAAATGCCAACTAAAGTGACCAGTAAGAAAGGACCAGAAATGTTGAAAGTTGAATTTGTGCAAGAAACTTTAAATAAGGTTGATCCGTTATTTTCAAGTGATATATGATGCATGATATATTGTTGCATATGCGTGGCATATAGTGACTCGAGCATTTTATTTTCAAGTTAAACCTGATGATAATTGAACTTGAACATAAAGTTGGTCGGGTCATGGTGCCACTAAATCGGGCTGACAAGTGCAACCACATTCGCCTTAGTATGGTGAGGCCGTTAGTCATTCCGTTGTCATGCCTATTGTTGATGCCTCCAACAAGGGAAGGTTATGGGCGTGCGTACCCTGGCCCGGTAAGCAGAGATAACCTTGTGGACCTGTTGTTGTTATGGTACCTTGTCCTCGTTTGGGACTGTTTGGTTGCCACGACGGTGGTTGTGTTGCCTTTGGTAGGCTCAGTCACCCAAGACTGATCCCAGTGGGGAGTTGGTCGGAGTGGCCGTAAGAGTGTCATGGCAATGGGAGAGTTCTGTAGAAATGCCGTTGGTCCATCCGAATGGGAGTGCGAGGCCATGGGTTCTGTGGTGTGGGTAAAGTGCACTACCTCTGCAGAGTGTATTAATCTATCGATAGCCACGCCCGCAGATAAGGGCCCGGTTCGTAAGTAAGTCACACCATGGATCAACTTTCATAAATAAATCTTGCACACTAAGTTATTTACATTGCACTGGTTGAATCATGATGAGGTCAGTGAGATTGACTGTTGTGGTATCACTTGTGATCCGTGAGTGATCACTATTTGGTTACGAGGTAACCAGTTGAACCAAGTATGGCTCTGTTCGTGATCCATCATGATCACTGTTCGCTTGCAAGGCAACCTGTTGGTAAGAAAGAGTCCGAGTGACTCAGTGCACAAGTTTGGTTTCACTGCATGAGTAGCATGTTGCATTCAACTTGATTAAATGTCATGACACTGTTTGTCATTATGGTTCTGTTTGCTGTTAGCTTGCAAGTACATTCAATGTACTGACCTGGCGTGTTATGCCAGATTTCAAGAAAGTCTAGCTGGATCGGAGTGCTGCCATGTCTAGACCGTGTCCACATCGGTGTCCCTGTGCTATGGAGTCCCGCTACGTTGTTGTTCCGTTGCCGTGTAGATGTCGTGCTCGAGGCCCCTTTATGTTCACTAAATAATGTACATATTGTTCAGCCACACCAAGTGTGCCGCTTGGCCTCGCTACTTGATGTAATGTCACACTACGCTTCCGCTAGTTTCAATAAAGTGGTGATTTCTATACCAAGATGTTGTGTATTGCTAGAAGACATGATCTTTGGGTTGGCAATGCAAGGTAAACCGGTCGCTCTGAGCCGGTGTGCCACAGGCTAGGCCAGCGATGGGAGTACGGCGAGGCGGTGATGCCTGCATGGCAGCACGGACGGCCGCAGGAGGAGGGAGCAGTCCCGTCGGCGCTTGTTTGAGCGGCTGGAGCAGGAAGAACAGAGATTGAAGAAGCACGATGGCCATTGGATGGACATCCAACAGGCACTGCTCTCGTGTGTTGACTAAGTTGAACGACATTGCCTGTGCGTCAACCTTTTTTTAGGAAAGCGTACGCGTCAACCTATAATAGGCGCACAAGTCAGTCTCAAATGTGTAGAAAACAGCATACAACCCATCTACCATTATTTCTAATAATATACAGCCCATTCACTAATTCTTAAGGATTATTTTGGATCCATCTTCTTTTTGTTAGCATTACAACCCATATTATGGCCACGGTTAAAAATTATAGGAAATTTTGCATATTTTGGTGTGGTCAGCTGTTTTAAATCCGGACATTTCGAGTCACATTCAAACTAATTTGAAAAATAAATTCATGTCAATATCAAATTCAAATAATTGTCCATGTATAAAAATCAATGGAATTTAAAATCTCGAAATAAAAAAATAAATTTGAAACTAATTGCCGGTTTGATTCGGTTTAAAAATGTACAGCCCATTTCTCATTACTGATAGCCCATTTTCTTGTCTTGAAAGATTTGCAGCCCAGCAGTGTTGACAAAGCAAGTAGGCCTCGGTTGGGTATTCTGCAAAAGAACAAAAAGACTGGGCTAGCAATTTTTAGAAAGAAAAAAACTACTGGGCTGGTCTTGTGGTAAACATAAAAGAAAAGGTTGGCTAGACAGGACAGAGTGCTCCACACAGCCCAGTTGACACCCTACTTTTGTCTAAAAAACAAAGATAACTGGGGAAGCTACTTCCCTAAAAAAACTAGGCAAGTTACTGGGTCCCTAGTGTCAGTCGCTCGTTGTGCAATTCTCTCGTTTATTGACTATGTTGACATGGCATGGGACCCAGATGTCAGAAATCCATTAGGAGGAACCATTTTTCTGGCTTGAAATAAGAAGGCACTTGCTTGCGTACTGCCATGACCCTGGTGGGTCCCTGCTGTCATCCTCTCCACGTACAATCATCTCCTGATTGTGTACGTGTCAACCTAGTAGGCCCAGAAGTCAGCCTCTAAACCCGTGGCAGACAAATACAGCCCATTTAAAAAAATAACAGCCAATTCCATACGTTCACACGGAAAGTTCAACATACAGAGCAAAGTAACAGGTCTGACCAGATATAGACTACTGAACTTCCACGTTGACAAATATCATAGCTAAGTTAACTATCTACTCCCACTAATACTCTAGTGTACAAGTACTGACTTACTCCTAGCTAACTAGACGATGTCGGCCGCCATCTACACTACATGGTAAATACCAGCACTAACGTCCTCCTCCTCGCCTTGGACTTGCCGGAGGTGCGGTAGGGTGCGTTGCTCGCGCACATTGGCCCTTTCCATGCCGGCGTGGTCCACCGAAGCTTCGATTTCTAATCAGGAAACCCACTTGATGAGATGATAGTAAAATTCAGCGTCACGCATGCGTGCTTGCCCGAAGCCTCTAGGGCTATTTTTCGGGAACCAGCCTCCACGTAGTCGGCCTAGTCGCGGGCGCTCTGCTCGTGACTCAAAGAGGCGGTGCGCTGCTGCTCCATGCCCCGCTGGCAGTGCAAATTGGCGATACGCTGCTCCTCCGCTAGGCGGTCACGCTCCAAGAAGTCCTCGATCTCCGCATTGCCATCTAAAGACCGATAGAATGCCTCCTCCCTCCGTCTTCCTTCTGGTGAATAACAGAACACTAGCTCCGGCGGTGAGCGCCTCTAGTGTTGCCTATTGCGAAAGGTTGGGGGCATGACGGATGTGGCGAGAGCAAGGGCAAGTGGCGAGCGACATCGGACCGATGGTTTTTTAGGGGAGACGATAGGGTGAGTTGGGTGACAATGCTATGGGACGCTGGAACCAGTAATTATAGGCGGATAGTGTACGTGTAGTAGCATGTCACGGGAAACGTTATGGTGATAAAAATCTCACCAACCAAGGTAGTTGAATTAGCATGTCACGGGAAACGCGGCACTCATCGGAACTCAATGCATAAGCAGGTTGTGCCCCCCGTTCCGTTAGTGGTGCGTCCCGTCCGTGCTGGCTGACGGTGCTACTCTCGGCATGACGGTCAAACTAGTGCACTCGAATCATCCAGATGAGGTACGCCTTCCTTGTCAAAAATGATTCCACCACTCATCATCTACCCTGGTTGGTGAGATTTTTGAATTGAGCCCTGCAAACCGGAAAGGAGGTACTCATCCGTCTAGGTGAATAAGTCATCTGAGGTTATGTACCGTGACCAAGGAGGAGGGGAAAACGAGAGAACTTAATGTTTATTTGCCAATTAATATCACTACATGCAATGAACTAACCACTGCATGTCGTGTTTTATGTCTAAAGTCATTAAAAGCATGCACACCACACATTTCTTACTGGTTGATATGTCAAGAAACAGAAACAAGGTAGAAGTTAATGCACCACGCCTAAGTGTTTTGTGATTATTTAGTTTTCATAAGATGACTTAAACACCTAGACGGTGCTACTCTCGGCATGACGGTCAAACTAGTGTAATCAAATCATGCAGATGAGGTACTCCCTCCTTGTCAAAAATGATTCCACCACTCATCATCTACCCTGGTTGGTGAGATTTTTGAATTGAGCCCTGCAAACCGGAAAGGAGGTAGTACATGCGTGATCCGCTATTTATTCGTGTAGGATCCAGTAGGTCGGATAGTGTACGTGTAGGATCAAGTAGGTCAGATAGTGTACGTGTAGGATCGCATTAGCTGATGAACGTTCGCTGGGACATAAGGCATTTGCGACGTTTTTGCTGGTAGTTTCTTCAGATTCGCATGACATTTTCTTCAGAACAACATGTCAGTTTCTTCAGATACGCATGGCATTTTCTTCAGAACAGCTTGTCAGTTTCTTCAGAGATAGGCATTTTTATTCAGAAAACTGCCACCTTTGGATCTTGCATCGCAACTAAAACTGCGAGGAGTGTATTAGTAGGCTAACTAGTGATCGATAAGTAACTTGTAAACACTGAGCGAACAGAAATAGGGAACTGCTAGTAACTTGTAAACACTGAGGACACAGAAATCAGGATCATGATGTGCAGAGTAGTAAGAGCCGATCCGTTTGAAATGTTCACACGAGACTCACAGGCCTGGCATTGTAATATGTTCACATTAGTGGCCCAAATTCACAACCAACTAGTAACTTATTAACGCATCTCAATGATTCATAGATCATATACAAATATGTAGCTCCAAAAGCAAAGATCTAGAAAAACATATGTTCTTCCTACTAACATGGATGCTTCTCTAGGCGAACATTCAGTACAGAGTGAAAGACAAATTTGTTTGTGAAGTCTACAATTCCTCTTGCAAACGTAAGTTGTTTCACCAACAGCTGGAACCACGAGAATGAACCACACATGATGGAGGAACATCCACTGCAATATGATTTGGTCTTCTCTCAATCACACGGCGAGACAATTTTCAGAATACAAACTTTAACTTAGGCAAAATTATGCCCATTGTATAATCAGACCAAAGCAATGAAGCACCTAGTGTTGGCCTATAAATAGTACAGTACTACTTTTGTGCAGTCCATGAAGTGACTATCCAGTCTTTCTGTGCCTATTTTCAAATGGCACTGCATGCAGTGACTATACTATTCTTTTGTGCAGTTCCACCAAAAGTGAGGTCACTTTGTTTGTTCGGGAAGACATCTGTATGCACAAATATCAACCAACTAGTAAACATATACCCCACCTTGTATTTTCGATTTAAACACACCTCTTCCGCTTAGCATCTGTCATGTTTTGCACTGGACAATTTGATAATGTCATGTTTGGCCCTCGACAATTTTGTACTGAATTGATTTGCTAGTTCAGAGCAGAAATATAGCACCTGTTCTTCACCAGACCAAGGATATCCATGTTCGCAGTGATGGAAGAGGTGAAATTGATACAACCGAAATTGAGCATCCAATCATTGAATCATGTCCTGCACCTCCAATGTAGGTCCACCCTGCCAATAAATTCACATGCAAACCACTAATATTACTATCTAAAAACAGTACAAAAAGAGTAGCAAGATAGTAGCAAACCATGTACCTTCATAATGGATAGCTCATAGTGCCACCAATTCGATATAAAGGTTTGGAAGAAAACATGCTCCTAATGTTGAACCATTTGGACTTTTTGTGCAGTTCCACTAAAATCGAGCATCCCTGTTTGCATAGATATTGAAAGTGTGATTACTATAAAAGTGGCACTAGTTGAAGCATAGACTCAGAAATATAAGCATTCCAATTTCTTAATGGAAAAAGGTGGCAAGACTGTTTCTAACCACCTGTTTGAAGGAATAAATAAGGCAATAGCGGCTGATGTCAGGAAGGCATATATAGTTCTTTCTGAAAAATGAACGATTCCTGACCTTTCCTCTTCTTTAAGCATATTTTGTGCAGCTCAACTACAATAAAATGCCATCACTGATACGTCTCGAACGTATCTATAATTTTTGATTGTTCCATGCTATTATATTACCCATTTTGGATGTTTATGGGCTTTATTTTACACATTTATATCATTTTTGGGACTAACCTACTAACCGGAGGCCCAGCCCGTATTGCTCTTTTTTTTGCCTATTTCAGTATTTCGAAGAAAAGGAATATCAAACGGAGTCCAAATGGAATGAAACCTTCGGGAGCGTGATTTTTGGAACGAACGTGATCCAGAGGACTTGGAGTGCAAGTCAAGAAGCAATCAAGGCGGCCAAGAGATAGGAGGGCGCACCCAGCCCTCCTGGGCGTGCCCCTGTCTCCTAGGCCCCTCGAGCGTCCACTGACCTACTTCTTACTCCTATATATACCCACGTACCCCAAAAACATCCAGGGAGCCAACGAAAAACAATTTCCACCATCGTAACCTTCTGTATCCGCGAGATCCCATCTTGGAGCCTTTGCCGGCGCTCCGCCGAAGGGGGAATCGACCATGGAGGACTTCTACATCAACACCATAGACCCTCCGATGAGTTGTGAGTAGTTTATGATAGACCTTCGGGTCCATAGTTATTAGCTAGATGGCTTCTTCTCGCTTTTTGGATCTCAATACAATATTCTCCCCCTCTCTTGTGGAGATCTATTTGATGTAACTCTTTTTGCGGTGTGTTTGTCGAGATCCGATGAATTGTGGGTTTATGATCAAGTTTATCTATGAGAAATATTTGAATCTTCTCTGAATTCTTTTATGTATGATTGAGTTATCTTTGCAAGTCTCTTCGAATTATCATTTTGGTTTGGCCTACTAGATTGATCTTTCTTGCCATGGCAGAAGTGCTTAGCTTTGGGTTCAATCTTGCGGTGTCCTTACCCAGTGACAGAAAGGGTTGCAAGGCATGTATTGTATTGTTGCCATCGAGGATAAAAAGATGGGGTTTATATCATATTGCATGAGTTTATCCCTCTACATCATGTCATCTTTCTTAATGCGTTACTCTATTCTTATGAACTTAATACTCTAGATGCATGCTGGATAGCGGTCGTGTGTGGAGTAATAGTAGTAGATGCAGGCAGGATTCGGTCTACTTGTCGCGGACGTGATGCCTATATACATGATCATGCCTAGATGATCTCATAATTATTCGCTTTTCTATCAATTGCTCGACAATAATTTATTTACCCACCGTAATACTTATGCTATCTTGAGAGAAGCCTCTAGTGAAACCTATGGCCCCCGGTCTATCTTTTATCATATAAGTTTTCAATCTACTTTTATTTGCATCTTTACTTTTTGCATCTATATTATAAAATACAAAATATATATTTATCTTATCATACTATCTCTATCCGATCTCACTTTTGCAAGTGGCCGTGAAGGGATTGACAACCCCTTGATTGCGTTGGTTGCGAGTTTTTTGTTTGTTTGTATAGGTGCGTGGGACTTTTGAGGAGCCTCTTACTGGATTGATACCTTGGTTCTCAAAAACTGAGGGAAATACTTACGCTACTTTGCTGCATCACCCTTTCCTCTTCAAGGAAAACCAACGCAAGCTCAAGATGTAGCAATCACCGCCTTGACAATTCAGTGACACTATACAAAAAGAAATGACATAACATTAGATCATGATGTCAGGTATGTAATCGACATGTATGTAATCTATAAACATTAATAGTGCAAAAATCTGAAGGTAGTAACAAGTTTCATCGTGGTATACTGGCTATACAACAACATTAGAATGCCTTAGCTTAAAAATCTTTAATACATCCACAATCAACAGCTAACCCTGAACTAATCCAGTGACATTAAATGGCATTGCTTAAATTTATTGGTGGCATTAGACTGAGTGTTGCATTAGTTAAATGTGGCATCACTTTAGCAGTAGCATTGCTTGAATTTACAGCTGGAGTTATACTAACAGCAAAAAAGTGGCAATAAGAGCATGGGATTCCCATTCGGACAGTGGGCGCACCAGTACGATGTCCCTCTATGGACGCATAGAGTGGTGCCCAGAGCAACAAATATCCAGGCAGCATATGTGGATCATGTCCCATTTTTGTTCTCTTTAGCCACCTTTTTCCTATGTGAGGACAACAAACCAATCGACCTAGTCATTCTCTATTGTGCTGCCATGCCTTTCTACCCCTTTTCACCCTTTTTCAACCAAGAGACACGAGACTCGTTCCTTAGCTACTAATTTTCCCCTTTTCAACCTAGATGCAGGTTCGATGCCTAGTCTCTTGGACAGTACTTTCTCCCTTCCTTTCCTTATTCATCCCAGACATGGATTAGTCTGCATCAAGTAGGGTTTCCTTTAATAGTGCAAATTAAGGTTTTCATCTGCGTGACCAGCACAGCAGAGAATAGCAAATTGGGAAGATGGTGGAGTGGAAAAAGATCCACATGCAGCGACGTGGCAGATGGGGCAATAGAACAAGGGTATGGTTCGAAAAGAGGTAGCATACCTGAGGGTCGGCGGGAAGTGGCTTCGCTCATGGACGTCGTCCTCCTCACACACTATGGCAGTGATCTTGGGGACAGAGGCCATCCCACGAGGGCACTAGGTCTGAGAGGACGGCCTTGTAGTTAGTGCGTGACCTCGCTCGCCGCCGACGAGTGCGTCAATGCTACACGTCCTTTTCTTCCCCAACGGAAATGAGACCACCGGTGAGGATGGAGAGAGATGTCGTCTTTTTTAGATCCGGAGAGAGGGTGATAGTGTGAGAAGCAAGTGGGCATCCCTTAGCAAGAAAGCGCTGAAGCTCCAGCCTATATATCTTTTTTGATACTAGTACTAGAGGTGGAGTGGTGGTAGAGTACTTTATATTTTCTCTGCATACAGTACCAGTTAGTCGTGCTTCAAAACTGAACGGCACGCCATTAAAATAATAAAGATCGATAACTAATGCAGCACCTCGGGCCAACACAGCCAGATCGCATTTTGCATGATAAATTACACACCATGTTTCGTTGACATGTGGTCCCATTCCAATATGTCAGTGAGACGACGGCGAGTCCTTTTGTACAATTTCCGAACGAACGTCTATGTAGGCCGGGGTGCCTCTTCGTGTACCGTGGCAACTGTCCACCGCCTCTTCGCCTTTCCCTCTCGATTTGGAACTACTGTTACATGCTCTTCCTCCCTCCTCCATTTTCCTTCCCCCTTCCTTCTTCCATTGTTCGATCGTCTTCTCCATGGAGGGAATAGGCCGGAAAAGACCCCATTATTCTTGCCCCGATCTGAAAGATGACGTGGTGGAGGAACTCATTGATCGGTGCGACGTCATCACCTCGGCTAGCATGTAAAGTTTGTTCAAGACCATTCTCGACTCAACTAATAACATCATTACAAGGAACCCAAGGGTCCAGGAGCAGTTTGATCTCCCCTATCTTCTTCGCCATGACCTTGCTGACCGGCATGCGGACGATGGAGGCCTCGCCATGTGCAAGTTGATGCCGCTTGATAATGATACGTGTGATGTTAAGATGCCGTCACTTGATGGTAAGGCTTGGGAAGGCGCAAATGGAGATTGGGTTGTTTATATTGGGTCCAACTGTGAGTGGGAACTTGTGAATGTGTACACTCATCACCAGGTTCCACTTCCAAAAATCTCAGACTGTCCAGAGGTTGAGCACACCGGTATTCTACGCACGTTCAGATACGATCATGGTGACTGTCGTCTATGGAAGATAGCAATTTGTCGAGTTCCCAACCGCTCTTGGTATTACACGAACTATGAAGTTGTTGCTATCTTCGACAAGCTTCTTGCCATCGTTACTTCCACGCCTCGATGGAAATTGCTCAAAAATCAATTTCTATACACGGATGAGTAAGTGATGCAATTCAATACAAGGGTCTTGTTTTTGCTGCCACCACTCATGGCATTGTTTTTTCATGGGATCCTTATGCTTTCGGTATATTTGTCTTCCACCGTAATTATAATTGTTTCATCCACATGCATGTGGGTTAGCTAGTTTCCATTTACTAATTAACCTTCTTGTGTTTCCAAGGTCCTGTGAACATTCCACCACCTATAGTTGAAAAAATTTATAACCAACGGGAGATGACGATGGTGATGATCACGAGCACGAGGACGAGTAGGACCATATACTCAGTGGCGCCTGGCAACTTATTCCGATGGATCACCTCTTCTTGTCTGTGTACAGGGCATTGCTGATGATACTAAGGAAGCAGGTGTTGTCTCGCATGGTCGCACTCTCCGGACCTATTCCAAAATCTTGCAGGGTATTCGGGATGGATACTAGTGTGCTAGCGCCAACACCTGCTCCCTAGTTCAGTATTGATAGTCCTAAAGGAAACTCACTCTTCCTTGGACTAAACTATCCAATGATGGTGAAAGGCGATCCAGCTGCTGTTGACACAACGTTACTACCATTTATCAGAAGCAATTGTATCTATATGTCGTACTTTGCTCTACTTCCCTACCGTGGCCTTCACAATATGTGTCCCCACATAGGCCGCTTCAGCCTGGATGATCAGTCATGCATTGGTCTCGAGATTAATAGTAGCTGGCCCTTCCCAGAGAATGACGTCTGGTTCAAAGCAAGTGTTTCCAATGTAGACGAGTGGTTGAGCTGAAGTTCATTTCATTGCTTGTTATTTGTTGTGTGATGAAAACTTTAGTATTTATAATGTATCCTCATTGTCGTCGTGGGTTGATAACATGTTGTATGTAATGCTAAATTATATGCCTGTGATAAACTTACTGAATTTATGAATGGCTTTCGAGTCGCTTCACAGAGTGGGTGCTGCGACGAGGCAAAAAGATATTTTTCCGAATACATAAGTGTACGTGCATTGCAACAGGTTATCAGATGAGCCCAATCAACAATAGTACTACTATTTGTTCTAGCTTCACATGCTTCGCGCGTCGGGCGGGTGTTTTAATTGTAGCTGCGAATCCCATCATCCTTGGTCCTCGGATGAGTTTGCATTCCGATGTTTGGGTTCAAACTTCCAAAACGGTTGCACTATCTCCACGTCTATGTATATGTAATACAACAAGTTTTAAACTTGAGACCAGCCATCCACCCTCACAAAGAACACTTTTTAACCTAGCACAATCTCCAGGAAATTTGGCAACAGTGTGAGGTGGGCCATATGTTAACGTGTTCGTTGTACGTAACCAGCACCTCGAATCCTCGATATATAGTGGGGTGGCATGGGCCAGAACAAGCATTCACGTACAGGAGTACATCACACGCCACCAGCATGACTTCCATCTAACACCATATTTCGCGGAGTCTGTGCTAGAGCTATCTCTTCAACCTCCGGCCTTGTTTCTCTAACTCAGCCATCGCGTGGCGGGCGAGGTGGGGGTTTGCCGATAGTCGATTTCCTCAACTGCGGTCCCACATGGGACATCCAGCATCCAGGTTGTGTCATGCAAGAAAATGGAGTGCTAGTTGAAGCCACGTGATGTGCATCTTGGGTTAAACTGTAAATAGAATCTTACTCTTGATTAAATCCAAAAGCGGCCACCGAAGATCTTTATTGGATTTGTTTTTCATCACGAGCACGTCGAGGTGAAAGATGTGCAGGTTCAGTGGGTCATCTCGCATTTTCACTCACATGTGGGACCGCATGTGAGCAAATAGACAATGGGCTTCATGCATCTGCTAACTAGCTGAGAAGAGAGAGAGAGAGAGGAGGGCTGAGCACGGACTCCAAGAAATTTGTTCTACGTAACCAGCACCTAGATATAGGCTCGATATAGTGGGGTGGCATGGGCCATAACTAGCATTCACGTCTAGCAGTGCGGCAGACGCCACCCACACGAGTCCCATATGACAACAATTTCTTGGAGTTTGTGCTACATCCATCTCTTCTCCCTCCTGTTTTCTCCGCCATCGCGCAGTGGGCGGGGTGGGGGTTTGCCGATAGTCAGTTTGCTCAACTGCAGTCCCAGTTGTATGTGAAAATGCAACACAACACGCATTCCCCGTGAGCGGCGTGCCAGGCCAACCGTGTGGGGGTGTGACGTGAACACAACAGGCTTTTCCTTTTGAACTTGTAACTTGTAAAATTTGGATCTGCTCCATGGCGAGACCGACAGATAGAAATAACATTTTTTCCTAGAGTAATGAGAAGTTTGGTTCTGGCGCGGTTCATGCATGGAGTACGTACAAAAATTATGAAGTTGGTGTGAAAAGTAAGATAATTACTAGTAGTACAATATACTACTACATGGATTTGACGGAAAGATAAAAATACATACGGATCCATCAACGACATCTTCATGCCCTAGTGCGCTGGGACACCAACCGATGTGTGAGGAGCAACAGAATTGGCGATGAGCTCAACGTGCTTCTGAACAATGCCGTCCAAGGTTGCATGCGGTCCAAGAAGGCCAGCGACATATCGTCCTCCTCTTGCATGTAGTAGTCCTTGTGGACGATTTGCATGTAGACGTGGGTGATTATGTCGACGGTGTCTTGCTGCACCAGGCGCTGTGCGGCGAGCGCGACTTTGAGGTGGACATTCTCTGGCGCGACGGCGGGCAGTCGCAGGGCCACCAGTTCATCGAAGAGCATGTCACCACAGAGGCCATTGATGGTGGCAGGCATCGCACAGCCTAGACGCGTGGGCTGGAGGCATACGTCAAGGTCGTCCACGAGCTTCTTGACGGTGGTGAACTTGTTGAGGAAGTCGACGAGGACCTCGCCGAACAAAGAGACGAAGCTGTCGTTGATACGTCCCCATCGTATCTACTTTTCCAAACACTTTTTCCCTTGTTTTGGACTGTAACTTGCATGATTTGAATGGAACTAACACGGACTGACATTGTTTTCAGTAGAATTGCCATGGTGTTATTTTTGTGCAGAAATAAAAGTTCTCGGAATGACCTGAAACTCCATGGAGAATATTTTTGGAATTAACAAAAAATACTGGCGAAAGAATCAAGACCAGGGGGCCCACACCCTGTCCACGAGGGTGGGAAGTGCGCCTACCCCCTAGGCGTGCCCCCTGCCTCATGGGCCCCTTGGTGCTCCACCGACCTCAATTCCAACTTTATATTCACGTTCAGGGAGAAAAAAAATTGAGAGATGGATCCATCGCATTTTACGGTACGGAGCCGTCGCCAAGCCCTAATCTCTCTCGAGAGGGCTGATCTGGAGTCCGTTCGGGGCTCCGGAGAGGGGAATCCGTCGTCGTTGTCATCATCAACCATCCTCCATCACCAATTTCATGATGCTCACCGCCGTGTGTGAATAATTCCATCGTAGGCTTGTTGGACGGTTATGGGTTGGATGATATTTACCATGTAATCGAGTCAGTTTTGTTAGGGTTTGATCCCTAGTATCCACTATGTTCTGAGATTGATGTTGATATGACTTTGCTATGCTTAATGTTTGTCACTAGGGCCCGAGTGCCATGATTTCAGATCTGAACTGTCGGAGACCCCTTTAGCATATAAAAGGAGGCCCATGCGCAACGTAGAAGGGGGTTCGAGGGAGAAAAACACTCACGCTCGGTCTCGTTAGCCGCTAGTGTGTACTGTAGCACTCAGCGCTCCCGAGCAAGAACTCAATACACTCAGACATGCAGCAGTAGGAGTGTTATCTCTCCGGAGAGCTCCGAAGCTGGGTAAACCGCTCGTGTGCTTTGCCTCGATCCGCTCTTCGTGCGATCTCCGCCCCCCGCCGAACTGAAAGGGGCTCGGTCCGCCGGTCCCATAGGTGTTCGTGGATCAGTTTCCCCGACATCTTTGGCGCGCCAGGTAGGGGGCGTCGAGGTTGTCTGAACCTGATCCGGCGTTCACACGAGCTAAATCTTCATCTTCTTCATCGACATGCCACCGAAGAAGAAGGCTTCGGCGGTAGCTGTTTCGTCCACGTCGATCCCACCACCACCGGAGCAAACGGGTGGTGGGGTTGACGCTGGCGGAAGAACGGACATCGACGAGGGAGCTCACGGTGCTGCCAGGTCCAAGGACAGGGCCGCGCAGACCTCGGCGTCCGTACATGCACCGCGCCCATCTCAGGAGGTGCAGGACCGACAGCGTCATGGTATTCACAGTGCCATACGTTTGTTGGACCAAGATCGAGCTGGTGGATGTCAGGGTGCTCAAGACCAGCATGCACGCCAACATGCTGGCACGAGCGAGACACGGTCGCCTGGACGGGATACTGCTCCTTCTAACATAGTTAGAAGTCCGAGCATATCCCGCTCCTCGCGCCGTTCGCCACTGCCGCCCACCACTCCAGCAGAAGCTTTGGCGTGAGCTCAACTGCTCCTGGATTACCCTCCAACGGCAGACAAGATAGATGAATGGAGGGCCACCATTCAGAGTCTCATCGGCTTCGCCAACAGCGACACTCGTGATCTGCGGCAAGTCCAGTGGCCCAGCACGAAGAATTTCAAGCCAGATGTACCAGAGAAGTACGACGGCAAGTTGCATCCGTCGGAGTTCCTCAGCATCTACACCATCGTGGTGCAAGCTGCCGGGGGGCGGGACGACAAGATCCTGGCCAACTACTTACCGCTGGTGCTCAAGCCCAATGTCAGATCCTGGCTCATGCACTTGCCGGACAACTCCATATCCTCCTGGGCAGACCTATGCCATCAGTTTGTCGGCGCCTTTACAGGCGGCCACAAGCCTCATGGCCAAGAGAGCGACCTTCATCTGCTCGCCCAGAAGGAAGGAGAGCCCCTGCGCAAGTACATTCAGAGAATCAGCCGCGTACAGCACAACATCCCAGATGTCCACCCTGCCGCGGTAATCAGCGCGTTCCATCAGAACATGCGAAACCGCAGGATGCGGGAGGAGATGGTGATGTGCAAGATCAGAGACGTCAGTGAGCTATATGCCCTGGCCGACAAGTGTGCACGTGCTGAGGAACGGAGGAAACTCCCCGGAGAGAATACAGGAGCAGGAGGATCTGATAGTGAGGAGACTGCCCCGGCAAAGAGAAACCGGCGGCAGAACAACAGGAAAAAGAAAGGCAAAGATGTGCTAGTCGTTGAGCAGTCCGGCAATGGAGGTGGCGCCAAGAAAGCCAAAGCTGGTAGCTCCGGTGAGCAGATTGCCGCATACACCAACTACCAGGCTGTGGCGGTCACCGACAAGCAGGACGGCACCAACAAGCAGTACTGCAAGATCCACCGCACCAAGGGCCATGACCTCCAAAGCTGCAAGAAGGTCGAGCAGCTTGTCGAGTAGCAAAAGGCTGAATACGAGCGATGCGACAAGGAGAGAGCCCAGGAAGGTGCTAGAGGAGCCGGCAAGAAACGCCCCGGCAGAGGAGGACGCCGCGGCAAGGCCAAGCAGCGGCAAGGAGACAGACCTCCCTGCGGCCGCGACAAGGATAAAGATGACGATGACGATGAAGATATGGATGATGACGAGACCGATGAGCAGGAGTTCCAGAAAGCCACAGAGGTCCTATGCATTGACGGCGGTGCTTCTCTGCATACTTCACACCGCCAGCTCAAGCAGTGGGTGCGGGAAGTCAATGCGGCAGAACCACCCGTCGAGTCACGCAAGCCTCTGAAATGGTCCAACATGCCTATCATCTTTGATATTGAGGACCACCCTGATCGCATAACTGCGGTCAGGTGCTTGCCAATGTTGGTTTCACCAACTATCCGCAACCTCAAGGTCACTAAGATGCTAGTTGACGGCGGTGCCAGCTTGAACCTGATCTCCTCCGCGGCACTCCAGAAACTCAAGATCCCTGATGGCGAGCTTGAAGAGATCGACACTTTCCAAGGAATCAATCCGGGAAGGAGCAAGCCGAAGGGAAAGATCACGTTGCCGGTGACATTTGGCAGCGAGTTGAACTTCAGGACTGAGAGGGTCACTTTTGACGTTGCTGACTTTCCATAGCCTTACAATGGGATACTCGGCCGTCCAGCACTCGCCAAATTCATGGCAGCCTCTCAATATGCATACAACATGCTAAAGATGCTAGGCCCTATAAGTGTCATCTCTGTCCCTGGTGACAAGAAGGATGCTCTTATCTGCGCCGACAAGATCTACCGGGAAGCAGCAGCCGCAACAGATCGCAAGTCACTTGCCGTTGAAGCTCCCGAGGCGAAGAACAAGACCAAGTCCGGCAAGAATTCTGATGCCTACTCCGGCAAGCGCACCTCTTCGGAGTGTTGCGCTATCGTCGAGAACGCACCATCGAGCTCCACCGGCAAGTGTAAGAAGACAATGGCAGCTCCACCAGAGACCAAGAAGGTGTCCGCCAAGGAGGATGGCACTGGTGGTACTTTCACCATCAGTGCCACTCTCGACCCTAAATAGGAAAGCGCGCTCGTTGCTTTCCTGCGGGCGAACGTTGACGTATTTGCGTGGCAACCGTCTGACATCCCCGGTGTTCCCAGGAAAGTAATCGAGCACCATCTTGCCGTCTGTCCTCATGCACGGCCCGTCAAGCAGAAAGTCAGGAAACAGGTAGTGGAGCGCCAAGAATTCATCGCAGAAGAAATCAAGAAATTGGAAGCAGCAGGCCTTGTCAGAGGAGTGCTCCATCCTACGTGGTTGGCCAACCCTGTAATCATGCGCAAGGCAAACGGGAAATGGAGGCTTTGTATCGACTTTACCGATGTCAATAAAGCTTGTCCCAAAGACCCATTTCCCTTGCCGCGCATCGACCAGATTGTTGACTCCACGGCCAGATGTGACTTGCTTTCATTTCTTGATGCATACTCAGGATACCATCAGATCTTCATGGCAGAAGAGGATGAGGAGAAGACCGCATTCATCACCCCATGTGGTACATACTGTTTCGTATGGATGCCTTTCGGTTTAAAGAATGCTGGTTCAACATTTGCAAGGGTAGTCCATGATGCTTTTGAGCCGCAAATACACAGAAATGTGGAAGCCTACATGGATGACATCATGGTCAAGAGCAAGGACAAGGCGACTCTGATTCAAGATTTAGACGAAACCTTCGCAAATCTGCGCAAGATCAACCTCAAGCTTGACCCCGAGAAGTGTGTGTTTGGAGTCCCCTCCGGCAAGCTTCTCGGGTTCTTCGTGTCTCAGCGGGGAATTGAAGCCAATCCCGACAAGATCAAGGCCATTGAGCAGATTGAAGCACCAAAGCGCGTTAAGGATGTACGAAGACTTGCCGGTTGCGTAGCTGCTCTCAGCAGGTTTATCTCTAAGTCTGCTGAGCGCGCCCTGCCATTTTTCAAAATATTGAAAAAGGTAGGTCCAATGAAATGGACTCCGGAAGCGGAGGCTGCACTGCAGGACTTAAAGAGATACCTGTCCTCCACTCCAACACTTGTCGCACCTAGGCCACAAGAGAAGTTGCTGCTATATATAGCGGCAACCAATCAAGTGGTTAGTGCTGCATTAGTAGCGGAGAGGGATGCGGATGATGAGCCAGCAACCACGGCAGATGCATCCAGCAACAAGCAAGGGACTTCACCGGCAAGCTCTGGTCCCGACAAAGATGGATATGTGCAGGCGCATGAGAAGATGCAGAAAAGAATGGTGCAGCGCCCAGTTTACTTTGTCAGTTCCCTTCTGCAGGGTGCTAGGTCAAGGTACTCTAGTGTGCAGAAATTGCTTTTCGGCCTTCTCATGGCCTCGAGAAAGTTGCGCCATTACTTCCAAGCACATGAGATCACAGTCGTCACTCGTTTTCCGCTGAAGAGGATACTGCAAAATCCAGAAGCAACGGGCAGGATTGTCGAGTGGGCACTGGAACTGTCAAGCTTTGGCCTCAAGTTTGAGAGCACTTCAACTATCCAAAGCAGAGCATTGGCGGAGTTCATAGCAGAATGGATGCCAACACAAGATGAAGAAATTCCAGAAACAAGCATCCCCGTCAAGGAAGCAAGCAAAGAGTGGCTGATGTACTTTGATGGTGCCTTCTCGCTGCAAGGCGTCGGTGCGGGTGTGCTACTTGTTGCACCCACCAGAGAGCACCTCAAGTACGTAGTCCAGATGCACTTTCCCAAGGATCAAGCAACGATGTCACAGCCCCAGATCAGCCCTTGTTTGTTTTTGCTTTAGCATCCATGCAACATGTTTAAATTTTATGAAATTTGAAATGGGGATGACCAAGCCCTAGCACCAAAGCATTGCAAATAGGTTCAACTTCAAAATATTTTCAAGAACCCAAATTGGTTTGCAAAAATGTTCATGATTACTGGAAAAGGGTGAAAACCATATTCAGAGATGATGGATATTTTTCCAAGACATTTTTGGATTTTTGATTAAACCATATTGTATTTGAATTGGGGCATTTAAATACTGTTAATATTTTTAAATGCTCCAACAATTCTGAAAATAGTTGAGGGCCTCTGTAATAATTCAGTTAATGTCCACAATTATTCTCAGGATTTATAAAAAATGATTTAGTGTCTAAAACTAAATCAAAACAAACTACAGAAAATAGAAATAGAAAAGAGGAAATAAAAGAAAGGGAGAGAAGGCCACCAGGCCACCTACCTAACTTACCTGGCGCCCACTTACCTGGCCCAGCACGACCCAGCCCATCTCCACTCCCCCTGTCGTCTTCCTCCTCGCCAGAAGGACCGAGGCGTGGCGCGCGCCCGAGAGGCCTCGGCCACCTCCTGCTTCCTCCTTGACGCCCCGGTGACGCCACGCGCCTCCCCGACCCCCTCTCACCTCTCCCTCACTCGCTGCACCCTCTCTCCCTCCCCTGACTCCCTTCCCCGAGCACACCCGAGAGTCGCCGTCGCCGCCGTTCGCCATAGCCGCAGCCACCAGCCCTCCCTCGCCCTTCCGCCAGTTCCAGAAGCTCCGCCGCTGACCTCTACACCGTCCCCGCCAAGCCACACGAGCGGACGCGCCCTGCCGCGGCTTCCCCGACCTCTTCTTCAAGCTTCAGCCGCCGAGATCGCGGGCGACCGTGTGCCCTCCCTGACGCCTCCCCGAGCTCCCCGAGGCCACCGTCGCAACCCCTGTGAGCCTCCGGTCGATTCCCCTCGTCTCCCCGCGTCGATTTCGCGCCCTAGCCACAGATGCACATAGCCGAGTTGTGCTCGCCGCCGGCGAAGTCGTCACCATGGCTTGAGCAAGCCCAGCTTGCCCCTGAGCATGTCATCGCGCTCGCGCTGCTCCCAGGAGCCGATCTAGCCCACCCGTTCGTCTCACCGTGCACCACAACGCCGATTCCAAGCACACCCGAACTCCGGCCGCCGCCTTGGAGCTCGCCGTCGTCGGCTCCGGCCACCATAGGTCCGGCCACCACCACCGTTCGACGCGCACCACTGCGTGCGTTTGAATGCAACTAACCGCGCTCGAAATGATGCCCTGAGGGCAATTTCCGAAGCCCGCCGCCGCATCTGGCCTCGCCGGCGTCATGTCGCCGGTGGGGTTGACCTACTTGACCACGGCGGAACCCCCCCTGGGTCGATGACAGGTGGGGCCAGCCCCTGTTAATTAGTTTAGGTGTTAGATTAGTTAACACTAATTAAGTTAGTTAATTATTTAAGCCACTGACATGTGGGCCCAGCCCTGCTGACATTTTCGTTAGTATTAGTTTAACCCTAATCAACCCAGTTAACCAACTGAGTCACTGACACGCGGGACCCACTGTCAGGTTTGACCTGGACCCGCCTAGTTGACCTGCTGACATCAGCATGACCTAGTGCTGACGCAATAAATCATTTTCTGGTTTTAAAATAATTCAGGAAATTCGAGAAAATTGTATAAACTTCTAAAAATCATAGAAATTCAACCGTAACTCCAAATTAAATAATTTATATATGAAAAATTATCAGAAAAATTCAAGGAATCCATCTGTACCATTTTCATGCATGTTAGAACAACTTATAGCTGCTGTTTAGCACAAATCAATTAAATGGCATTTGAATAATCACATATGGAGTTTGAATTTAAATCTTGTATTCAAACCAACTTCATTTAACCTGTTGCTAGTTGCATTAGCCCAAAACACACTCATATTGCCATGTCATGAGCATGCATCATATTGTTGCATCGCATTGATTGTGTTCTCTCTTGTTTGCCGGTATTTGTCCCCTCTCGGTAGACGATGTTCTGACGATGTGATCGTTGACACTGATGAAGACTCAATGTTATCTTCAGAAGTGCCAGGCAAGCAAAACCCCCCCTTGTTCATTCCAATAAAATCCCACTCTCTCGCTCCTGCTCTCTTTTACTGCATTAGGACAACATCGATTCATCTGTTACTTGCTGCAGTAGCTGAACCCCTTTATCCTCTGCATGACCTGTCATTCCACAGTAATTAGATGAAACCCACTAGCATGAGTAGGAGTTGTTTGAGCCCTGATGTGCCTACTCATTCATGCTTGTTTGTCATGCCTGCTACTGCTTAGAGTCGAGTCAGGTCTGATTCATCCGGGATGAATCAGAGGTGTGTGAACATGTCCTACGGTGTGTGAGCTAAGCGTGTGAACACGATTTGGTAAAGGTAGCGGTGAGAGGCCATGTAGGAGTACATGGTGGGTTGTCTCATTGCAGCCGTCCTCAGGAACTGAGTTCTGTGTTTGTGATCCATGATTCAGCTACTACCACGCATTGGGCCCGAAACCAATGGACCCTCTCGGCTTCTTAATCACCCTTGTCCTCTGTCCAGGAGTTGCAAGTAGTTTCTGGTGTTTGTAGTATGCTGGAGGCCGTGCGCAGCGCTGACCGTAGGGGTGGGCTGTGATCCGGTAGGCACGTGGCCGGGTATACCGGGCGCCCGTTTGGTGTCACGGAACCCTGTTCACATTGTTTGGGGCTGTGAGCGAAACTCCGGCCGGATCTCCTCATGGATGGAACCCGAATAGGCGATAAACCTGGACTAGAGACTCGAGTGTTTAGGTAGGCCGTGGCTGACACCCACGTTGGGCTTCCGCTTGAAGGTTGCCGAGTACATGTCGTGTAAACGGCGGTAAGTGGTGAGAGCGTGTGTGAAGAAGTACACCCCTGCAGGGTTAACATCATCTATTCGAATAGCCGTGTCCGCGGAAAAGGACTTCTGGGTTGCTTATATCAGTTCATAGACAAGTGAAAGTGGATACCCTAAAATACGCAAGATAAGCGTGAGTGCTATGGATGGCGTTCTCGTAGGGAGACGGGAGCGGATCCATAGTGGTGTATTGATATGGTGAATATGTGGACTCATGTGCGCCACCTCAAAAGAGTTACTTGCAGTCGTAGTTTAGGATAGCCACCGAGTCAAAGCTGGCTTGCTGCAGTTAAACCCCACCATCCCCTTGTTGATAATGATGCATATGTAGTTAGTTCTGATGTAAGTCTTGCTGGGTACATTTGTACTCACGTTTGCCTATTTTATGTTTTTGCAGAGAGACTTCAGTCTCACTAGTAATTCCGCGTGGTCTTCGACGTTTAGCTTGTTACCTCAGCTACGATCTTGTGCCCTCGGCAGGATCTGGTAGATAGTCAGGCTTCTCAGCCTTTTTCATTTATAGTTGTCTGTACTCAGACATGATAGCTTCCGCTTGTGCTTTGATTTGTATGCTCTGAATGTTGGGTCATGAGACCCCTGTTTGTAATATCTCGCTCCTCGGAGCCTATTGAATAAATTACTTGAGTCGTAGAGTCATGTTGTGATGCCATGTTGTATTTGCACATATCGAGCATATTGTGTGTATGTTATTGAAATGCTTGGTATGTGTGGGATCTGACCATCTAGTTGTTTATCTTTAGTAGCCTCTCTTACCGGGAAATTTCTCCTAGTGTTTCCACTGAGCCATGGTAGCTTGCTACTGCTCCGGAACACTTAGGCTGGCCGGCATGTGTCCTTCTTCGTTCCTGTGTCTGTCCCTTCGGGGAAATGTCACGCGATGAATACCGGAGTCCTGTTAGCCCGCTACAGCCCGGTTCACCGGAGTCCTGCTAGCCCAGTGCTACAGCCTGGATTCACTCGCTGATGACCGACACGTTCGATGCTGGGTCATGGATGCCTGTCCCTGTAAGTCTGTGCCACTTTGGGTTTACGACTAGCCATTTCAGCCCGGGTCCTTTGTCATATGGATGCTAGTGACACTATCATATATGTGAGCCAAAAGGCGCATACGGTCCCGGGCCAGGTAAGGTGGCACCCGTGGGAATACCGTGCGTGAGGCCGCAAAGTGATATGATGTGTTACATGCTAGATCGGTGTGACTTAGGATTGGGGTCCTGACAAACGAACAATACCGCAGAGTATGAAGGTTTGCTTGCCGGTCTCAGGATCGCAGCAGACCTTGGGATCAAGAAGCTCATCGTCAGGGATGACTCACAGCTTGTCGTCCGCCAAGTGAACAAGAATTATCAGAGTCCGTTGATGGAAGCCTACGTTGATGAAGTGAGCAAGCTAGAAGAGCACTTTGACGGCCTACAGATGGAACATGTTCCAAGAGCTCAGAACGACATTGCTGATGGCCTGTCGAAGTGCGCCGCACTTAAGTTACCTGTGGAACCAGTGATCTTTGTGCTCAAACTGACTCAACCGTCTGTAACGCCATCAACTGGACAGAGCAAGAAGAGGAAGTTGGTTTCTGGTGACTATTTTCCGGCAGAGCTCCCTGAAGCCGCCGCGAAGAAGGTCCTCAAGATCAACACCAAGGGTGCTGAGGAGCAGTCTGCTCCGGCAAGCCCTAGGGTTTGTTCCGTTGAAGCAGACGCTCCCGACAAGTTTTGCTCTGGCAAGCTTGCCGGGGAACGTCAAGCTCCGACTGAGCCGTAGGTTCTCGCCGTAGAAGCGGATGGTCCCGCAGTAGCAGATGTGCCTTTAGTCCTTGTTGTCGAGCGGCAAGCTCCAGCATGGGCACATCAGATTGTCTGTTTCCTTCACACAGGAGAACTTCCCGCAGAGCAAGAAGAAGCGGTAAGAGTAGCCCCGCAGTCAAGTATGTACCAGTTTGTCGATAGCACACTGTACAGAAGAAGACTCAACGACGTGAAATTGAAGTGTATTCACCGGGAAGACGGTCAAAAGCTATTGGCAGATATACATGGAGGCATATGTGGTCACCACATTGGCACAAGAGCACTTGCCGGCAAAGCGTTCCGGCAAGGTTTCTTTTGGCCGACAGCCCTCCAGGATGCAACTGCACAAGTAACCAAGTGTGAAGCGTGCCAGTTCCATTCCAAGCAGATACACCAGCCAGCTCAAGCTCTCCAGACGATCCCTTTATCCTAGCCATTTTCGATCTGGGGGCTCGACATCCTCGGCCCCTTTCCCCGAGCTGTCGGGGGCTTTGAGTACTTGTACGTTGCAATCGACAAGTTCACAAAGTGGCCGGAAGTGGAAGCAGTGAGGAAGGTGACAGCACAGTCAGCAGTCAAGTTCTTCAGGTCGATTGTTTGCCGCTTTGGGATCCCTAACAGGATCATCACCGACAACGGCACACAATTCACGAGCTGCACCTTCATGACCAGGGTCTGCTTCGCTTCTGTTGCTCATCCGAGAAGCAACGGTCAAGCGGAGAGGGCAAATGCTGAAGTGCTGCATGGGCTCAAGACCAGGACTTTCGACAGGCTGCACAAGTGCGGAAGGAACTGGATTGAGGAGCTGCCGGTGGTTCTTTGGTCGATTAGGACGACGCCAAATCGAGCCACAGGCCAGACACCTTTCGCTCTAGTCTATGGAGCAGAGGCAGTTCTCCCCATGGAACTCGTATACGGGTCACCTCGAGTGCTCGCTTATGATGAGCTCGAGCAAGAGCAGTTGCGACAAGATGACGCGCTGCTCCTTGAGGAGGACCGTCTTCAGGCGGCTGTACGAGCTGCTCGATACCAGCAAGCTTTGCGCCGCTACCATAGCCGCAAAGTTAATGCCAGAAGTCTCGAGGAAGGCGACCTTGTTCTTCGGCGCGTTCAGTCCGCCAAGAATACCAACAAGTTGACGCCGAAGTGGGAAGGCCCTTACCGGGTGAAACGAGTCACTAGGCCTGGCGCTGTCCGCCTTGAGACCGAAGATGGCATTCCGGTGAGCAACTCCTGGAACATTGAGCGTCTTCGTAAGATTTACCCGTAGGGCGCGGTTGCCGGAACCTGTTCCGGCAACCACCTTTTGTACAAGTCTTGCCGATGTTGCATATAATCCTTTGTACGAAGCCGGGCGCAGACCCCGTGCATAAGTAAAGCTCATGTGCTCCGCACATCTTGTCAATTTCATGCTTTCTACTTTTCTTTGCATGCGTTATCTGACACTTTGTGCAGCGCCTACCCCCGGTAAGCAATAACGAGCCGTAAGGCTCCATATCTTTATTTTATCTTCTTTCTCTTTCTCAAAGAAAGGAAGGTTCCCTCGCCCACAAGTTTGCCGGGGAGGGGGGGGAGGAGAAGATAATGGTGTGGACCAAGCGACGTTCGAGGAAGTTTCGCCTTACCGGGAAGCAAACGACAGAAAAGCTAAGTTGCTAAAGCTTGAGCAATCAGTTTTAAAATTTTTAAGTTATCTTCCTCGAACGACCGTGCTTTGTATGGAAAACCTATGTGCGGAGGAACCAACTCGTAGCTAGTTGCGTCCTTACTTTGTTTCGAGTCCACTCAACAACTTAAGTGAGCTGCGACTAGTTGCAACAAGGTTTCTTGTCGGTAGCAGCACCGCCAGCAGGCTGCTGACGTCCCGCACTCAGCGCTCGCGGCTAAGGTGCCTGCGCCGACAAGTTCCCTAAAAGCGTAGGGCAAAAACATACAAAGGAAGGAATCAAGTAAAGGAAATAACATAGCAATCGCTACCCAAAATAGAGTCATATTACAAGATAGCTTGTCGCAGCTCTAACAGATTGTTCTCATAACATGACCAGCAGCGACAAGAAAAAGAGAAAACGGGCGGCCTAATCTACACGATCGCCCTCAACCCTCTTGATCCCGCTCACCTTGTCCACAATGGGTGCGACAAGGGTCTTGAGCGCTTCCAGATCAGCATCCGGCGGCAAGGTCCTGAGGACGTTGGAGAGGTTAAGGCCTGGGTTGCGGAAGGCCAACTTCACCAGCACCTTTTGAAGAGCTCCCGCGCAGATCTTGCGTGACTCGTCGGCCAGCTGCTTTGGGATCTTCTCCCGGAGTCGCTGGAGGGCCATCGCCACGCCTTTGAAGAACAAGCTGAGCTTGGCGCTGGGTTGGAGGTGCTCATCGGAGGAATACCGAGATCCTCCATCCCCAGCTGCGCCAGCTCCCCGTCGATGGCTGCGGCAACATCCATGAGACCCTCGGTCCAGTGCTCCACATTCTCCCTAAAAGCGTTCTGGGTGGCAGCAGCATTCGCCAGCAGCGCGTCATCGGCCTTGATCTTCTCCTTCAAGGCCACCTCCTGCTCCCTGGCGCCGTCCAGTGTCTTGGTCAAAGTGGTCAGCTTCAATTCAAGATCTACGTTGGAGTCCTCGGCGGCACTAAGCTCTTTGCTCCTCTCAGCGAGACGACCCTGCAGCTCGCCATGAGCGGCGGCGTCCTTCTCGCGCTCATGCTTGAGCGCAGCAAGCTCCTCGCCACTCGCCTTGAGATTGGCCTCCAGCTGCGCCACCTTCGTCTCCAGCTCCTTCTTGGCGGCCTCGGCAGCTGCGGCAGCATCCTCTGCTTCCTTGAGAGCCCCGCCAAATGTTTGCTCGCGCGTGGCAAGCTCCTCCTCGTGGCTGTCAAGGTTGACCTTGCGCTGCGCCAACTCGCCTTCCTGCGCAGATAGCTTTTCGGCAACAAGCCGCTGTTGCTCTTCAACTTCAGCCTTCTCGAGGAGGAAGGCTTTACGCTCCTCGGTGAGTTGCTCCTGCTCCTCTGCCAGGGATCGGAGAGCTTCCTGCCTGAGACCCCGGAGCTCCTCCGCGCGCTTCTCGATGTCCACTCCCGCCTTCGCGACAAGCGCTTCTCGGGATTCCAGCTTGGCCTGTCGGGCGCGGTAAAGCGACAACAGCTTCCGTAGCAGCCGTTCCTCCTCAGGCTCGTCGCTGCCGCTGCTTGGTGCGTCGACCAGTGTCAGCCCAGCAGAGGCGAGCACCTCTCCATCCAAGATCTCTCCTTCGACCGGCGCCCTGGAGCTTGACGCCCAGGGGAGCTTGATGAAGATGCCATCGCCGGCCTTCAAATAGGCGCCGGGCTGGGGCTCTTGGAGCCTGGCACTGCAGCAGTGGCGGAGGGATCGGCGGTCGGCATAGCGCCTGACGCTCCTGCGGCCTCGGGGCCGTCAGTGCGATCGCCAGATCCCTCGCCAGCTTCTGCGGCGGCAGCTTTGGCGGCCTCTTCGCCGGCGGGATCATCAGCGCCGGCTTCTCCTTCGGTGGCAACAGCGTTGTCGGTATTGCTGCGCGCGTTCTCCTCGCCGGCGACCTCGGTTTCCATCGGCTCCGTGGCAGATGGATCTGACGAACGGAAAAAGGAGAAAAGTCAAGCAAATATCCTAAAAGAAAATCAGAAGAACAAGAACCCAAGGGAAGTTTTCAAGCAAGAAGATTAGCTATACTAGGATCTGCAGTCATGGTCTCAACCACCGGAGGGTCGCCAGTGATGTCCCTTGCCGGAGAACTGTCCCTTGCCAGAGAATTCTCCCTTGCCGGAGAACGCTCCCTTGCCGGGGAATCCTCCCTTGGCGGTGTAGTCGAAGCAGATGGCATTTCGGGAGCGGCTTCCGGGCACTCCTGGTGAGGCTGCTCTGCTCCTACACAAACCAACAGTCAGATATCAGCAAAGAAAGAGCACCCATGCGCGCCTGACAGCAGGAAGTAAACTATATACTTACGCTGGGGGTTGCGCTGGGGGCTGCTTTGGGGAAAAGTTGCCGGGTCCGGCAAGGTGGTCTCGGACATGCCCCCTGCTGTCGCGGTGGGTTCGTCCTTGATGACAATCACCGGGACCTTGGCTCTCTTCGCCGCTCTCTGGGCCAGAGTCCTGAAAAGGAATGGGTTCGGAGTAAAGCAAATCAGATACAAGACAAAACAACAAGAATTGAAGAACTACAAGTATAGCAAAGAATCTTACTCTTCTTCTTCCTCGTCGGAGCTGAGCGCGGAGAGATCGAAGTCCGGCTCGCCTCCGGTGCGACGAGGCGGAGGAGTAGGCTCCCTTGTCTGCTTAGCAGGAGCAGTACGATGGACCAGGAAGACCCCGCTCCAGTTGCCGCAGCGGCATGAGGCGCTCCCGCGGCAACAGTGCTTGCCGCGGTAGAGCGTGTCGCACGGCACAGCGGCTGTTGACTCGTCTGCCGCCCCGCTATGTCCCCGGCCTTGCGGACACGCCTTCTTGGTGGAGCTAGGGGCTCCACTTGCGGTGAGCTGGCTGAAGGTGGGGAGGAGGAGGAGCCGATCTTCAACGAGTCGCTTGCGCCCTCGGCGGGCTCGCTCGACTCAGCTTCAGGCCCGACAAGCTCTTCCTCGTCGGCAAGCTCTTCAGGCCCGAAAAGCTCTCGCTCGATAAGGCTTGCCACCTCTGCTCCCTCTGCCTCCTCCACGGTGAATCTGAACTCGCTCGCGGCAGCGGCTGCTACCGCCTCTTCCAGCCTAGTGACGATGCGCTGCATCTCCGCATCGGTGGTGTCGCGAGTAAGGCTCTTCTGTTCATCAAAGCAGACTGGCACTTCTACCAAGCCGTCAAAGAACTCCTGCATGACGTCGTCTGCAGGCTCTTGCCAAGTTGGGACAATTCCATGCGAATCGCACAGCGGCATCATTGCACGGATGCGGTCGAGCGAGGAGTTGTTACACAGCGGAACGACACCCCTCGGCAACATGAATGCTTCGGGATGCTGAGGATCGCGCTTGAACAGTTCCAGGATCATCGCGTCCAGTTCCAGGACAGTGAAGTTGAAGTTGAGGCCCGGGCGCAGCCTCATGATATTCGTCGCGTTCTGGAACTCCCAGGCGGGTCTCCTCCTCTCCTGCAGGGGGGCGATGCGGCAGCAAAGAAAGTCTGCACCAACGGCGCCTACGGTGAGCCCGGAAAGCCTGAGGCGTAGGATCCGGGTGACGGCAATCTTCAGCCTATCGTCTTCCGGGGCCACGTTGGTCCAATCGTTGTCGCGCACTATTGGGGCTTGGTGCTGGGCGGTAAATGGTTGCGGGTTCTCCTCGACAATCCAGCACCATTCTGCTCTCCATTCCTCCCACTTGTTGCGGAGCTCTCCCTCCAGATAAGCTTCCTTCTTGCCAGCTCCCGAGATCCAGGCGATTTTGCCGGATAAAGGCTCCCCTCTCTCAACTCGGGGCATAAAGAAGTGGCGGAAAAGATCTACGTTTGGATAGACTCCGACAAAGTTTTCGCAGAGATGTGCAAAAACTGCCATGGTCAGAACAACATTGGGGGTGAAGTCAAGGAGGCAGAACCCGTAGGTGTTCATGATATCGCAGAAAAATTCAGAGAAAGGCAGACAGAGCCCGTAGTAGAAGAACAGCACGAAGAAAGGGTATCCATTCGGAGCCAGTTCCGAAGCGGCAGCTGGGAGTACCTTCGTACGCAGATGCGCTCGCATCTTCGTCGACCAGAAGAGGTAGTAGTACTCCCTCAGCTCCTTCGCGGCGAGCTGGGGGGCGGGGAGATTGCCCGCTCCTTTCGCAGCGCCGCGAGCCGCTGTGCCTCGGCCGACTTCATGACCTTCCCCTTGTTGGCTTTTGGAGCCATGGCGGAGGTGATGGGGGAGATCGACGGCGTTGGTGAGGCTGGTGGCGATGGGGGGCGGAGCGCTACTCTCTTTCAGCTTTGGGAAGAAGGGGGGAGTGGTGGAGATTTCTGAGATTGGAGTAGCAACCAGCGAGATGGGCGAACTGCCCCTATTTCCCCTGCTTATAAAGAGGGAGGGGGCGGGCGTTCCGTCTTTCCGAATGAAGAAACCACCCACGATCTCTCCCACGACGCCGCATTCGACGCGTGCCGTTCGAGGAGGGCGCGGTGGATACGGAGTAAGATACGGCGTAACCCAGGCCGCGCGTGCCCGTGCCCTGTTTTGGGCCTGGCCCAACAGCGCTCGGCACCGTGTGTGGCCCAGGCCCGGGGGCTCCTGTCGGTGTACTAGAGTAGGGGTACCCTAGTATCCCGAACTTGTGCACGGGCAGTTGCAGCACCCCGCGGCAAGGCTTGCCGGGTGACCGCCATGGTCCTCCGTGGTTCCTTTGGAGCCATTCAAGAACAAAGTATTCAAGCCAAGGAGACAAGGCCCCGGCAAGAGGAGCTTGCCAGGAAGGCCAACCAAGGCATCTCAAGGAACTTGCCGTGACGTGCCACGCGTCCCGGCGAGGCCCGGTGAGCAACAAGTTTCCGGATGCGACAAGACGCTTGCCGCGGCAAGCTACCACTCTGTACCCGCGCTCCAGCACATCCACCAACGTGTCGCCCTGGGGCCTTTCCAGGCGCGCGTGGCAAGAGGCTGTGCGGCCAGCGGTGCGCGGTGGCAAGCGACGCTGACAAGACTGCCATCGTGGCGAGCGGTGGCGTCCCTGACGGTCTCTTTTTGCACTATTTGGGCGACACAGACGGGCATTTAATGCCTTTGTCCCCTGCCGTCAGGGTTAGGTATGATACACTGTACAGGTAGTTGTACCAACCGCAATTCCTTTTCCATTTTTACCCTTGTCTACGTTGCCACCTGTCGGAGACCCCTTTAGCATATAAAAGGAGGCCCATGCGCAACGTAGAAGGGGGTTCGAGGGAGAAAAACACTCACGCTCGGTCTCGTTAGCCGCTAGTGTGTACTGTAGCACTCAGCGCTCCCGAGCAAGAACTCAATACACTCAGACATGCAGCAGTAGGAGTGTTATCTCTCCGGAGATCTCCGAAGCTGGGTAAACCGCTCGTGTGCTTCGCCTCGATCCGCTCTTCGTGCGATCTCCGCCCCGCGCCGAACCGAAAGGGGCTCGGTCCGCCGGTCCCATAGGTGTTCGTGGATCAGTTTCCCCGACATCTTTGGCGTGAGATGTCG
>NC_041393.1:373728142-373744566 GCF_002162155.2 Triticum dicoccoides
TGATCCACGAACACCTATGGGACCGGCGGACCGAGCCCCTTTCGGTTCGGCGGGGGGCGGAGATCGCACGAAGAGCGGATCGAGGCGAAGCACACGAGCGGTTTACCCAGCTTCGGAGCTCTCCGGAGAGATAACAGTCCTACTGCTGCATGTCTGAGTGTATTGAGTTCTTGCTCAGGAGCGCTGAGTGCTATAGTACACACTAGCGGCTAACGAGACCGAGCGTGAGTGTTTTTCTCCCTCGAACCCCCTTCTACGTTGCGCATGGGCCTCCTTTTATATACTAAAGGGGTCTCCGACAGGTGGCAACGTAGACAAGGGTAAAAATGGAAAAGGAATTGCGGTTGGTACAACTACCTGTACAGTGTATCATACCTAACCCTGACGGCAGGGGACAAAGGCATTAAATGCCCGTCTGTGTCGCCCAAATAGTGCAAAAAGGGACCGTCAGGGACGCCACCGCTCGCCATGATGGCAGTGTTGTCAGCGTCGCTTGCCACCGCGCACCGCTGGCCGCACAGCCTCTTGCCACGCGTGCCTGGAAAGGCCCCAGGGTGACACGTTGGTGGATATGCTGGAGCGCGGGTACAGAGTGGTAGCTTGCCGCGGCAAGTGTCTTGTCGCATCCGGAAGCTTGTCGCTCACCGGGCCTCGCCGGGACGCGTGGCACATCGCGGCAAGTTCCTTGAGATGCCTTGGTTCGCCTTCCCGGCAAGCTCCTCTTGCCGGGGCCTTGTCTCCTTGGCTTGAATACTTTGTTCTTGAATGGCTCCAAAGGAACCACGGAGGACCTTGGCGGTCACCCGGCAAGCCTTGCCGCGGGGTGCTGCAACTGCGCGTGCACAAGTTCGGGATACTAGGGTACCCCTACTCTAGTACACCGACATGAACCTATTATGTTTTCATGAATATATGTGAGTTCTTGATCCTATCTTGCAAGTCAATAATCATCTACTGATACGTCTCCAACGTATCTATAATTTTTGACTGTTCCATGCTATTATATTACCCGTTTTGGATGTTTAGTGGGCTTTACTATACTCTTTTTATTATTTTTGGGACTAACCTATTAACCATAGGCCCAGCTGAAATTACTGTTTTTTTTGCCTATTTCAGTGTTTCGCAGAAAAGGAATATCAAACGGAGTCCAAACAGAATGAAACCTTCGGGAGAGTTATTTTTGGAACAAACGCAATCTAGGAGACTTGGAGTGGACGTCAAGAAAGAAACAAGGAGGCCACAAGGCAGGAGGGCGCGCCTAGGGGGGTAGGCGCGCCCCCCACCCTCATGGGCCCCTCGTGGCTCCCCTGACCGACTTCCTTCGCCTATATATACTCATATACCCTGAAAACATCCAAGAGCACCACGAAACCTTATTTCCACAGTCGCAACCTTCTGTACCCGTGAGATCCCATCTTGGGGCCTTTTCCGGCGCTCCACTGGACAGGGAATCGATCACGGAGGGCTTCTACATCAACACCATAGCCTCTTCGATGAAGTGTGAATAGTTTACCACAGGCCTTCGGGTCCATAGTTATTAGCTAGATGGCTTCTTCTCTCTCTTTGGATCTCAATACAAAGTTCTCCTCGATCTTCTTGGAGATCTATTCGATGTTACTCTTTTTGCGGTGTGTTTGTCGAGATCCGATGAATTGTGGGTTTATGATCAAGATTATCTATGAACAATATTTGAATCTCCTCTGAATTCTTTTATGTATGATTGGTTATCTTTGAAAGTCTCTTCGAATTATCAGTTTGGTTTGGCCTACTAGATTGATCTTTCTTGCAATGGGAGAAGTGCTTAGCTTTGGGTTCAATCTTGCGGTGTCCTTTCCCAATGACAGCAGGGGCAGCAAGACACGTATTTTATTGTTTCCATCGAGGATAAAAAGATGGGGTTTATATCATATTGCTTGAGTTTATCCCTCTACATCATGTCATCTTGCCTAATGTGTTACTCTGTTCTTATAAACATAATACTCTAGATGCATGCTGGATAGCGGTCAATGTGTGGAGTAATAGTAGTAGATACAGAATCATTTCGATCTACTTGTCGTAGATGTGATGCCTATATAAATGATCATGCCTAGATATTCTCATAACCATGCACTCTTCTATCAATTGCTCGACAGTAATTTGTTCACCCACCGTACTACTTATGCTATCTTGAGAGAAGCCACTAGTGGAACCTATGGCCCCCGGGTCTATTTTCCATCAGATAAGTTTCCGATCTATTTTATTTTGCAATCTTCACTTTTCAATCTATATCATAAAAATACCAAAAATATTTATCTTATTATCTCTATCATATCTCCCTTTTGCATGTGGCCGTGAAGGGATTGACAACCCCTTTATCGTGTTGGTTGCAAGGTTCTTATTTGTTTGTGTAGGTATACCTTAGTTCTCAAAAACTGAGGGAAATACTTACGCTACTTTGATGCATCACCCTTTCCTCTTCAAGAGAAAACCAACGCATGCTCAAGAGATAGCAAGAAGGATTTCTGGCGCTGTTGCCGGGGAGGTCTATGCACAAGTCAAGACATACCAAGTACCCATCACAAACTCCTATCCCTCGCATTACATTATTTGCCATTTGCCTCTCGTTTTCCTCTCCCCCACTACACCCTTGCCATTTTATTCGCCTGCTTTTTCCCGTTCGCCTCTTTTTCGTTTGCTTCTTGTGTCATTGTTCATCGTCATGGCTAGTCCTTCTATCATTGTTAGTACTCCCGGTCATGAAGCTCTAAATTTTGAAACAAAGGGAGGGAGAAAATCTAAAAGATGCTTGGCATAGAATTTGCAATGGTCAAAATAGATCTACTAGGAAGCAGTCTACCTTCGTTCTTCTTCGCAATTTTTATGTAGGCATTACCCCATGGAATACATATATTGTTGATACCATTACTGGAGGGAATTTCTTGGGTAGCCATACTTTTGATTCTTATAATGCTATGATAGATTTGTTTGGCCCATCACCTCTTTTGGTTAATGGAACTATTTTATCTTTGGAACATGTGATGCAAAGGCCTGAAATTATTGAAAATAAAGTTGCCACTATAGAGTTAATTGAAAATTTGGATAAAAAGATCCACAATCAAATTACCCAATATGGATCTAAAGTTGGAGTTACTCTGAATTTTTTTAAAGAAAAGGAACCTATAGTTAACGAAAGAATAGATCAATATTCCAGAAGAGTCAGTAAACTTGAGGATATTATTACCAACTTAGGGTCTGCCTTTTCATCCATGAAAAATACTCCAACTCATGCTACTACCAAAATTGCCAAATTAATGTATGTTCCTAAAAATAAGGGTGAATCTTCTAGTAAGGAAAATGCGGATCTCAAATCAATAGGTGTTCACCCCAGTATTTTCGCTATCATTAAGGAACCTTTTGATATAAACAAATTTTTTGATTTCTTGCCTAGGAGTTTAATCATTAATAAAAAGAAGGAAACTCCTAAGGGTTATAAGTGTTCTATTTAAGAATTGAATACCAAAGATGGCAATACTTAGATCTATTCTCGCTTTTATGACTAGCTAGGGGCGTTAAACGATAGCGCTTGTTGGGAGGCAACCCAATTTTATTTTTGTTACTTGCTTTTTGTTCCTGTTTAGTAATAAATAATCCATCTAGCTTCTGTTTAGATGAGGTTTTATGTTTTAATTAGTGTTTGTGCCAAGTATAACCTATAGGATCATCTTGGGTGAAAGTTAATTTGATCTTGCTGAAAAACAGAAACTTTTGCGCGCATGAGAATAATTTTAGTAAATCACACAAACGTGATTTTCAGTTGATTGTTTTTTCAGAAGATTAATGGGAAAATTTACTAGGACTTCCTATTTTTGTAGAATATTTGGGGTTCCAGAAGTATTCGTAAGTTACATATTACTGCAGACTGTTCTGTTTTTGACAGATTCTGTTTTTCGTGTGTTGTTTGCTTATTTTGATGAATCTATGGCTAGTATCGGGGGGTATGAACCATAGAGAAGTTGTAATAAAGTAGGTTTAACACCAATATAAATAAATAATGTGTTCATTACAGTACCTTAAGGTGGTGGTTTGTTTTTTTGTATTAACGGAGCTTACGAGTTTTCTATTGAGTTTTGTGTTGTGAAGTTTTCAAGTTTTGGCTAAAGATTTGATGGATTATGGAATAAGGAGTGGCAAGAGCCTAAGCTTGGGGATTCCCAAGGAACCCCAAGGTAAAATTCAAGGACAACCAAAAGCCTAAGCTTGGGTATGCCCTGGAAGGCATCCCCTCTTTCGTCTTCGTCCATCGGTAACTTTACTTGATGCTATATTTTTATTCACCACATGATATGTGTTTTTCTTGGAGCGTCTTATATGATTTGAGTCTTTGCTTTTTAGTTTACCACAAACATCCTTGCTGTACGCACCTTTTGGAGAGACACACATGAATCGGAATTTATTAGAATACTCTATGTGCTTCACTTATATCTTTTGAGCTAGATAATTTTGCTCTAGTACTTCACTTATATCTTTTTAGAGCATGTCGGTGGTTTTATTTTATAGAAATTATTGATCTCTCATGCTTCACTTACATTATTTTGAGAGTCTTTTAGAACAGCATGGTAATTTGCTTTGGTTAAAATTTTAGTCTTAAAATGATGAGCATCCAAGATAGGTATAATAAAAACTCTCATATAAAGTGCATTGAATACTATGTGATACTTGATAATTGTTTTGAGATATAAAGGTGGTAATATTAGAGTCATGCTAGTTGGGTAATTATGAAATTGAGAAATACTTGTGTTAAAGTTGGCATGTCCCATAGCATGCACGTATGGTGAACGTTGTGTGACAAATTTGAAGCATGGGGTGTTCTTTGATTGCCTTCCTTATGAGTGGAGGTCGGGATCGCGCGATGGTTAACTCCAACCAACCCTTCCCCTAGGAGCATGCGTAGTAGTACTTTTCTTTGATGGCTAATAAACTTTTGCAATAAGTATATGAGTTCTTTATGAATAATATGAGTCCATGGATTATACACACTCTTACCCTTCCATCATTTCTAGCCTCTACGGTACCGTGCATTGCCCTTTCTCACCTTGAGAGTTGGTGCAAACTTCACTGGTGCATCCAAACCCCATGATACGATACGCTCTATCACACATAAACCTCCTTATATATTCCTCAAAACAACCACCATACCTACCTATTATGGCATTTCCATAGCCATTCCAAGATTTATTGCCATGCAACTTTCCACCGTTCCGTTTATTATGACACACTCCATCATTGTCATATTGCTTTTGCATGATCATGTGACATATTATTTTTGGCAAGACCACCTTTATAATTCTTTCATACATGTAGCTCTTGATTCATTGCATATCCCGGTACACCGCCGGAGGCATTCACATAGAGTCATATTTTGTTCTAAGTATTGAGTTGTAATTCTTGAGTTGTAAATAAATAAAAGTATGATGATCTTCATTATTAGAGCATTGTCCCATGTGAGGAAAGGATGATGGAAGCAATGATTCCCCCACAAGTCGGGATGAGTCTCCGGACTTTATGAAAAAAAAGAGGCCAAAGAAGCCCAAATAAAAAAAGGCCAAATAAGCCCAAATAAAAAAAGAAAAAAATGAGAGAAAAGGAGAGAAGGGACAATGTTACTATCCTTTTCCACACTTGTGCTTCAAAGTAGCACCATGATCTTCATGATAGAGAGTCTCCTGTGTTGTCACTTTCATATACTAGTGGGAATTTTTCATTATAGAACTTGGCTTGTATTTTCCAATGATGGGCTTCCTCAAAATGGCCTAGGTCTCCATAAGCAAGCAAGTTGGATGCACACCCACTTAGTTTCTTTTGATGAGCTTTCATACATTTATAGCTCTAGTGCATCCGTTGCATGGCAATCCCCACTCCTCGTATTGACATCAATTGATGGGCATCTCCATAGCCCGTTGGTTAGCCGTGTCAATATGAGACTTTCTCCTTTTTTGTTCTCTCACACAATCCCTTTCATCATACTCTACTCCACCCATAGTGCTATATCCATGGCTTACGCTCATGTATTGCATGAGGGTTGAAAAGGCTGAAGCGCGTTAAAAAGTATGAACCAATTGCTTGGCTGAAACTAGGGTTGTGCATGATGGGAGTTTTTTGTGTGACGAAAATGAAGCATGGCCTAACTATATGATTTTGTAGGGATAAGCTTTCTTTGGCTATGTTATTTTGATAAGACATGATTACTTTGTTAGTATGCTTGAAGTATTCTATTGTTATGTCAATATTAAACTTTTATCTTGAATCTTTTGGATCTGAACATTCATGCCACAATAAAAAAAAGATTGAGAAATATGCTAGGTAGCATTCCACATCAAAAATTCAGTTTTTATCATTTACCTACTCGAGGATGAGCAGAAATTAAGCTTGGGGATGCTTGATACGTCGCCAACGTATCTATAATTTTTGATTGTTCCATGCTATTATATTACCCGTTTTGGATGTTTAATGGGCTTTACTATACAATTTTTATTATTTTTCGGACTAACCTATTAACTGGAGGCCTAGCCCAAATTGTTTTTTTGCCTATTTCACTGTTTAGCAGAAAAGGAATATCAAATGGAGTCCAAACGGAGTGAAACCTTCGGGAGAGTTATTTTTGGAATAAACGCAATCGAGGAGACTTGAAGTGGACGTCAAGAAAGAAACGAGGCGGCCACGAGGCAGGAGGGCGCACCCCCCCACCCCACCCTCGCGGGCCACTCATGGCTCCCCTGACCGACTTCCTTCGCCTATATATACTCATATACCTTGAAAACATCAAGGAGCACCACGAAACCCTATTTACACTGCCGCAACCTTCTGTACCCGTGAGAACCAATCTTGGGGCCTTTTCCGGCGCTCCGCCGAAGGGGGGATCGATCACAGAGGGCTTCTACATCAACACCATAGCCTCTTCGATGAAGTGTGATTAGTTTACCACAGACCTTTGGGTCTGTAGTTATTAGCTAGATGGCTTCTTCTCTCTCTTTGGATCTCAATACAAAGTTCTCCTCGATCTTCTTGGAGATCTATTCAATGTAATTCTTTTTGCGGTGTGTTTGTCGAGATCCGATGAATTGTGGGTTTATGATCAAGATTATCTATGAACAATATTTGAATCTCCTCTGAATTCTTTTATGTATGATTGATTGCCTTTGCAAGTCTCTTCGAATTATTAGTTTGGTTTGGCCTACTAGATTGATCTTTCTTGCAATGGGAGAAGTGCTTAGCTTTGGGTTCAATATTGCAGTGTCCTTTCCCAGTGACAGCAGGGGCAGCAAGGCACGTATTGTATTGTTGCCATCGAGGATAAAAGGATGGGGTTTATATCATATTGCTTGAGTTTATCCCTCTACATCATGTCATCTTGCATAATGCGTTACTCTGTTCTTATAAACTTAATACTCTAGATGCGTGCTGGATAGCGGTCGATGTGTGGAGTAATAGTAGTAGATCCAGAATCATTTCAATCTACTTGTCGCGGACGTGATGCCTATATACATGATCATTCCTAGATATTCTCATAACTATGCACTTTTCTATCAATTGCTCGATAGTAATTTGTTCACCCACTGTAATACTTATTCTATCTTGAGAGAAGCCACCAGTGAAACATATGGCCCCGGTGTCTATTTTCCATCATATAAGTTTCTGATCTATTTTATTTTGCAATATTTACTTTTCAATCTATATCATAATACCAAAAATATTTATCTTATTATCTCTACCAGATCTCACTTTTGCAAGTGGTCGTGAAGGGATTGACAACCCCTTTATCATGTTGGTTGCAAGGTTCTTATTTGTTTGTGTAGGTAGGAGGGATTTGCGTGTAACCTCCTACTAGATTGATACCTTGGTTCTCAAAAACAGAGGGAAACACCTATGCTACTTTGTTGCATCACCCTTTCCTCTTCAAGGGAAAACCAACGCATGCTCAAGAGGTAGCACCTACTATGTGTTATGATTCGATAACCCCGAAGTGACAATAATCGGGACCACTCCCAGTGATGACCGTAGTTTGAGGAGTTCATGTATTCACTAAGTGTTAATGCTTTGGTCCGGTACTCTATTAAAAGGAGGCCTTATTATCCCTTAGTTTGCAATAGGACCCCGCTGCCACAGGAGGGTAGGACAAAATATGTCATGCAAGTTCTTTTCCATAAGCATGTATGACTATATTCGGAATACATGCCTACATTACATTGATGAACTAGAGCTAGTTCCGTGTCACCCTATGTTATAACTGTTGCATGAGGAATCGCATCCGACATTATTATCCATCACTGATCCAATGCCTACGAGCTTTTCACATATTGATCTTTGCTTAGTTACTTTACCGTTGCCACTGTTACAATTACTACAAAATTGCTATTGTTACTTTTGCCACCATTACCGTTACTTCCCTATTACTTTGCTACTAAACACTTTGCTGCAGATATTAAGTCTTTCAGGTGTGGTTGACTTGACAACTAAACTGCTAATACTTGAGAATATTCTTTGGATCCCCTTGTGTCGAATGAATAAATTTGGGTTGAATACTCTACCCTCAAAAAATGTTGCGATCCCCTATACTTGTGGGTTATCAAGACTATTTTCTGGCACCGTTGCCGGGGAGCATAGCTCTATTCTTTGAGTCACTTGGGATTTATATCTGCTGATCACTATGAGGAACTTGAAAGACGAAAGAACTAAGATTTTTCCCTCAACTACAAGGGGAGGTAAGGAACTGCCATCTAGCTCTGCACTTGATTTACCCTCTATTTTGAGTAAACTTGCGACACCTAAACCTGCTTCTGCTATTAATTCTGATATGTCGCATGTTATTGATGATGCCACTTCTGCTATGCGTGATGCTTATGATGAAACTACTTCTATGCTTGATAATACTGTGCCATTAGGTGAATTCCTTGATGAACAACTTGCTAGGGCTAGAGAGAATGAAATTATTGAAACTGATAATATTGATGAAAGTGATGATGAAGATTCTCCCCCAAGATATGAATTGCCTGTTGTGTCTGAGGGTTATGTTATGGATGAAGAAACTGCTAGAGATTTTCTTGCTTGCAATGATAGATCTGGTCTTAAGAAATTATTAGCTAAGCTGGAAGAAAAGTCTCTGAATGCTAGAATGAAATATGACCCTGCTTTTGCTACTTCACCTATCTGTATTACTAATAAGGATAATGATTTCTCTGTCGATCCTGAGATAATTACTTTGGTTGAATCTGATCCTTTTTACAGCTATGAATCTGAAACTATTGTGGCACATCTTACTAAATTGAATGATATAGCCATCCTATTCACTAATGATGAGAAAACTCGTTACTATTATATCCTTAAATTATTTCCGTTATCGTTAAAGGGTGATGCTAAAATATGGTTTAATTCTCTTGATCCTGGTTGTGTGCGTAGTCCCCAAGATATGATTTATTACTTTTCTGCTAAATATTTCCCCGCTCATAAGAAACAAGCTGCCTTAAGGGAAATATATAATTTTGTGCAAATTGAAGAAGAGAGTCTCCCAAAAGCTTGGGGGAGGCTTCTCCGATTACTTAATGCCTTGCCTGATCATCCTCTCAAGAAAAATGAAATACTTGACATCTTTTATAATGGACTAACTGATGCTTCCAGAGACCACCTGGATAGTTGTGTTGGTTGTGTTTTCACGGAAAGAACTATTGATCAAGCTGAATTGTTATTGAATAATATGCTGACTAATGAAAACAATTGGACACTTCCTGAACCAACCCCTAAGCCAACTCCGAAGAAAATGGGTATTCTATTTCTCAGTCCTGAAGATATGCAAGAGGCAAAGAAATCTATGAAAGAAAAGGGTATTAAAGCTGAAGATGTTAAGAATTTACAGCCTATTGAAGAAATACATGGTCTTGATAATCCGACACAGGTAGTAAAGGTAAATTCTCTCTATAGATTTGATGAAGGTGATATTCCTCGTTATAAGTCTGCTAGTCAATGCTTGGATGAGTTTGATAATTTTATTGTTAAACAAGAGAACTTCAATGCTTATGTTGGTAGACAATTGAAACCCAATGCTTATATGATTGAACACTTAAGTGATTATATGTCTAGAGTTAAAGGTGAACTTAAACTTATAAGTAAACATGCTTCTATGGTTACCACTCAAGTAGAACAAGTGCTTAAAGCTCAAAATGATTTGCTCAATGAATAAAATAATAAGAAAAATGATAATGATGTTAGAGTTGTGACTAGAGGTGGTAGAATGACTCAGGAACCTTTGTATCCTGAGGGCCACCTAAGAGAATTGAGCAAGATTCTCAGAGAAATAATGTTGATGCACCTAGTGCATCTAAAAAAAGAAAAAGAAAAATGATAGGACTTTGCATGGTTCTAGTGAACCTGTTGTATACACACCTGAGAATCCCAATGACATTTCTATTTCTGATGCTGAAACACAATCTGGTGATGAACATGAACCTAGTGATAATGTTAATGATGATGTTCATGTTGATGCTCCACCTAGCAATAATAATGATGTAGAGGTTGAACCTGTTGTTGATCTTGATAACCCACAATCAAAGAATCGATGTTATGATAAGAGAGACTTCTTTGCTAGGAAGCACGGTAAAGAAAGAGAACCATGGGTTCAGAAACCCATGCCTTTTCCTCCTAAACCATCCAAGAAAAAGGATGATGAGGATTTTGAGTGCTTTGCTGAAATGATTAGACCTATCTTTTTTGCATATCCGTTTGACTGATATGCTTAAAATTAATCCTTATGCTAAGTACATGAAAGATATTGTTACAAATAAAAGAAAGGTATCGGAAGCTGAAATTTCCACCATGCTTGCTAATTATACTTTTAAGGGTGGAATATCAAAGAAACTAGGAGATCCAGGAGTACCAACTATACCATGCTCCATTAAAAGAACCTATGTTAAAACTGCTTTATGTGATCTTGGAGCCGGTGTTAGTGTTATGCCTCTCTCTTTATATCATAGACTTGAACTGAATAAGTTGACACCTACTGAAATATCTTTGCAAATGGCCGATAAATCTACCGCTATACCTATTGGTATTTGTGAGGATGTGCCTGTTGTGGTTGCAAACGTTTCTATCTTAACGGACATTGTTATTCTTGATATTCCCGAGGACGATAGTATGTTGATTATCCTTGGTAGACCCTTTTTGAATACTGCAGGGGCTGTTATTGATTGCAACAAAGTCAATGCCACTTTCATGTTAATGGTAATGAGCATACGGTACACTTTCCGTGGAAACAACCTCAAGTCCACAGTATCAATTGTATTGGAGAATTTTGAACAATTACTGTTGGAGGTTTTGAATTTCCTCTTCCTACTATCAAGAAGAAATATGATATTCTTATTATTGGGAATGTACATATCCCCGTTGAGGTAACCTAGTGTCAACAATTACTATTCGACATTTCTCCGGTTCCATGTTATTCGAAAAGAGTTTGTTAACAAGACTTGATCAACCTTATTAGTGGATTCCTTTTGATGAGCATGAGATGGATGAAGTTACAAAGCACAAATCTCTGTACCCTGCTTTTACTTTCTGTTATTAGATTAAATAAAGCAAAAATAGTATTTTCTGTTTGTTTCTGATTTATCCTTGCAATAAAAAAATACCTTGAAAATAAAAGTTCTCCAAATGCCCTGAAAATGAAATATGATTTTTTCTAGAATATTTAAGAATTACTGGAACTAAGAACAAACCAGAGGGGTCAACCACCTGGCCACGAGGGTCCAAGGCGCGCCCCTTGCCTCGTGGGCCCCTCGTGGCCCCCCTCCACTTATTCCAGCACCCAAACACTCCTTCTTCCTCCTAGAAAAATCACCAACTAGGTCAAGCATGAGTTCTAGCTCATCTTGCTGCCATTTTCGATCTCCTTGCTCAAAGCTCCACTCACAAAACTGCTTTGGGGGATTGTTCTTCGGTATGTGACTCCTCCAATGGTCCAATTAGTTTTGGTTTCAATGCTTTATTCATTGCAAATTTTTGCTGCTAAGGTGACCCTGTTCTTGAGCTTGCATGTCAAATTTATATGGTCCAAAGTAGTTTTAATGCATGATATAGTCTCTAGGCACTTGTGGGAGTAGTTGCTATCAATTTTGTTGAGTTTGGTTCACTTTTATTTTAGGTTACTAAAATTTTCAGAAATTTTCAGAAAAAGATGAAGAGATTACTGAGGGGCTCTTCGAGATGAAGCTCGAAGGATAAGCAAAGTGAAGAGGATAAAAAGCCCAAATATAATCTCCCTCGCACCACGGAGGTTCGTCCATGTGAATGGCCTTGTGATGAGTTCTTGAGAGCAGGTGGGATTCATGATGATTTTTATTATTTGGCTGATAATGCAGGTCCCATCGACTTCTTCCATAACCAGCTCGATCAGTATCTCCTACTCACTAATATTTTTGTGCAAAATATTCATTTTCATGCTAGGAAATCACCACCTTCAGTGGAGTTTCATTTATATGATGAGGTTCAGGAAATGTCACTTTATGACTTTTGTCTGGTTTGCAAGTTGCCCTTTGAGGGCAGCATAGAGGAACCACATCATAATGATGTGGAAGGGTTTATTGATATGATCGGTGTAGGGGAGACGAGCAAGGTTTCCGATGCAAGAATTACCAGCATACACTTTCATGTTCTATGTTACTTTGCAATATTTGCTAGTAGATGATTAATTGGTTGCGGGAACTGTGGAAACCTTAGTGCCCCTGATATTGTTATTTTGTGCCATGCTTTGTTTCGCGATAACACTTTTAGTTTAGGCGCTATTATTGATAAACGATTAAGTCTGAACCGTACAAAGGGCCCCATCTTTGGAGGCATCTTTGCTTCACACCTTGCTAAACACTTTAAAATACCTATTAGGCATTATGAGAAAGAGGAAAAGTTGTTGCCCCCTATTTTTCTAGATTATAAGAGTATGGTAGCACATGAATTTATTGTTAAAAGTAAGGAGATGATGCTTAAGTATAATTTGAGATTTAATAAAACTCAAAGTGAGACTATTATCTTGCCTGCACCCTCTTTGTTTAACATATTTTCATGCACGTACCTCATCTTGCCGGAGGCCGTTTATGCATACAGGAGCCTGACACCAGCTTTAGAGCCTGAGCCGGAACCACCACGTGACCCTTATCGACAGTCTTTTTATCAGTGGGATCCGGAGGAGATTGCCAACTAGTGGCAGCCTGAGGACCCTCCTCAGTACACCGGAGAGAGTAGCTTCAATCTGTGTGCATAGACAAACTTAGGGCAAAAGCCTAAGCTTGGGGGAGTAGTATTTCTCACCGACATTACATTCATGTTCACACACTCACTCTAGTAGTCAGTGCTCATACTTTTTCATTGTACCATCCATGCTAGTTTATTTTCTTTTCTAAGCCTTCTTCTTGTGTGTTTGAAAAACCTTAAGAAAAACAAAAAAATTAGCTACTTTACTTTCCATGCCTGTAGTAGTAGTAATTAAAGAAAACCCAAAAAGATTTCTCATTCTTCTTTTTCTTGTTGGGAGCTTTCCCGTGTAAATAGTTTTATTTCTTTTCTTTTCTTTGGGGGTCGAGAGGAGGCCATGATGAAAATGTTGAGTGGCTCTCATATGCTTTACTGTTGATTTAACCAAGAGCCCATATTACCTTGTCTTCTCCCTTGAATTGAATGCTTGCAGATTCCAGCTTAGTCCAATGCACGCGCACTATTATTATTATCCACACCGTTCGGTCGTGCAAGTGAAAGGCAATAATGACGATATATGATGAAATGATTGAGATGAGAGAAGCTAGTATGAACTCGACCTATCTTGCTTTTGTAAATATGATTAGTTCATCGTTCCTGATTCAGCCTATTATGAATAAACATGTTTGCAATGACAATTAGAGATTATAGTTGCTTATGCCATGCTTAATTAGCTAGGAGTTTATAATGGTTTACCTTGCGTGCCAACATGCTATCAAAATGGTTGTGATGTGGTATGATAGGGTGGTATCCTTCTTTCAATGATTTGAGCGACTTGACTTGGCACATGTACACGCATGTAGTTGAAACAAAATCAACATAGCCTCCATGATATTTATGTTCATGGTGGATTATATCCTACTCATGCTTGCACTCAGTGTTGATTAATTTTAATGCATGTTCATGACTGTTGTCGCTCTCTATTTGGTCGCTTCCTAGTATTTTTCTAGCCTTCACTTGTACTAAGCAGGAATACTGCTTGTGCATCCACTTCCATAAGCCCCAAATTTATTCCATATGAGTCCACCATACCTTCCTATATGCGGTATCTACCTGCCGTTCCAAGTAAATCTGCATGTGCCAAACTCTAAACCTTCAAATGAAATTCTGTTTTGTATGCTCGAACAGCTCATGTATCAACTAGGGATGTCTATATCTTCCATGCTAGGTGGGTTATTCTCACGAGGAGTGGACTCCGCTCCTCACTCACAAGAAAATGGCTGGTAACTGGGATGCCCAGTCCCATGCTCAAATCAAATCAAAGTAATTGCAAAAAAAACTCCCCCGGGATTGTTGTTAGTTGGAGGCACCCGTTGTTTCGGGCAAGCCATGGATTGATGCTTGTTGGTGGTGGGGGAGTCTATACCATTCTGTTTGGGAACCGCCTATAATGTGTGTAGCATGGAAGATATCGAGATCTCTTGGTTGTTATATTGATAATGAAATTATGCCACCCAAAATATTATTTATCTCTGTTTCAAAACTCAAGCTTTGGCACCTCTACAAATCCCTGCTTCCCTCTGCGAAGGGCTTATCTATTTTACTTTTATGTTGACTCATCATCCTCTTATTAAAAAGCACCAGTTGGAGAGCACCGCTGTCATTTGCATGCATTACTATTACAATGACTGGATCTCTTTTACCATGAATTACAATGTTTAGTCGGTCCTTGATCTTCAGAGGTGCTCTGCATTTATGTTTTGTGGTCTCAGAAAGGTCTAGCGAGATACCATCTTGTTATATCATATTATGATTATTTTGAGAAAGTGTTGTCATCCGAGATTTATTATTATTATTGCTCTCTAGTTGATTATGCCATTGATATGAGTAAACATGAGACCTAAGTGTTATTGTGAATGTGGTTAGTTCATAATCTTTGCTGAAAACTTGAATGTTGGCTTTACATATTTGCAACAATAAGAGCAAACAGAGTTTGTAGAAGTTTTTCTTTATCAGTTTTAGTTTATCAACTGAATTGCTTGAGGATAAACAAAGGTTTAAGCTTGGGGGAGTTGATACGTCTCCATCGTATCTACTTTTCCAAACACTTTTGCCCTTGTTTTGGTCTCTAACTTGCATGATTTGAATGGAACCAACACGGACTGACGCTGTTTTCAGCAGAATTGCCATGGTGTTATCTTTGTGCAGAAATAAAAGTTCTCGGAATGACCTAAAACTCCACGGAGAATATTTTTGAAATTAATAGAAAATACTAGCAAAAGAATCAAGGACAGGGGGCCCACACTCTGTCCACGAGGGTGGGGGCGCGCCTACCCCCCTAGGCGCGCCCCCTGCCTCGTGGGCCCTGGTGCTCCACCAACCTCAACTCCAACTCTATATATTCACGTTCGGGGAGAAAAAATCAGAGAGAAGGATTCATCATGTTTTACGATACGGAGCCACCGCCAAGCCCTAATCTCTCTCGGGATGGCTGATCTAAAGTCCGTTCGGGGCTCCGAAGAGTGGAATCCGTCGCCGTCGTCATCATCAACCATCCTCCATCACCAATTTCATGATGCTCACCGTCGTGTGTGAGTAATGCCATCGTACACTACTGGAAACTAGGAATTTGCCATTAGCCAGCTCTTTGCCATCTGCCAGCTGATGGCAAAGAACGTCTTTGCCATCTGCCTATAAAAAACAGATGGCAAAGAACTGACAGATGACAAAGAACATGGTTGCCATCAGCCAATTCTTTGCCATCTGCTAGTTGATGGCAAATAATCTTTGCCATCTGCCAGCAGATGGCAAAGAGGTGGGTAGGGTCCAGTGTTGTAACGGCCTGTCAACCCACCTCTTTGCCATCTGCCAGCACATGGCAAAGAATCTTTTCCGTCTGTTGGCAGATGGCAAAGAAGTGGGTGGCCCCAATGGATAACGGCGTTGTAACAGCCCAGTAGCCCCACCTCTTTGCCATCTGCCAGCGGATGGCAAAGGCCCATATCTTTGCCATCAGCCAGCGGCTGGCAGATGGCAAAGAGGTCGAACTATCTCCTCCCCCCTCTTCTTCTAATTAAAAAAAATTCTCCTCCCCTCTCTCTCTCTTCCAGCCCGGCCCCACCCTTCTCTCTCTCCCCACCTCACCGACCCCCACCACTTGTCTAAAAAAAAGTCTGCCCCCAAACCGCACCCGCGCGCGCACCCCAGCCGGACGACCC
>NC_041393.1:373744983-373797953 GCF_002162155.2 Triticum dicoccoides
GCCCCTCCTCGGCCACCGCGGCCCTCCCGGCCACCGCAGCGTGCCCCGCGGCCCGCCCCTCCACCGAGCCAGGCCATGGCGCCGCCCCCTTCCCGCGGCCCTCCCCGCCACGGCGCCATCGAGATTCAGGTACGTACATCTTAGTTAACATACACACTCACGTATACATGCGCCCTTGCTTCAAACTTTGTCTCTAACAGTGAAAATTATCAGCTAAAAAGTCAGATAAAGATGGAACAAATAAGGGAATGGATAAAAATTGAGAGATGGGTATAGGAGAGAAAAGAGATACAACCGCAGATTTAGGAGGGGAAACTTAGGCTCAGCTCGCTTTGTAGTGTATTCAGAAGATAGCACACAGAAAAATGTTTCTTTTGCAAGATGTTTACAGTCTCCTTTGGCAGGGTAACAAATGACATGTGATAAAATTAGGACTAAAGCAGAATTATGTGTTAGACCTAATAGGCAAGAAATACCATATGAGATAATATCAGTAACAAACTAACAGAAAATGGAAATCATATTATCTTGGCACAAACCCTAAGACCGTAGTTGGTGCAACAACATGTTATTGGACATTGTCACGGCTTAAAACATTGAGGATGTTTATCCTACAAAAATTCAGTACATACTGTCATATCGAGCAGTTCCTAGACGTTCCAATAATATACGTATCGAACATAGAGTATTTGCTGCAAGATCAAATTTATTTCTATTATGCACCAACAATAATATATCAAGAAAAATATATGCAAAAAAGCAACCTAAAAAATTATAATAGTAGATTTAAGATCGGGAACAGACCTACCAGATCGTACACAATGACCATCAGGCATTTAGTCATGTCATGCGTGGCAACCACGCTGCTTCGTGGGCAGGGAGTCATTCAGATCGTTGCCACTCAATGCATCCTCCAGATGGGAAACTTCGATGTCTTAAGGCCTTGCAAAAAAGCTAACTGAAACATAGATCATGGCTTACAGATCATCCTCGTACATAGAGCATAGCAGCAGCGGAGGCTTTCCTGATTGGTAATCAAATAGGAAAAACGTAAACAGAAGTGGGTTCCCTAAAGGATAGAATCGAATGGTGGCCTCTCCTTTGGCTTCTTGGAAAGTTTGGGCAGAACATGAAGGGGTTGTGCTGCTATTTGTATAACCATAGATCAGATCCAATCGGGGCCAACCTAGGCATGACTGGAGGGACACGGGGGGGACATATACCATGGTTTTGCAGAGATAATACCATGGTTTTGCAAATAATGCAGTACTAAAAACATGGTTTCTACTGGCAGCCAAACACCTCGTTGTAATTAAAACTATGGTAATCTGAAAAACTGAAGTATTCTCAGAATACTTTAAAAATACTAAGATAACAAACGGGGCCTAAGGCTTAGTTTGGCAACAAAGTTTCTAGAGAACCATGGTAATTGAAAACCACTATATTCAGATGTGTACACAATGAATACTACAATTTCTTTAAACCATGGTTTTTCTCAGTTTTACCAAAACTACCTAGGTGTTTGGCTGGTGTTTCGCCGGGGTGGTTTTTTTTGGAGATACAAGTGTCCTCTATTTATTTGTCAGGAAATGTGAATGATACCGAATTGGAAAACAATCAAGTACTAAATAGACACTCCCTATTTATTTGTGAATTATGAGTTAGGTCATATATTTTCCAATTTTGTTATGAAAAACATCATATATATTTGCGTTGATCGGGTGGATTTAAATGTGCAGTTGTTTCATCGTTGTGAGGGTCTAGTGTTCAACGACCTCCCCGTGCGTTCGACGAGCTCCACCCCTGCGTTCGTGGGTGAGCACAAATGACATCTTCGCCTCTCCCCCTTCATTTACTCTGTTCCGGTCTTCGTGCCGATGAAACTTGCTAGCTATAGGTGTATTCAATCATCAGTATGCGTGACTACTATGCGTCTCCCGTTCGAAAGGGTTACATCTATAAATATGCATTCATTTGCATATTTATAACCGTAATTATTTCGAATTGTCCAACGTTATCCATGGACAGCCCGAGTATGTGTAGATTGGGTTCATTTTCCCATATGCTCTACTGCGGATCCGATGCAGAATTTCGTCAGTGCCTCTCTGTTGTTCTCCGGGTACACATCCTCTCTGCTTATTGCCGAGACGTGTATTAGGAGAACAGCGGGGAGGTGCTGCCGAAATTTTGTGTCGGGTCCGGAGCAGAGCATGGGAAAACGAACACAATCTACACATACTCGGGTGGGATTAGGACCTATCTTTACCTATTAGCATCTAGGTTGCATGGACGTAATAAAACTAAGAAACTCTATTAACTGATGAATATGGTTTGCTAAGTTACGTATGTATTTCTTGTGTGTCCAGTAGCTAGGCAAGATGAGTGATCGTGCGTGGATGTACACCGGTCACCCTAGCAGAAAGACATGACCCCTGAATGGATGACAAAAACCAAGGGGTTTATCAGAGCCGCATTTGCAAATGGGCAGAAAACAACCTGGTGCCCCTGTTTCGAGTGCGACAACTATCGTAAGATGTCAGAGTTTGAAATGATCAAACACCTGCAGAATTGGGGTTTTACGCCCGGTTATACGATGTGGACATTTCATGGTGAGTCTGCCCAACGTTCCAGAGCTGAGGAGGGCCGTCGTCGCACGGACGAGCATGGTACCGGGATGGAAGACATGGTGCAAGACTTTGATGATGCTCGGGATTCGGACGATGAGATGGAGGAATCTGCAAAGGCCTTCAATGATATGTTGGAGTCTTCGAAGCGTCCTCTCCATGAGCACACCGAGCTTTGTCAGCTGGATGCCATCGCACAAGTAATGGCTCTGAAGGCTCAATTCAACTTGGGCAGAGAATGCTATGACGCGATAGTGACACTATTTGGACACTTTCTACCCAAAGGCCATATAATGCCTGCAAACCTGTACCAGTCGGACAAAATCCTCCGTGTACTTAAGATGCCCTATGAGAAGATAGATGCCTGTGAGAATGGATGTGCCTTATTTAGGCTCCAGTATGCGGACTTGAACTATTGTCCAATTTGCAAGTCTTCCAGGTATGTTGAGGTAGACAACGGTATGGGTGAGAAGAGTCAGACCAAAATCCCCATTAACGTTCTTTGGTATATGCCAATCATACCAAGACTTTAACGTCTATTCATGGTCGAAGAGACGGCCAGACAGATGACATGGCACAAATTGGGCAAAAGAACCGAACGGGATGCAGATGGGAATCTGATGATGGTACACACATCGGATGGTGCTGCATGGAAACACTTCGATGCATTGCATGATGAAAAAGCGGCAGATCCAAGGAATCCTCGAGTAGACGTCAACACGGATGGGTTCAATGTGTTTGGTATGATGGCAGCCCAATACAGTTGTTGGCCTGTATTTGTCATTCCACTCAACCTCTCCCCCCCCCGGACAGATTATGCAAAGAAAGAACATTTTCCTGACGTTGATAATTCCGGGGCCCAACTATCCGGGGAAGAATATGAATGTGTACATGCAGCCGCTTAAGGATGAACTGCAAGAAGCTTGGGATAATGGGATCAAGACATACGACGCCGCTACAAAAAAAACTTCCTAATGCGTGTGTGGTACATGTACTCGATGCATGACTTGCCGGCGTATGCGCTATTCGTTGGTTGGTGTGTGCATGGAAGGTTCCTGTGCCCCACATGCAAGGCAGCTCTTGAGTTTCGTCGGCTGCAGGCGGGTGGCAAGTTTTCTTGCTTCGACATGCATAGACAGTTCCTGGATCCTCACCATAAGTTCAGAAAAGACAAGAAGAACTTCATCAAACGTAGAGATGTCAAAAACTCTGCACCACCTGCATTGACAGGCCAACAGACCCTGGATCAATTAAACGCTCTCGAGCCGGATCCAGAGCGTCCAGGGTATTTCAAGGGGTATAATACGGAACACGCCTGGACCCACAAGATATGCTTATGGGATCTGCCATACTTCAAAGACCTCCTTTGCTCACACAACATCGACGTGATGCACACTGAAAAGAATGTCAGCGAGGCCCTCTTTGGTACATTGTTCGGCATAGAGGGGAAAACGAAGGATAATCCTAAGGCCAGAGTCGATCAGGAGGCTCTATGTGATAGACCGCTACAAAACATGAAACAACCAAAAGGAAAGAAGAACTGGGCGAAGCCAAAGGCATGGTTCAATCTTGGAAGGCCGGTTATGAGGGAAATACTCCTATGGGTGAAAAGGAGTTGATGTTCCCCGATGGGTATGCATTGAATCTAAAGAGGGGAGCGAGCCTTGAAAAATTGAAAATATTTGGTCTCAAGAGTCATGATTGGCACATATGGCTTGAGCGGGTAATGCCGGTGATGTTGCGTGGCTTTATCCCTGAGGATGAATGGCTAGTACTGGCAGAGCTGACCTATTTCTTCCGTGTTCTATGTGCGAAAGAATTATCTCCTGGCTTGCTAGAAGAAATGGAAGAGTAGGCACCGGAGTTGATCTGCAAGTTGGAGAAGATCTTTCCACCTGGCTTCTTTAATCCAATGCAGCATTTGATTTTGCATCTCCCGACCGAGGCACGATTGGGGGGGCCCGTGCAAAATCGTTGGTGCTACGCAACTGAGAGGATGCATAAGACACTTCGAGCAAAATGTAAAAATAAACGTCGAATTGAAGCATCGATGGCCGAGGCATTCATTACTGAGGAGGCGGCAAACTTCGTGACAGCACACTACAAAGCCAAAAATCGTCATTTGCATAATACGAAGCCTCGGTACAATGTTGGCGACCCTAAAAAGGGTGGATCCAACCTCAGCCTATTCAAAGGGAAGCTCGCACCAGCCGGTGCTTATACTCCCTTATTGTTGGATAACAACGAATGGCGGACCATTACGTTGTATATCTTGAACAATCTAACAGAAGTGCGGCCGTACATCGAGTAAGTTCTCGGTACATTGTTTCACAACCTCTACTTCATTTGAACTGCTCTTATTCCTGGATATTTGATACAGTCGATACGTCGCCAAATTCTCGTATGGAGCGGTTATCCAAAAGGATTCCGTCAAAGAGTATGAGCTTCTGGCAATGCATGGAGGCGGCTATCCTGGTTTCATCTCTTGGTTCAAACAAACGGTAATTTTCATTAGACCATTTCATTTCTTCTTCTAATTTCTGGCTAATGCAATAATCCTTTCGTATTAAACTTGTAGGCTAGTTCAGAGTCTATGGACGCAGAATTGAGACAAGTCGCTAATGGTTTTGACTATAAGGTCCATTCATTTGACAAATACGACATCAACGGGTATCGCTTTCGTACCTATGGCAAAGAGCTATCTATGGCCGACCGAAAGTCTACAAATTGTTGTGTCTCTGCTATCGGCGAAGGAGATACCGAGTATTATGGAAGAGTTGAAGCAATTTATGGACTTCTATTCTATGGTGCAAACCCACTGAACGTCCTAGTCTTCAAATGTCATTGGTTCCAGCCGAAAGAGACTAGAAGGACTCATGAACATCTAGGGCTAGTCGAAATCAAACAAAGCACCCATTTGGATGTTCCCGATGTCTATATTACGGCTCAACAGGCAACCCAAGTTTTCTATCTACCATGGCCTGCCAAAGTGATCCAAATCTCGAAGGTTGGGATGTCGTTTATGAAGTGCTGCCACGTGTTAGACCACCTCCCCCAATGAAGAGGATTATGAACCTCACGTTAATCCAGACACATATGAAGGAGAATTGTTCCAAGAAACACGTCTTTCCAAAAAAACATTTCAAGAACCGCTCACCTCATAACATTCAAGTAGACAGCGGCAGTGAATCCGAGCCTGAGCAGGAACAAGAAGAGGTTACTGCTGCGGATGACCTGTCAATGCTTGACCGATTACATGCAGGAGGCCTTCCAGATGTTGATGAATTTATTGATGATGATGATGATGAGCACGTTATTACTGATAGTGATGAGGATGATGCATTTATTGACCCCGAAGCATATATAGATGATGATGATGCATTTATTAATGATGACGATGAAGATTAATATTATAGTTCATGTCAGGTATTCCATTATTATTATATACATATATATTATTAATTAGTTCAAGTTTTAACCTAAGTATATATTATTAATGATGACGATGAAGCATATACTTAGCATTTATTCCTCCAAAATGAATTTGTATGCTTAGCTAGCTCAAAAATGACATAACAACCTTAATTAGCTAAAAAATGACTTTAACCTAGGATAGCTCTAAAATGAGCTATACTTAGCATTTATTCCTCTAAAATGAATTTATATACATATTATTATTCATGTCAGGTATTCATTTTTTTATGTTGTACTAATTTCATTTACTCTTTGTCATTCCAGGTGTTGATAGATGGTGGGCGCGGGTCGAGAGCGCTCCGGGGCTCCTACCTCAGCGCGTGGTGGGAGGGGTAGTTCCATTCCCCCCATAGCCTCTGGAGAGCGCTAGATCTCAGTTTGCAGAGTCCAGCGACAGTCGCTTCTTCTTCGGCCGGGAGAGGTCGGGGGGGTAAGAAGAAGGAGAAGGCTGCTAGAGGTGGACGTGGCATCGGGAGAGGTAGGAAGGCTGCTACGCCTTCCTCGCCGCCACCCCCAGCTGAGTCACCCGACCACAGGGCTGCTCCGTCTGAGATCGAGCCATCTGAGGTGGACCCGTCTATGGCAGACGCGCCTACGGCCGACGAGGCTCGGGCCGACAACGAGCCTCGGGCCGCCGAGCCTCGGGCCGACAACGAGCCTCGGGCCGCCGAGCCTCGGGCTGCCGAGTCTTCGCCCCACGAGACTCCGGAGCTCAGACGGGGTCACGCTGAGTCGGAGCCGAGCCCATGGGAGGACTGGATGGAGTCGAGTGCACATGGTTGTGTTCAGGGTGGAGACTATAGTCCTGATAGCTATAGCGAGGGTGAGTGGGTTGAGGGGCGCAAAGTCTACCAGCATGGTCGTACAAAGCTCCCGCCAACCCCGGCGACGCCCGACCAAAGGTGGTTGATTGCGCCTAACGGGGAGAAGTAAGTGCATTTACTCTCTTTTTTAACCTTTTTCCTTGACGTTTCTTCGAATATCTAATGTGTTGGCCTTGTCATACTGCAGTTCAAGGACACACGAAGATGGTGTCCGCAGGCCCAACACTGTCCTTGGTGTGATTTGTCGCCAGTGCTTCCCGGGGTGGGTCACGTTGCCTGGTGAGGGCCGGGTTCCAGAGCTAGGAATGACCTGGGAGCACTACTTGGCTGCCCCGGCCCCGCCGGAGCATAGGGTCGGCGATGTCGAGTGCGACACGGTGGCCGACATTGTGATCGCCACGTTTTGGGTAATTTCTCCTTTGCCATTTACGTTGTGTTTTCTTCTTTGATTGCATACCTTCCACATGTGTTTTCTTATTTGATTGCAGACCTTCTAATCCGTGTTTTCTTGTTTGATTGCAGACCTTCTACAGGTGTGCTGAGGGACAGGAGGAGGCCGCGGCTCGGGTTATCGACGCCGAGTGCAGGCGCCTACTTGGAAACTTTCGGCACGAGGCTCGGACGCAGGCTGTTCGAGACTACTTAGCACAGACTGGTATTAGGAGGAGAAAATAGAAGTGTCGGGACAAGTATCTGAGTAAGGAGAAGTACATGAAGGTAATTACCTATTCTTAAGGCCTTGTACTTAGTTTCCTTGATTTGATTCGTAGGCGTAGCGCTCAAATTTCTCTTGCTTAACTTAGGTGCCTCCGAGATGGTGTGCGGACAAGATGGACTGCTGGGAGGTGTTGGTGGATGAGTGGTGCTCTCCCCAATGGCGCATCGCCCACAACATAGCAAAGGAGAAGCGTTTCAAAATGAAAGGTGTGCCACACCATCTAGGCAGCGTCGACCTACATGGGTACGGGAAAAACTGGGTATGTGTGGTTTGCTTCATGATTCATGCAAATTCATTCTTTGTGCTAGCTTGAGTCCTTAACTAATACTCTGTTCCTCTCTTTTAGTCAAAACACAACAAGGCTCCAGTGCCAGAGCTATTCGACCTCTATGGCATGTCCAATATTGCACCGTACAAGAAGGCCAAGGCATTCTCTGAGTCTGACCTCGAAAATGCAAAGAACTTCAGCAATGCGGCCTCCCACCACAAGATGGTGCAGTACGTTAAGCAGGGGAAGTCGAGGAAAGGGCTGGACTTTAACCCGATCCGGCCTCTTGATCCATAGCTGGTGATGATATCTGGTGGTGGGAGGTCCCATGGCTCGTTAGCCATTGGTAATGGACTGATACGTTGTAGTAGCACTCTCCCGCAGACCAAGAAGCGCCAGACCAGCTCTGATCCTGAGATACCGCCTCGTTTACAACCAGTGGAAATCGAATTCTAGGTTTGTTAATTATATGGACTCAGTAGCCTTTCCTCCATTACATTGTGTTTGCGGCCGTCGATGATTACAATGCTAACGAGTGGTGTTGCAGGCTGCTATTGAGGCAGAGAGAGTGAAGACCCAGGCTGCTTTTGAGGATAGGGACCGGCAGTTGGCGGAGAGGGACCGGCAGGCGGCGGAGAGGGACAGGGAGAATGAGGAGAGGACGACTAGGCTGTTGGGGAGGAGAGGAACCGGAACGACTTGGCTAACCGGGCCATGTACAAGCTCTTTGTGGTAAGTTTCTTCTGCATATTAGCTAAATCATGCACGCAATGTTCCTTTCATTAGTAACTAATATGACTGACTCGTCAAAACCAAATGTGCAGTCCATGTGCGAGAAGAACGGCCAGACCCCTCCGCTGATGCCAGTCATTGCTCCGGCGGGCACGGTGAGTTTCATTTGAACGGTCATTAGTTACTAGTCTTCACATTTGAGTTGCATCATGCTAACTATACATTGGAAATAATCTTTGGTGCAGCGTAACTCCCGACAAGCATCGACCGATCCTTCTCCGTCTGCCACTGGCACGACCGGTCCTACACCTACACCTACACCTACACCTCCGTTATGACGGTAAGTGTCCCAAGTGTTTTGCTTAATAGAGTTTTGTTGTGATGCCATGTTGCATCTACACATATCGTGCATAATGTGTGTATGTTTGAAATGCATTGTATGTGTGGGATTCGACACCTAGTCGTGTGCCTTTGGTAGCCTTCCATACAGGGAAATGCCTCCTAGTGCTTCCACTAAGCCATGGTAGTTCACTACTGCTCCGGAACACATGGATTGACCGGCATGTGTCCTTCTTTGCTCCTGTGTCTGTCCCTACAGGGAAATGTCACGCGGTGTATCACCGAAGTCCTTGTAGCTTGCTATGACTTGGTTGCACTCGCTGATGACCGACACGTGCATTGCTGGGTCATGTATGCCTGTCCCTGTACGTTTGTGCCACCTTGGTTCTATGACTAGTCATGTCGGCCCGGGTTCTCTGCCATATGGATACTTAGCATTTCTGCTGTTTTATTAAGATTTTGGCCAAGATTTGTAATATAGCAGACTTGCAACAAGGATCTAGCACGGACAAATTGTCCTTAAGTGAACAGGAACATACCATAATTGAAACTAGACAATTCCCCGCGCGTTGCTGCGGGAATTGTTGCTGCGGGAGATGTTTAGCTATACATATAAATGTATCAAGAAGATATTAAAAGGAGACATAATACTCTCAATAGTTGGATGGTCAAACATATCATCCTAAAATGTATTGAAAGATTTGTTGTTGACTTCATTTTTCGGTGTAAACAATGAACAATGTATATAAAAATTTAAGCACAATAACATTCTGCTGGTATTCTGGGTGCTTATACTTAGAATTCACCAAAACAACTAATTAGATCTGGACATATTCACACACTGTACACATGGCAGATTGTTTGTTATAGGACAATTTGATGTTACAGCATTATATAAACATGCAATGATGTATGTCCTCCTCCTTTGTACTATGAAATTTCAGATCCGCCAAATAAATGCAGCAAGACCATGACCATTAAAGTAGACAAAATAGTACTGTATAATCTGGATAGGAGTCATGAGGCTGCACTGCATGAAACCAAAAAACAAATCGTTAGTTACATATTTGCAAAAAAACCAAATTAATTTTTCTAGTGCTTACCCGTGGAGATGTTTCAGTGAAAAAATACATAGCTAGCTGGAAGCTAGCTAGTGAAAAAAATTAGTAGCAACAATGACAGGCCGAGATGACCCGTATGAGAAGCTTATTAGCAGCTTGAACAGAAATAGGCCAGAAATTTTCATTTAGTGGCGAACTGATCACCTTCAAAAGATTTTATATACTCCCCTAAATTAAACTTTTGTATACTAAACACACATATATATGGACCATAATATAGGAGTGTGCCGGTCTGATGGTTGCCTACTTGCCTTTCAGCATGGTCTGTTGGTGTTAGGGGCTGTTTGGTTTGTGCCCCAACTAGCCCAACCAAAAATTTGGCACGGCCAATGTCAGGGCGTGACCAAAATTTTGGCAAGCTGTTATTGTTTGGATTGTAGCCATTGTGCTTACCAAAATATTGGCGAAGTAGGATAGATCTTCGTTTGGTTATTTGGATTGGCCAGTGATTATGGTACGATTCAAGTCCATTTTCCAATGCAATGCAATAGGAAACGAGGATTAATGTGGGAAAAAGATTGACTAACAGGGAGTAATTTGTTTGGGGGCAACAAGGTCTGATATTTGATGTTTATGTTAGCTTCCGATGTTTAAACTCATCATCTATAATTGGGAAGATATATTAATTAAAACAGAAATTTGATGTTTATGTTAGCTTCCGATGTTTAAACTCATCATCTGCAATTGGGAAGATATATTAATTAAAGCAGACAGAGATGCAGAATTAAATTTTTAACTCCACTAGAATCACACGCGGCGTGCAGGCCTACAGCTACAAGTCGCTATCTTCGTGCATGCATGTGTTGGTCGATCCAGCAAAAATAAAAGGAGAACTACCACATGGAGGTGAGTGGTGGATTTTTTTTTGCGTTAGTGGAATCAGACGTGGCGTTAGAGTATTTCTTTTTCTTGTACATAGTGCTGACGTGGCCGCACGAGAATGGCCGCTGATGTGGATAGCTTGCATGTCAAGAGAAATAGGTTAGTGGGGATGAACTATTTAGGTATTACAAATGACATATTTGTCACTAACATAAGTAGTTTCTTAGTCGTCCAAACCAAACTCTGTGTGGCATGATGTTCTGCAACAGGTGAAGCCAATGTATCAATGTTTAAGTATAGTTTGAAGATTAGAGGGGAAAATATATATAAGCAAAGGTTTGCTCAATTTTTTCACCCCAGTCTTGTCTTTCTTCTCTTCTGGATCTTTTTTCCTGTTCTTCTTAGGCCTACCCATTACTTTTGTGTACAGGGGTGGGTGAACAGCAATGCCATGCATTTTTACAGATATAAGTTGCATCATAATAATCTTCACATTTTAGTTGCATCATAATAATCTTCTTCTTCTAGTCTTCTTCTTCTAACTTTCTTCTTTCCCATTTTACAGATTTTCTTAAGATCACGGAAGCTTGGGTTGATGGAGTGCTTGTATTTAGTTTTTGTTTTGACCTTGTGGAACTTGCTACCTATGGATGAAACTGTGTAATATTGATGAATTGTGAAACTTGCTACCTATGGATGAAACTGTGTAATATTGATGAAACTATGTATATGTATGGATGAAACTTGCTACTATTGGTAACATGTGCTGAATATGCTATATTGGTCATATAAATATATTTGTGTTTGATTTTCTGTGAAAATGAATTGATATAAGAAAAAACAAAATTAAATGGGGCAATATAGTCACTTTGCCATCTGCTGGCAGATGGCAAAGAGCTTTCCATCAGCCGGCAGATGGAAAAGAGGCCTATTTGGGCTGGCCTATTTGGGCTCTTTGCCATCTGCTGGCAGACGGGAAAGCATGCAGCCTTTGCCATCAGCTGGCAGACGGCAAAACATTCAGCCTTTGCCATCTGCCAGCAGATGGCAAAGGCTGCAGGCTCTTTGCCATCTGCTAGCAGATGGCAAAGTATGCCGTTAGCCTTCTAACGGTGCTAACCCCGTTAAGAGGCTTTGCCATCTGCCAGCAGATGGCAAAGTCACAGGCTCTTTGCCATCAGCCAGCAGATGGCAAAGCCACAGGCTCTTTGCCATCAGCCAGCAGATGGCAAAGAAGCCTTTACCGACAGTGTTTCAGACAAACTGTTGGCCATCTGCTGGCAGATGGCAAAGCCTTTGCCATCCGCCGAACATGCCTTTGCCATCTGCCATGGCAGATGGCAAAGAAGCCTTTACCGGCAGGGTTTCAGACGAACTGTTTGCCATCTGCTGGCAGATGGCAAAGCCTTTGCCATCCGCCGAACATGCCTTTGCCATCTGCCATGGCAGATGGCAAAGTGCCAGATTCCAGTAGTGGTAGGCTTGCTGGACGGTGATGGGTTGGGTGAGATTTACCATGTAATCGAGTTAGTTTTGTTAGGGTTTGATCCCTAGTATCCACTATGTTCTGAGATTGATGTTGCTATGACTTTGCTATGCTTAATGCTTGTCACTAGGGCCCGAGTGCCATGATTTCTAATCTGAACCTATTATGTTTTCATGAATATATGTGAGTTCTTGATCCTATCCTGCAAGTCAATAGTCACCTACTATGTGTTATGATCCGGTAACCCTGAAGTGACAATAATCAGGACCACTCTCGGTGATGACCGTAGTTTGAGGAGTTCATTGTATTCACTAAGTGGTAATGCTTTGGTCCGGTACTCTATTAAAAGGAGGCCTTAATATCCCTTAGTTTCCAATAGGACCCCGCTTCCACAGGAGGGTAGAACAAAAGATGTCATGCAAGTTCTTTTCCATAAGCACGTATGACTATATTCGGAATACATGCCTACATTACATTGATGAACTGGAGCTAGTTCTGTGTCACCCTATGTTATAACTGTTGCATGAGGAATCGCATCCGACATAATTGTCCATCACTGATCCAATGCCTACGAGCTTTTCACATATTGATCTTTGCTTAGTTACTTTACCGTTGCCGCTGTTACAATTACTACAAAACTGCTACTGTTACTTTTGCCACCGTTACCGTTACTTCCCTATTACTTTGCTACTAAATACTTTGCAACCGATATTAAGTCTTTCAGGTGTGGTTTACTTGACAACTCAACTGCTAATACTTGAGAATATTCTTTAGCTCCCCCTGTGTTGAATCAATAAATTTGGGTTGAATACTCTACCCTCGAAAACTATTGCGATTCCCTATACTTGTGGGTTATCAGTCGTCCAAGCGGCCTCAAGCACGACCTGGAGTTGTCCAAGCGGCCTCAAGCAGGCCGGTGTCGTGGACCATTTGGCATAGCCGGCTAATGCTCGCGCTCATCGCCTCCATGGGTTTAGCTTCTAGTCAATTGATCTTGCGATTGGAGTGATCACTCTTTGTCACATCCCTGGTCCTGTTATGCACTAGGATAGACCTCAGGTGTGCATCATGTTTAAATTCAAATGAAATTTGAATTGAGGAATTTTCAAAAGCCTCAGGAAACCTCTAAAAATAACCAACATTTAAATCTTCTCAAATGTGTCCAAGAAAATGTTCCTGTTATTCCATGGAAATATTGGTAAGAGGTAAAATTTAAACCAATATTTTTGGAGTCACAGAGATGATTATTTTGGCCATTTGAATTAATCCAATAACTATTTGCTTTGGATTTATATTTAATATATATTAAATATGACTCCAATAATTCTGGAAGTTTGTGAGTGGCTTTGTATATATTTTAGCAAGCCACATAAAAATCTACAGAATTTATTTAAATGATTTAGTTGCTAAACTAAATCAAAACAAACTACAGATAATAGAAAAAAGTAAAAGAGAGAGAGCAGAAGGACTTACCTGGCGCCACTTACCTGGCCCAACACTGTGCAGCCAGCAGCGGCCCAGCCCACCTCCTCCCCCTTGTCATCTTCCTCCCCTCGCACCGAAGCAGCTCGGTGGCGAGCGCCGATGCCGCCTCGGCCACCTCCTGCTTCCACCGAGGCGTTCCCGAGCCTCCCCCTCACGCCACCACGATGCCCCGACCCCCTGGAACCCCTCGACCTCTCCCATCGTCTCCCCCCTTTCTTTGGCTCCCTCTCTCCTCCACCGAGCGGAGCCCCGTCGCCACCGACGCCGTTCGCCGCGGCCACCACCACCCTCTCGCCTCCCCGACGCCTCCCAGAGCTCCGCAGTGCCTCCCTCTACCTCCTCAACGAGCCACGAGGCCCCAGACATGCCGCAACACCGCCCTCGATGTCTTCTTCAACCTCGGGACCGCCGGCCATCTTCGTCAAATTCGTCGGCTCCGGTGCCTCCCCGAGCTCCCCGAGGCCACCGTCGCAACCCCTGTGAGCTCCACTCCGTTTCCCCTCCTTCATTTTGCTCGTTCCCGTGCCGTAGCACCCCCGGCCACATTCCCGAGCACCGCCGTCCGCCATGGCCGCGTAGCTCTCCTGACCCGAGCCCCTCTGCTCGAACCCGTGGCACCAGCGCGCTTCTGGTGGCCCGCGGATGCCGTCTGGACCATCAGTTTCTCTCCTAGCGCGCCGCAGCCCAACCCCGCACATGGCCGAACTCCGGCCGCCGCCTCGGGCTCCACTCCGGCGAACCCCAGCCACCCCCGCACCTCCCGTTGGTCCCCCTAGATGCGCACGGGCGCGGGCTACCTCATGGTGCCCTTGGCGCGTCGATCCGATGCCCCTAGCGCAAGTCCGGCGTCCCCCGCCATGCTCTGTGGTCGTCGCCGGCTACACTCCGGCGAGAGCTGATGTGGCCGGTCATTAGGGCCTAACCACCCCCCCGCTAACCCAGGCCTTGGCCACTGACTGTGGGCCCCACGCCCTTAACTAACCACGGTTAACCCCCTGTTTAGTTTAAGTTAACCATAGTGGCCCCACGCGTCGGAATTGACCTAGCTGACGTGGCCGTTGACCGGTCCCACCTGTCAGTGAGTTAAAACCACCCTGAGTCACTGACGTGTGGCCCCCACACGTCAGGTTTGACCAGCAGCAGCGTCTGTTGACCTGCTGACGTCACGGTGACGCACTGATGACGTAGTAAATGTTTCTGGAATTTCAATAATTCTTAAATGAGTTATTATTTCAGAAAATTGTATAAACTTCAATAAATCATAGAAAATTAACCGTAACTCCAAATGAAATAAATTATATATGAAAAATTATCGGAAAAATTCAAGGAATCCATCTGTACCATTTTCATGCATGTTAGAACAACTTATAGCTGCTGTTTAGCACAAATCAATTAAATGGCATTTGAATAAACACATATGGAGTTTGAATTTGAATCTTGTATTCAAACCAACTTCATTTAATCTGTTGCTAGTTGCATTAGCCCAAAACACATTCATTTTGCCATGTCATGATCATGCATCATATTGTGCATTGCATTGATTGTGTTCCCTTCTATGTTGCCGGTATTTGTCCCCTCTCGATAGACGTGATACCGATGATGTGATCGTTGACACTGATGAAGACTCAATGCTATCTTCAGAAGTGCCAGGCAAGCAAAACCCCCTTGTTCATTCCGATACAATCCCACTCTCTCGCTCCTGCTCTCTTTTACTGCATTAGGACAACAACGATTCATCTGTTACTTACTGCGGTAGCTGAACCCCTTTATCCTTTGCATGACCTGTCATTCCACAGTAAATAGATGAAACCCACTAGCATGAGTAGGAGTTGTTTGAGCCCTGATGTGCCTACTCATTCATGCTTGTTTGTCATGCCTGCTACTGCTTAGAGTTGAGTCAGGTCTGATTCATCGAGGATGAATCAGAGGTGTGTGAACATGTCCTACTATGTGTGAGCTAAGTGTGTGAACACGATTTGGTAAAAGGTGTCGGTGAGAGGCCATGTAGGAGTACATGGTGGGTTGTCTCATTGAAGCCGTCCTTAGGAACTGAGTTCTGTGTTTGTGATCCATGATTCAGCTACTACCATGCATTGGGCCCTGAAATATGACCCCGCTCGACTTCTTATTCACCCTAGTCCTCTGTCCAGGAGTTGCAAGTAGTTTCTGGTGTTTGTAGTATGCTGGAGGCCATGGACAGCGCTGACCGTAGGGGTGGGCTGTGATGCGGTAGGCACGTGGCCGGGTAAACCGGGCGCCCGTTTGGTGTCACGGAACCCTGTTCACATCGTTTGGGGCTGTGAGCGAAACTCCGGCCGGATCTCCTCATGGATGGAACCCGAATAGGCGATAAACCTGGACTAGAGACTTGAGTGTTTAGGTAGGTCGTGGTCTACACCCACGTCGGCTTTCGCTTGAAGTCTGCCGAGCACATGTCGTGTGCAGACGCTAAGTGGTGGATACATGTATGAAGAAGTACACCCCTGCAGGGTTATCATCATCTATTCGAATAGCCGTGTCCGCGGAAAAGGACTTCTGGGTTGCTTATATCAGTTCATAGACAAGTGAAAGTGGATACTCTAAAATACGCAAGATAAGCGTGAGTGCTATGGATGGCGTTCTCGTAGGGAGACGGGAGCGGATCCATAGTGGTGTATTGATATGGTGAATATGTGGACTCGTGTGCACCACCTCAAAAGAGTTACTTGTAGTCGTAGTTCAGGATAGCCACCGAGTCAAAGCTGGCTTGCTGCAGTTAAACCCCACCACCCCTTTGTTGATAATGATGCATATGTAGTTAGTTCTGATGTAAGTCTTGCTGGGTACATTTGTACTCACGTTTGCCTATTTTATGTTTTTGCAGAGAGACTTCGGTCTCGCTAGTAGTTCCGCGTGGACTTCGACGTTTAGCTTGTTACCTCAGCTACGATCTTGTGCCCTCGGCAGGATCTGATAGATAGTCAGGCTTCTCAGCCTTTTTCATTTATAGATGGCTGTACTCAGACATGATAGCTTCCGCTTGTGCTTTGATTTGTATGCTCTGATTGTTGGGTCATGAGACCCATGTTTGTAATATCTCGCTCCTCGGAGCCTATTGAATAAATTACTTGAGTCGTAGAGTCATGTTGTGATGCCATGTTGTATTTGCACATATCGAGCATATTGTGTGTATGTTATTGAAATGCTTGGTATGTGTGGGATCTGACCATCTAGTTGTTTATCTTTAGTAGCCTCTCTTACGGGGAAATGTCTCCTGGTGTTTCCACCGAGCCATGGTAGCTTGCTACTGCTCCGGAACACTTAGGCTGGCCGGCATGTGTCCTTCTTCGTTCCTGTGTCTGTCCCTTCGGGTAAATGTCACGCGATGAATACCGGAGTCCTGTTAGCCCGCTACAGCCCGGTTCACCGGAGTCCTGCTAGCCCAGTGCTACAGCCTGGATTCACTCGCTGATGACCGACACGTTCGATGCTGGGTCATGGATGCCTGTCCCTGTAACTCTGTGCCACTTTGGGTTTACGACTAGCCATGTCAGCCCGGGCTCCTTATCATATGGATGCTAGCGACACTGTCATATACGTGTGCCAAAAGGCGCAAACGGTCCCGGGCAAAGGTAAGGCGACACCCGTGGGAATACCGTGCGTGAGGCCGCAAAGTGATATGAGGTGTTACATGCTAGATCGATGTGGCATTGAGTCGGGGTCCTGACAGCGTTGGTATTAGAGCTTGACTGCCTGTAGGATTACCAAGCCAAACTGGTCGAAGTTGAGTCTAGAAATTCTTTAGTTATATAAGGGAATTGATTGTGGGATGGAACGTAAGGCTCTTTTTACTCCTTACACCTTATGCCTTCTGATCTGAGTCATCATCATCTCTTCTACGGGGATTAAGAACTAGGCTATCTCTTCTTTCTATTAGGATCACGTGTTACTAATCCGTAGACTTATAAGATTTTTGGACTTAAGCCTCTGTTCAGTTTTTACTGCTTCCGTATGTTAATTGTTGATCTCGAAACCGTGATATTGTGCTTCTGAGTGGTTATGCCACCATTTTTGTGAATGTCTCAAATCTTTTCTGAGCATTTACAGCCGTTATGCTGTCCGAGTCATCCCAAGTTTCTAAGTAGTCTGATGCATTTGCAAATCCCTTCCTCCCGTTCCGATGTTCCATGGGCCAGATTAACCACACTAATCAGTGAGTTGAGGTACTCCGTTACCTTGACATATATGTTGGAGATATTATTATGACCCTAGGTGTCTTAGGGGATCATCTAGTAATTTAGCCATGATTTGTGTTCCCAGTGTGATGATTCTGGCCATCATTCTCGAAAGCATCCCGTGATGCCATTTAGTAGTAGGTATTCTATCCCTGGGTTTTGAACCCGAGATTCACCCTACTTGCTTCATGTTGATAGTTTTGCTCGTTCCTTTAGGTTATTAGTAACCTTTGCATTAGTCCTCGATGTTCGTGGTATTCCTTTCTTCCAAATACTATGAACCGCTTATGGCAGATGTTCCTCGCTGATCGAAAGATCACAATCAGGGTGCTCTCGATGGGTTCTCGATTCTACATTGTGACTCTGCCAGTTCTACCTTTCTGCATGGGTTATCCGGAAGAAGTATGTGGAATTCGTTCGACATGCTAAACCATGCATCCACAACTCAGAAAATCGTATGTTCCTTTGAGTTGTCCCTGTTTAGTTGTCTTCTGACCCTCGTCTATCAATTGATAGTCAAGAGTATGCGTGCATTCGTTCGTCGATGCCTATTACCCTTGTGGTCCGCCAAGCCATTCTATTTCAGAACGAATAGGAGAAACAAACTCCAGTACCTCATCCATATCTAGGATTGGGTCAAAGTAGTTGTATTCCGCAGATCAAATGCCAATCCAGCTTTTGGTTCTGTTCTACCTTGGAGTATTACCATCTTTATATCGGGATTGTTATAGGAATTGCACACCATCCTATGAACTCTTGGTACAGTGATACTTTTTGCCATCATTAGTCATTCCTCGGTCTTCGTGTTGATGCAACCGGAATACCGACAAATGAATTGTGATGTGTGAAATCAATACGCCTAGCAACCTCGTTGCTGGGTAGTTAAAGGACAATAATTTCATTCTTAGCGTGTTGGTTTTGAATCATCATTCTAAGGTTGATCATGCTACCTAGTCCTTGCTCTCGGTGCACTCCTCGATCGATGAGTTAGGATTATTTCAAATCTTCGCTCTATTGATCATATCGTCTTGCCTCAAAAGGAAAGATTGTTCTCAAGTTTAGTAACATACCAGTGGTTCGTGATTTTCTGAATATCTTCTCGGAAGTATCACCAGGTCGTCACCTGACCGTTATGTTGAGGTCGTGATCAAGTTGGTTTCTTGTGAACCACCCTTCTCCAAGAATCTGTGTTGGATATCCCTGAGCTAGTTGGTTAAGCTAGACAACAACTTGGAGAGTTGGAAGATGGAATCTTGCCCGATTTAGTTCATCTTAAGGGATATCCTGTGTGTGTGTGTGTGTGTGTTGAAGAAAGATGATATCTTCATTGATTGGTCCCTATGATCAGTTGCTGGACCTATTGTCTTATCAATCCTTTGATTTGAGTGTGGGCTATCGTCAAATCAAATCAGAACCAACGATATTCGTAATGTTGTCTTACTCGTGGTTTTTCCTCGAGCATACACCATTATATTTTTTTGGCCTGACCAATACTATCACCGTGTTCACATGATGGTGGAAGTCCAGTGATATGGAAATTCCGATGAGTTGTTGTTGAGCCCATTGACAACATCCTTATCTCCTCCATGATTTTGTTGAACATTAAGCTATTATTGGAAACTTCTATAAGCATTATCTTCATGTTCCGTGCTCGAAGCATATGTTTCGATGGAAGAAGTGACTTCCTTTGATTCACGTGCATTTGATGTAAGTTGCCGACGTGAATTCGAGAAGGTTTGTTTTTTGCTCCTCTGGAATCATCCCAAGTCAGTCATGCATGTGCAAAGTATACCATGGTTTGGTAGATTAATTACCTCCACTCCATATGTATTCCGTAGCACCCCAAGCCACTAATTGATTTGTTCAAGGAGAAGGAGTTCCTTCATAAGAGCTAATCCGGACTTATGAAAGAACTTCGATATCCTCCATGATGGTTCCCAACCAGAACTCGGTAGTGTTTTATTGTAAGACTACCATGTGATCATGTTTGTCTGAGGCAGCGTGTTCACACATGTGTAGCAGAACCAGCTCATGTTTTGGAGCTTGCTATCGTAGTTCATTTCCCGAGAATCTTGCAGCGTTGTCTCGTCGAATTGTGTTGCAAACTTTCATTTTTCTTCCTAGACTCGATGAGTCTGGAATATCCTGACACCAACCAGATCTGAATCTCAGGCAGATATGATGGTTTGGAACATTTCCCAAGAACTATAATATCGGTCCCTCGAAAACCGGTAAAGTGGATGTCGTGGCCAACACACCCAGCCGGAAGACCTGTTATTATAATATCTTGATTGAGGAAGTTGGCCACCTCCCCATAGGGATTTCGTAGGATTTACTCCCTAGTTGCCCCTATGGATTTTGAGATCCCGAAGTCCGACCTTTTACTTGATGTTCTAGATATCAAACCATATCTATGAATGGGTTACGCTAGCACATCAAGGAGAACATTAGAAGCGGAGTGCTAAATGTCTCTCGGTCGATCATCCAGAATTTTGTTTCCTTGGCCTCGCCAAGGTGAAATCTAAGAAAGTGTTATCTTCCTTTGCATCTGCATCCTCCATCATCATTCATCATGGTAGCAAGTTGTGTTGCCAGGATCCTTGACACGGATATTGGTAAAACCTTAATGAATGTGGAAATGCTCAAGTTCTTGAGAGCACGCACAAGCGCTAGGTGTTATCATCGGCACCAACTGGGTTTGCTCTCAGTTCCCTCGGCAATGCTATGATCTTTTCAAACAGTGAATTCACTCTCTATTGTTGGGTTCTTCCCCAGTTACCAGAATCATTCCCAGCATTTGCATTTTGTTCCCAGCTTGCACCGCCAATGTGCCATTCTACCATGGGTCTCTTCCATTTCCGGTGATAAGCAAAATCATCCATTACGTTGTCTTCAACAAGGTAATCCACATCATCCAAGTTTGAGTATGCCATTCTACCGAACCCCTCTAAATGATCGATTATGATTGCCTTAAGCTGGTATAAAGAGTCTCAGTGATCTCTATATCAAAGGTAATTCTTTTTGCCACTTAAGATATTTCTACGAGTCACCATTCCTAAGATGTCTCGATGTGGTTTCATGGCAACTCAACTCCTCGCTACGTTGACAATCGTTTACCACCTTTTTAAGTGTGGAATTGTTGTCCACCTAGTGAACCTTCGTCATCCGTTTCTTTCCACCCCTCTTGATGTGTATCTCGTGTCTCAACCCGAGAGATGGTTCTATATCTCATTCCGTGAGTTAATCCTGAGTTGTTCGATCTTCGAAAGATGGTGATCGAAACAACGTTCCTATGAAGTGCAACCTGGATCGTGAAGATTGTGCTAGTTTGCGTTCCCCCTTCACCTTACCCTAAGCTTGAATCTCGGGACGAGATTTTTGTTTAGTGGGGGTGAGTTGTCACATCCCTGGTCCTGTTATGCACTAGGCTAGACCTCAGGTGTGCATCATGTTTAAATTCAAATGAAATTTGAATTGAGGAATTTTCAAAAGCCTCAGGAAACCTCTAAAAATAACCAACATTTAAATCTTCTCAAATGTGTCCAAGAAAATGTTCCTGTTATTCCATGGAAATATTGGTAAGAGGTAAAATTTAAACCAATATTTTTGGAGTCACAGAGATGATTATTTTGGCCATTTGAATTAATCCAATAACTATTTGCTTTGGATTTATATTTAATATATATTAAATATGACTCCAATAATTCTGGAAGTTTGTGAGTGGCTTTGTATATATTTTAGCAAGCCACATAAAAATCTACAGAATTTATTTAAATGATTTAGTTGCTAAACTAAATCAAAACAAACTACAGATAATAGAAAAAAAAGTAAAAGAGAGAGAGCAGAAGGACTTACCTGGCGCCACTTACCTGGCCCAACAATGTGCAGCCAGCAGCGGCCCAGCCCACCTCCTCCCCCTTGTCATCTTCCTCCCCTCGCACCGAAGCAGCTCGGTGGCGAGCGCCGATGCCGCCTCGGCCACCTCCTGCTTCCACCGAGGCGTTCCCGAGCCTTCCCCTCACGCCACCACGATGCCCCGACCCCCTGGAACCCCTCGACCTCTCCCATCGTCTCCCCCCTTTCTTTGGCTCCCTCTCTCCTCCACCGAGCGGAGCCCCGTCGCCACCGACGCCGTTCGCCGCGGCCACCACCACCCTCTCGCCTCCCCGACGCCTCCCAGAGCTCCGCAGTGCCTCCCTCTACCTCCTCAACGAGCCACGAGGCCCCAGACGTGCCGCAACACCGCCCTTGATGTCTTCTTCAACCTCGGGACCGCCGGCCATCTTCGTCAAATTCGTCGGCTCCGGTGCCTCCCCGAGCTCCCCGAGGCCACCGTCGCAACCCCTGTGAGCTCCACTCCGTTTCCCCTCCTTCATTTTGCTCGTTCCCGTGCCGTAGCACCCCCGGCCACATTCCCGAGCACCGCCGTCCGCCATGGCCGCGTAGCTCTCCTGACCCGAGCCCCTCTGCTCGAACCCGTGGCACCAGCGCGCTTCTGGTGGCCCGCGGATGCCGTCTGGACCATCAGTTTCTCTCCTAGCGCGCCGCAACCCAACCCCGCACATGGCCGAACTCCGGCCGCCGCCTCGGGCTCCACTCCGGCGAACCCCGGCCACCCCCGCACCTGCCGTTGGTCCCCCTAGATGTGCATGGGCGCGGGCTACCTCATGGTGCCCTTGGCGCGTCGATCCGATGCCCCTAGCGCAAGTCCGGCGTCCCCCGCCGTGCTCTGTGGTCGTCGTCGGCTACACTCCGGCGAGAGCTGATGTGGCCGGTCATTACGGCCTAACCACCCCCCCGCTAACCCAGGCCTTGGCCACTGACTGTGGGCCCCACGCCCTTAACTAACCACGGTTAACCCCCTGTTTAGTTTAAGTTAACCGTAGTGGCCCCACGCGTCGGAATTGACCTAGCTGACGTGGCCGTTGACCGGTCCCACCTGTCAGTGAGTTAAAACCACCCTGAGTCACTGACGTGTGGCCCCCACACGTCAGATTTGACCAGCAGCAGCGTCTGTTGACCTGCTGACGTCACGGTGACGCACTGATGACGTAGTAAATGTTTCTGGAATTTAAATAATTCTTAAATGAGTTATTATTTCAGAAAATTGTATAAACTTCAATAAATCATAGAAAATTAACCGTAACTCCAAATGAAATAAATTATATATGAAAAATTATCGGAAAAATTCAAGGAATCCATCTGTACCATTTTCATGCATGTTAGAACAACTTATAGCTGCTGTTTAGCACAAATCAATTAAATGGCATTTGAATAAACACATATGGAGTTTGAATTTGAATCTTGTATTCAAACCAACTTCATTTAATCTGTTGCTAGTTGCATTAGCCCAAAACACATTCATTTTGCCATGTCATGATCATGCATCATATTGTGCATTGCATTGATTGTGTTCCCTTCTATGTTGCCGGTATTTGTCCCCTCTCGATAGACGTGATACCGATGATGTGATCGTTGACACTGATGAAGACTCAATGCTATCTTCAGAAGTGCCAGGCAAGCAAAACCCCCTTGTTCATTCCGATACAATCCCACTCTCTCGCTCCTGCTCTCTTTTACTGCATTAGGACAACAACGATTCATCTGTTACTTACTGCGGTAGCTGAACCCCTTTATCCTTTGCATGACCTGTCATTCCACAGTAAATAGATGAAACCCACTAGCATGAGTAGGAGTTGTTTGAGCCCTGATGTGCCTACTCATTCATGCTTGTTTGTCATGCCTGCTACTGCTTAGAGTTGAGTCAGGTCTGATTCATCGAGGATGAATCAGAGGTGTGTGAACATGTCCTACTATGTGTGAGCTAAGTGTGTGAACACGATTTGGTAAAAGGTGTCGGTGAGAGGCCATGTAGGAGTACATGGTGGGTTGTCTCATTGAAGCCGTCCTTAGGAACTGAGTTCTGTGTTTGTGATCCATGATTCAGCTACTACCATGCATTGGGCCCTGAAATATGACCCCGCTCGACTTCTTATTCACCCTAGTCCTCTGTCCAGGAGTTGCAAGTAGTTTCTGGTGTTTGTAGTATGCTGGAGGCCATGGACAGCGCTGACCGTAGGGGTGGGCTGTGATGCGGTAGGCACGTGGCCGGGTAAACCGGGCGCCCGTTTGGTGTCACGGAACCCTGTTCACATCGTTTGGGGCTGTGAGCGAAACTCCGGCCGGATCTCCTCATGGATGGAACCCGAATAGGCGATAAACCTGGACTAGAGACTTGAGTGTTTAGGTAGGTCGTGGTCTACACCCACGTCGGCTTTCGCTTGAAGTCTGCCGAGCACATGTCGTGTGCAGACGCTAAGTGGTGGATACATGTATGAAGAAGTACACCCCTGCAGGGTTATCATCATCTATTCGAATAGCCGTGTCCGCGGAAAAGGACTTCTGGGTTGCTTATATCAGTTCATAGACAAGTGAAAGTGGATACTCTAAAATACGCAAGATAAGCGTGAGTGCTATGGATGGCGTTCTCGTAGGGAGACGGGAGCGGATCCATAGTGGTGTATTGATATGGTGAATATGTGGACTCGTGTGCACCACCTCAAAAGAGTTACTTGTAGTCGTAGTTCAGGATAGCCACCGAGTCAAAGCTGGCTTGCTGCAGTTAAACCCCACCACCCCTTTGTTGATAATGATGCATATGTAGTTAGTTCTGATGTAAGTCTTGCTGGGTACATTTGTACTCACGTTTGCCTATTTTATGTTTTTGCAGAGAGACTTCGGTCTCGCTAGTAGTTCCGCGTGGACTTCGACGTTTAGCTTGTTACCTCAGCTACGATCTTGTGCCCTCGGCAGGATCTGATAGATAGTCAGGCTTCTCAGCCTTTTTCATTTATAGATGGCTGTACTCAGACATGATAGCTTCCGCTTGTGCTTTGATTTGTATGCTCTGATTGTTGGGTCATGAGACCCATGTTTGTAATATCTCGCTCCTCGGAGCCTATTGAATAAATTACTTGAGTCGTAGAGTCATGTTGTGATGCCATGTTGTATTTGCACATATCGAGCATATTGTGTGTATGTTATTGAAATGCTTGGTATGTGTGGGATCTGACCATCTAGTTGTTTATCTTTAGTAGCCTCTCTTACGGGGAAATGTCTCCTGGTGTTTCCACCGAGCCATGGTAGCTTGCTACTGCTCCGGAACACTTAGGCTGGCCGGCATGTGTCCTTCTTCGTTCCTGTGTCTGTCCCTTTGGGGAAATGTCACGCGATGAATACCGGAGTCCTGTTAGCCCGCTACAGCCCGGTTCACCGGAGTCCTGCTAGCCCAGTGCTACAGCCTAGATTCACTCGCTGATGACCGACACGTTCGATGCTGGGTCATGGATGCCTGTCCCTGTAAGTCTGTGCCACTTTGGGTTTACGACTAGCCATGTCAGCCCGGGCTCCTTATCATATGGATGCTAGCGACACTGTCATATACGTGTGCCAAAAGGCGCAAACGGTCCCGGGCAAAGGTAAGGCGACACCCGTGGGAATACCGTGCGTGAGGCCGCAAAGTGATATGAGGTGTTACATGCTAGATCGATGTGGCATTGAGTCGGGGTCCTGACACTCTTGCCCTTGATTAGGGTGCGTAGGTGCATAGGATTTCGTAGATTGGACTGGTGGGAGCCTTTATATGAGAAGTGCAGACTGCATTGCATTCGGACGCAGCTTCATTGACTTACTGCACCTGCCTTTGGTGTATGACAGGTGGGCCCAACAGGTGGCTGGCCCACCTGTCATACAGTCAAAGGCAGGTGCAGTAGAGGGCCGAGTAGTATATGGCCAACACACACATGAATGCACCGGACTGAGCTTCGGTGCCTTAACTGCACCTGCCTTTGGCTGTATGACAGGTGGGCCAGCCACCCGTTGGGCCCACCTATCATACACCCAAAGGTAGGTGCAGTAAGTCAATGAAGCTGCGTCCCTCTCTGTGCCGGTGTAGTATAGTCATCTCACTGGAGCTCTAGTTGGGGCCAAAAGAGAGAACTTTGATGTTTACTGGTTTACTGGTCCCCTTTGCATTTTGAGCCAAGTTTTGACCTTTGATTTAACTAATAAATTTTTAATGCATGTAACCAAAAATGTTGTGCTAAGTAGTCTCAAGTCATTGGATGCATACGCACCCCACGTCTCGTATTGGGTGATTTCTTTTTTCTTGGCAAAAAACTGGGAACGAGGTGGGTTGTTAATGCAACGCACCTAAAAGTTTTGGGATTACTAGTATTTGGTTTTTGTAACGTGACTAATGCACAGTACAGAGGGAGTACAATAGTAGTTTTTGATTGCAATATTTTGTTGGTAGCTTACCAAGCTGAGCGCTCGGTGAGTACAATAGTAGTCCGATTGATGAGACTTCAGATTTGAGTCATCTATCGGAAGGAAAAAAATAATACACCATGTATTTATTTACAGAGGGAGCAGTACATTTTTGTGACATGCATTACTAGGCTAGACATTACTAGATATTGCTAGTCAAATACTAAATCCATACGGACATGGTAGTACTAGTACTAAATCCAGATGGATGTGGTAGTACTAGTAGTAGTACTACCAATGTAGTAGTACTGTACTGCCCGTTTGTCAAATTATTACGTGATGCTCCTCACAGTGAAGTGACAAGACCCTGCACCAGTGATGACACCTGAGTGTAGGCGCCGTGTTTGGCATACCAAAGTCAGCCTCACCGTCTTTAGTCACTATCATCATGGTTGTATAGCTAGCCTGCTTACAACTAGTTGTGTTCAACATAATTTCCCGTGCGTACATGCCCGTGCATTGCACGGAACACCAAGATTGCGGGTTGATGGCGGCGGCAGCGGCCATTGCGAAAGATTTTTTCCATGGCCTTCTAGATGTGGTGGGAGGAGATAAGGCTGATTGTGAGAGACAAGGAGTTGTTTGTAAACAGGGAACAAGTGCGGGCATCTTTTTGCAAAACTGCAGAAGTTTGGTTTGTATGCATCAGATCTAGATCCGACGGCTATTGGTGAAAGATGGCATGCACAACATCATCACCAACTCAGGACCTCTTTGATTCGCGGGATTTTGAAAATGCAGGAATAAGACACGGCAATACTTACAAGTTTCAAACTGATATTACAAATGTTACGAGTAATGTTGCACCTACGAAGAGGGAATTACTAGGAAGTTTACGTAAGAACTTCCGTTACTTTAGGTGGATGCAGCATTATCATACAAACTAAAACCCACAGCCCTGACAAGTAACTAATGGCAAATAAATTTTCGAGTCTCTGGCCACTTGATGTTTCAAAAACAAATTCAGCTTCTGTGGAGACTTTGTCATTTAGGCTTAGACACTTGCGGTGATCAGCAAGCCATTCATTGTTGCGCCAGAGAACACCAAACCTCATTACCTTGAGCACACTTGCCTCCAGAACAAAGAAACTGGCCAATTTAATCTTAGATGTGTTGCCTCGGTAATCGATCAAATCAACTTCTGTAAGATGGAGATCAAGGCATTCGATGAGATTGTTATAGTGCAGCACATTTTTCACTTTTGGGTCTTTTTTTATCTGCAAAAGAAGAGAACGTATTAGAGCAGCTGGCTATATAAGATTGCCATGTCATCAAGAGGGACCTATATCATTCGATCATATGATAGGGTTTTTTTTAAACAAGGCATGTGATAGTGATATTTTTTGACTCTCCCTCTCTCTCTCTCTCTCTTTCCTCTCATTTACCTAGGAGCATGCGAAGAGCTTGGGCATTTGTTGCCTTCCACTATGTGGTCGATGCCATATTTCTCAAAAGTATGCCACATAATATGCATGATGTCAAATCAAAACATTTTGGCACTGCTCTAGCGATGCGAGAGAGTTGGCACCGCTGTGCACACAGACCCACATGTATAAAAAATCAATCAAAATAACTACACCAGCCTCTCACTCTCCCAAACAAGTGTTTTTTTATAGCCTCGATCCTCTCCCTCTCCCACGCAAGTGTTTTTTCATTGCGTGAGGTAATTTGGCCTGGGAGCAAAGTAGGTGATCCAGATTGGGGCACCAGGTGAGCAATGGAGGGGCATCAATGCCAAATGCATCACAAGTGAATTTGGCACGTGTTTTGGCCTACATAGTGGAGGGCTGCTATAGCCCACTTTTGTACTACCTCGTGTTTAGTGTAAAATTTTAACCATATATTTACCTAAGAAAATGCCAATCATGTCACTAAAAATTATACAGTTTGTAATTATGTTCAAATACGAATCCAACGATATAATTTTTAGTGACATGCATTAGCATTTTGTCAGTTAAATCTATGGTCAAATTTTGATACTACAAAATAGGAAGAGTAAACCAGGGCGGAGGTAGTGCCTGCTCTTAGGGTAACCATAGAGTTACTAGCCTAAGTTACTTGCCACTATGACTAGCCTTGTACAACAAAAGAACGATGCAGGTGATCACGTGAGAAAAAATACTAAAAACATTTCTTTTGGTGCAGTGCGTAGATGCAGTTTTGAACACTACACTTGTCATCGTAATTTGGGAAAATTACAAAAAAAATTGTGCTACGTTGTGATTACCGTTTACTAATAGGAAATAAGTTTCACCTCGATGAGTAGCTTCTCCGTGCATGGAAAGCACGTAAGGAATCGAACAACTTGATCCAGATTGGGACCGATAGATTTTATTGCCAAGATCTTCACTGTGCGCATAGACTGGGTAAAGCTTGTGGGAATCATTTTTTGGATGACAGTCGTAAATACATCAAGAAGAAATTTAAAAATGTGAATTTCAAGAAGACGGAGAAGAAGATGAGTGTTGTACCTGAACGATTACGGATCCAATAAAGAGTTCGGAGAATTTGGCAGACGATACACCAACATTGTCAATTTGGCGCGTCAATGACCCTGATTTTTGTTGAACCTTCTAGATCAGATACAAGCAATCTCTCAAGGAAAGGCGCATTCTCAATGACCATAACGTGGAACAGCTGGAGTGATCTCTTCCCAATTGATGTCTTGTTGCGGGGCCAGCAAGACACATAAATCCATCAGAGATTCGTCGAGGCGATGTGGAGGCTAATGAACCCGAGGATCTGCTGAAGACAAAGGTACTGAAGCACAGTACAGCTGTGGAGCAGGTGCTCCATAGCCTTCTTTGAGATGCCGACGTCAAAGAGGTCGAACTACTTGAGTTGAGGGAGAAGAAGGGCAGGCGCGACATTAATCTGGGGAAGATAGCAGGAGCTGAAGCTGGAGCGGCACAGCGTTGGCATGAGGCGGAGCGCGAACAGCGGCAGAGAGCGACATCATCCAGCTTCAATGCTGATCTTCTCGAGCTGATCTAAGGCGGGGAATAAGAACCACTCGTCGAACTTGGCTTGGACCTTGCAGTTGGTACTGAACATGCGGATGTCAAGGTGTCTGGCTGGCCCAAGGTGCGATGAAAGGATCTTGGAGACTACGGCCATGCGTTTTCAATCCCTGTCATAGAGGCAACTACTAACGGTGAGGTTGAGGGGGGCGTAGCGCCAGAGGGGGCGCCACCACCGGGAGAGCAGGGTGGTCCGCACAAAAGATTTGGTGGGGAGGAGGCCGATGATGACGAGCAGCATGTCATCGGGGAGGCTACTGATGAAGTCTAGGCTTGTCGGATGCGGTTTTGGCTTGAGCCGCCTCTGCTTTTGGCTGCCTCGCCGTCCATCACAGTCGGCGGCAACGCCGGTGCACACGTGTGCTAGTGTGTGTTGTGTGCTAGGTATGCACGAGTGTGTCCTTCTGTGCATGTCGCTGCGCAATCGTGAAGTGTGCGCGAGTGCGTCCGTCATGCAGAAGAAGTGTGCCCTCAATTTACTAGCGTGCGGGGTGCTACACCGAGTGGTTTCAACTTTGTTTACTTCACCGCGTGTCAGATGGTCCTCTAGTTTACTTATTTTCACCCACTGCCACATGGGCCAGCACACGAAGATAGAGAACACGAGCTGACAAGGCAGCATGTGGACTAGTTGACTGGTTAACTAAACAATATACGGAGCTATACACTGACATAGTGACCGTACAATCCCTCGGTATAGAGAGTTCGAGTGAGAGGGGAGGCCCGTGAGAGATAGCAGAGAGAGAGAGACAGAGCTACTCCCTCCGTTCGATAATGTAGTGCCTACATTTTTTTAAGTCAAACTTTTGAAACTTTGACCAAGTTTATAAAGAAATTACGTGTATCTACAATACTAAAGATAAATGATATTATCAAGTAAGTACATGTTGTGATGAATCTAATGATCGTTTCATATGTAAATGTTTTTCTACACATATACCTGGTCAAACTTTTCTGAGGTTTGACTTTTCAAAACATCCATATGCTTATGGACGTGAGAGAGTACCTAACTACAGAGAGAGAGAGAGAGAGAGAAATAGAGAAATAGAAAGAGTGACTGAAAAAAGTGTGTGTGCATGTGTGAAAGAGACATGGAGAACACACGATAAAAGAGAAAAAGTGTGTGTGTCTTATGCAAACATATCACACATGCATCTTCGACAGCGGAAAAAGGTGAGGAGATAGTGTGTGGTTGTTTGTAACCGAGAGAGAAAGACCCCTAGCATGTGGCTAATAGGGGTCTGGCAAACAAGGGAGAGAGGCCGAGAGAGATGTACGGAGAAAATACAGACATGGGGAGGAGAGAATGTATGTTTGTCATAGAGAGATCCCTTGGAGATCGTGATGGGACTACATGGGAGGGAGATCGAGTGACAAGGTGTGTGCGCGATAGAAGATACCCCGAGAGATATCGAGATAGACGTATGGATGGAAGGAGACAATACATGTGTTCCTGGTGGCTAGTGAGAGATAGTCATACTTAGGGGGGAGTGCGTGTGCCTATGATGGAGTGAGGGATTATGGTACTTAGTGGGTGCATGTCACATAGAGAGAGAACAAGGGTGGAGAGTGTTAGATGGGTCTATGTAGCACGAGCGAGACATGTGTATGTGTGAACCAGGGAGATATAAAGTTTGAGAGAGATAGAGGAGCCCCGATAAGGCTGAGTGGTGCGTCAAATAGTTGAGAGGGGGAAAGAGATATTCCATCCGCTCGATAATGCAGTGCATATAAATTTTTTAGAAGTCGAACTTTGGAAACTTTGACCAGGTTTACGCAAATATTATTTATATGTACAATACCAAAGATACATCATATGAAACTACATCTCATGATGAATCTAAATGGTCAAACTTAGTGATTTTGACTTTTCAATAAATCTATATGCTATGGACCGAAGAGAGTGCCTCAGTCGAGAGAGATCAAGTGCGTGTAAAGGACAAGAGTGAGTGTGCAAAAAGAGTATGTGTGTGAAAGAGAAAGGGACAACAAACGACAAATTAGTGAGAGTGTGTGTGTATGTGTTCGTTTCTTATGCAAACATATCACACATGCATCTCCAAGATAGAAAAGTGAGGTGAGGGGATACACGAAGATAGCTAGTGTGTGATTCTTTGCAACGGAGAGAGACACCCCTATAGCACATGTCCAATAGATGTCTGCCCAACAAGGAACAAAGGTCAAGAGGGACGCATGGAGACGATGGACGCATGGGGAGGGAGAGAGGGTGTGTTGTGATGGAGAGATCCCCTCGCGATCTTGAGGGGACTATATGGGTGGGAGATCGAGGGACGAGGTGCGTGTGCGATAGAAAGATGCCCCAAGAGAAATCGGGATAGACCATGCACATGTTTATGATGGAGACTAAGAATTAGCTAGTCATATACATACAGGGGGGCTACATGTGCCTACAATTGAGTGAGAGACCATTATACTTGGCTAGGCATGATGTTGTGTGTGTATGTATGAGATGGAGAGAGAACGAGGGAGAGAGATAGAGTTTTAGATTGGTATATCGAGTGCAGTGAGATATGCATGTGTATGTGTGACCCAGGGAGATGGAGAGTTTGAGAGAGAGAGAGAGAGGGAAGAGCTCCGAGACGACAGAGTGGTGCGTCGGAGAGTTACGGGAAACGAGCCAAGGAATTTGTGTGTGTACGATGAGTGCACCCAAGATATTTAGCTTGGACTAGAGAATCATACATAGTGTGCGAGAGAGACCTATTCATGGAGTATATATGCATGCAAACTAGAAAGACCGCCCCACACAGACAAAGAGAGAGAGATAGATACAGAGAGAGAGAGGGAGAGGGACCAACAAGGTTTGTGTGTTGGATGTGTGCAACAGAATTGAAGATTGTCGACAAGAGAGAGAGCAGGAGTCCGGGAGAGGGGGAGGTCGCGTTAAAGACTGATATAAACCATGTCTCGATATAAACTTGCATTCAAATATTTAAATTGGAGAACATGTTGTGTGCAATCCACACATGAACGGAGATATGTGTATCAAACAAGTTCATTAATTTGACTTTCAACATGTCGACCCGTGGTGTGCTAGTTAGGGGCGGTTGCTTCTTCTTCTTATATCATATCATCATATCATCTCTTGTGTCACAAGATTGTTCCCACATATACACAATTGCTATCTTGGTTTGTGCATTGTGCAAAAGTGGCCATACAAAAAAATAATAAGCTTTTAAGCAAAGAAAAAAAGTGAACAAATAGCTTGTAAGCAAGTGTCATAGCATCGTACCACATTGTATATAAGATTGTCATATCCGATCATCTTGGATCATCTTGAGCAAAACACTGGGAACCATACATACATAGCATACTTGGGATAGAAAGTTTATCCATTATGCATCTTATAGGTTGTGCACAAGTGTCGTATCCGCATATTGAGCAATCGTGCTAGCGTCTCTCTTGAGTTGTGCAACACGAGCGTTTTCCATGGATTCCACATTTTGTGCTCATTCCGTGGTTGCACGACCCCATTTATCTATCCGTGTGTGTGTTTCCATGTGCCATTCTTTGCAATTGGTCTACTTGTTTCGCTTGCGAATTTGTGAATCTCTTTCAACATTATTGAGTCTTCCTAACATTTTGCATCAAATTTTTTGTGCCACTATCCTCACTGAGCTCCACCATAAGCCTTACTTGTGTAGGTGTGAGAACCGACAAGAATTGGTACCAATTGTGATATTTCCTTGTTACACATTTGAATGATCATTGATCCATCTTCAACATCAGTCAAGGTACATTTGGTCTAGTTCTTCTCTTTCTCCCACTCATATTTTCTCGAGTTTTCTGATGGATAGGCAAGGCATTTCATCTCCAGTCTTCAACAACAATGACGGCGTGAACAACTACATCACCAAATCGTCACTCTTTGATCTACAATGACAAACGCAAGGAGCACAATCAAGATTGCGAGAGCGCTTCCGTCGCTCCGAAGCAAGGAAAAGGGACTACATCGATAAGAAGCTTCCCACACAAAAGGAGGAGCAAGATGCAAGGATGGAGGAGATTCGGGCCTTAATCAAGTCTACTTCCCCTTCATCATCTTCAAGGTGGCGGCGACCAAGTCGATCATCTTTGGAGCGCCCAAGTGATGCAAGCGCAATTCATCCACGTCCACATCTACATGGCGATCACCATCACGTTCGTGATCCACATCGTCATGAAGGAAAAGTCACCTCCAAGCATCATGTGCGCAACAACGACAAATACCATCGAACTCAAGCACGACAACGACACCATCATCATGAAGATGCTGGCCAAGCGCAAATGTACAAGTCCCAACAAGCCCTACTTCACGCCAAGTCCAAGCTTCATGAGCAAAAGAGAAGACTGCAAGACGAGCACCACCAAGATGGAGCTACGGCTACCACCACCACTTCGGCATCTTCACCAAGTGCTATCAAGGCATCTTCGCCTTTGGACGTACGACATCTTCGCCTACTTCCCACGAGTACGCCTACAACAACTTCATCAAGTCCAAGGCGACCACCTACGTGCGAGGGCGACACTTCCATCTTAGGAAGCCCCTCAAGAACGATGGCCGAGCATGGGATTTTTCCTTCGGTCATGGAGACGAGCTACGAGGTGCCACACCACATGTGCCTCCCACACCAAGACGGTGACAAGAAGGTCGAGCAAGGGCCATCTCGTTTGACCATGCCGATAGGAGTTGAGCATGGAGACATTTGCACCTACATCTCTCCGACAACCACATACGTCGAGATGCCCCAAGTGCCATGTGAGAAGAGCCACCACCACATGAGTGACATGATTGACTCCACCATATATGACATTGAGAGCATTTCCTATGAGAGGATGAGTGTGACCACCACTAGCCCCACACATGAGAGCATGCCACACATCCTATGTGAGGAGGAGATCCATTTGAGTGACTCAACCAACCATATGAGTGAAAACATCCTTGAGCGACTGAGTGAGCCACAACACTTAGTGAGTGAGGTAGTTGAGATGGCATGTGAGGCCACTATGATTTCTAACGACTTAACCTCTACTCCTAGTGTGTTTTCTTATTTAGTGCTAGGTCTCGTACATGACGACATGCCTACCCTCAATGATTCAATCCCTCCAATGGGAAAACCGATGGCCATGGTGGACGATGATGCACCCCCACATGGTTCCATCAAGATGAAGATGACAATGAGTGGATCTTCAACACCTCACCTACAACACATGAGAGATGCTCCAAAGGTAACATAGGTGATGGTGCTTCTCTTGTCCCACTAGCGGACTGTCTTACCAATGATTGCTTGCATAATGTTGACCCACCTATTCCCATGCTTCATGCTAGTGAGACTTCCTCTTGTCATGCCTTACCTATTTATGATGAATATGATGATGAGCATGTTGAGTTGCCTAGTTGTGATGCTATGCTCCATAGGATATCATGTGAAAATTCTATTGGTCATGTCATGTTTGACAACCCTTTGAACTTGTCATATGCTATGAGTGAGATCTCCCATATTGCATCATTTCAACCTCAACATAGTAAATATGCATGCCCCGTTAAAATAAATCCTATTTGCACTTATGGCATAGATGACAAGATGATGGTCATTGGCTTTTGTTTTTCATGTGATGATATTGCCATCCTTCCTTTACATGATTTGCGCAATTCATCTACTATGCCATGCCATGATCACATAGAACCAAATATGCATTGTTTATGTTGTCAATATTCTCCATGTGACGTTTCCACTAATGCTCATGAGGAGACCCCCATAGTTTCCTCATACATATTAGGAGATTTTGATGCATTCCATACCTTGCATGATTCCCATGATTGCATGCACCATATGCATTCCATGAATAACGATGCTCTACCTACTTCTCATGATGCATTACACAATTTGAATCTCCATTATGCCATACATAATAACAAACCTATCATGATGGATGACATGGTTCTATATCATGCATCTCATTTATTGGAGCATTGGCTATTTTATGCTCACCAACACAAGCACGTGTGCATCATGATGAATGATGTGTACATATACCACGCACACACAATTTTCCCTTTGCCTTTGTTTTGTGTAGGTACTCATGTATACTCGTCAACCTCTCAATCCCAAGAGTTGACAAAATGAGCTCTTGAGAGCAACGATGCTTTGGGATCCCGTGGACTATCATTCCCACCATTCTCTTCGCACAACGACTATGTGCATCTATTTTGCTTGTCTCTTACACGGCTATGGGCTATTTACCACTTGTCACCTTATGCTCATTTTCCCATGTTCACTTTGCATGTTATCCTTGCTTCTATGCCTTTGCCATGCAATTGTGACCCTTGTTTGCATCTACCCATGATTCACCATTATGCTACTTCTATGTGTATTTGCATGCTTGGTGGAGATACTTGTTGCTATTGACATGTTTACCATGTGCCACATGCTATTGTTGATTCTTGTGTTGGGAGAGTCATGATGTCCCATTGCTATTTACATATGGCCTCTCGCCAATACATTGATGGTATTTTTCTCATATCTTGCTTTCATGCTTGTGATATGTCATGTGCATTATTCATGCCAACTATTTGCACACATGACATGCTTGCCATGATTCCCTCTAGTATGTTGCATCTTCGCACTACTAGCTTGCCTAACTTGATCGCTATGATTGCTTGCTATGTTGCATCACTCATGTTCCACTCTTACTCGCTTTCTTGGGTTGATGACATATATGCTCATGCCTCTCACATGATATATCTTGCTCCTTGTCCCTTGCCTCCAATAGTTGCATTCACGCTTATTGATCGTGGAGACTTGGACATATTACTTGTAAAGCATGCTTGTTTACTTGAGCCTCTTGTATTGGGTTGTTCTCGCATCATATGCCTCCATACTATGAAATGCTCCCTTGTCCTTTCTTATGTTGAGCATGATGCATACACTTGTTGGGTATCTTACAACACGAATGATAGGTTTTGCACTTCCACTAACCTCATTTGTTTTTCGAGTGTTTGTCATGTTATTTCATTTTGGAGGATTCACAAGGCGATGCCATTATGCGACAACTTGGTCATGTGAAGGCATACATGATGTGCAACACCAACATTTATGAGAATCTCCTAAAGGTGAACTCTTTCCCTTTGAGCCATCCTCAATTACGCATACTGGATGGGTCATTCTTTCATTGTTGTCTCCTTCTTCTTGTCTACATGATACATCTATTGGAGGGAGGACCGACATTGAAGATTGGCTCTATGGACCTTCACATTGAGGAGCGCTCGCACTTATTGGATGCACCTTCGGAACTCCACTCATGCCACGACATCGAGCATTGGTACACCAACAACTCCATATTTGTTGATTGTGCTCATACATGTCATGCTCGATGGACATTTCATACTCACCACAAGTTTGCACACTATGCATGGATGGACTCACATTATGATTGCCTCGTTGCATCTTGTATTTCTATGTCATCCATGATATATGAGCTTGTGCACTTCCTTAGCAAATTTGTTATGATCTTCCTTGATGGCATATTCATACATCATGATCATATTGTCCACCATCAATTGCATGATAGCATACACATATTGAGCATCCATTTCCACATTCATGCTATTGATGAACTGTCTCTCTATGACATCATTTTGCACAATGGTAGAATTTTTCGCTTTGAGCACCATGATATTTACCCCTTGAATGCTTTGCATATCATTCTATATCATGTTCATAAGCTTCATGCGCTTAGTCATGAACAATCTTGCCGCATGGACTCATACTTACTTCATGGACACTTTGTGTGCGCTAACCATTGTATTTCCAAGTGTACTTTGTGTTTGCTCATTTTGCATGTACCACATACCGGAGACATATTGGAGTACTTGGATTGCGCAATTCCTTCATCTACGTCCAACTACAAGTCCGTCCACGACAACCGCTTCCATGGTGATGAGGATCACGATCCGAGGTCGGATCTTTCCCAACGGGGGGGGGGGTGGATTATGCGGAGCATCGCACATTCATCCCCATGTACACTCCAACGACTCTCCAAGCCCCAAGAGGACATATGACGAGACCTCGAACATACGCCATTGGACACAAGGTCAATTCACTCTTCGAACCGTCACTTTCCGCATGTGATACATGGCTACTACCTCATGCATGGACCTTGCATATACTCACGTACAACTAAGATGAACATGGAGAATCCAAGGACCAAGGCCAAGCATTGAAGAGGAGAAGGAAGAAGAAGAATGGAGCGACACAGGACTTGCCTAAATCATCCGGATCCCCATCCGAACAATCCGGACCAAGCCCGGATGATTCGGACCCCCACCCGGACAATCCGGGTAATGTGCCCGAAGACACTCGAAGCCTGCTTGACGAAGCCGTATCATCCGGATGGTCGCCCGGATCATTCGGACCCCCGACGCTCGGATCATCCGGGACCCCATCCGGACCACGCCTGCGTGTGTGACTTGGGCCGAGTCTCGTGTACCCCTTCGCCCCTCACTTACCCCTCTATGGCTTAGCACTACAAATACACCCCTTCCTCCTCCGGATCTACTCCACCGCGAGGGACCGACACCTCTTCGGAGAAGATCCTCATTGGATTCAAGACCTCCTTTCGGAGAAGACCCTCTTCAAGACCTCCTCACGGAGAAGAACCGGTTACCCTATGTATCGTCCTTTGTTGGATTCGGATCTTGTATCACTTTGAGTCTCGATGATCTAGTGCATGTGTGACTTTACTCTTGTTGGTTGACTGTTCTCTCGTGTTTTTCCCTCGTTCCCCTCCTCGTGTTCTTCGTGTTCTTTTTAGGATTCCCTCCAAATGTGAAAGATCGGCCTCTAGGGTTCTACCCTACATCACTGCTTGATGTTGTTTATTGATGGTGGGTATACCTTGTGCAAGGGATTAGAGAGAGATGTATGAGTATACCAAGAGTTGTGCATGCGAGAGTAGATAACTAGGAATGAGAGCCCCTAGCCTCCCTTACATACACGATGGGGGCTAGGGTTTTAAAAAGAGAGATGTTATATAGGCCGCCACCATCGTCATCTTGAGGACCAAAATGATCCAAAGACATCTATCTCTTTCTTCAGGATCCCTCCCGCTGTTGGGTATACGATGGACCTTGTGGGACTACCGACAGGCCTGCTACCAAGTTCGTCCCAGGTGAGCCACCCCCAGTGTATTACACTGTCAATTGGTGATGAGGTGGCGGCACTGCAGGTTCGCCAGCCAGATCAAGGCAGCATAGGCCCGTGTGGTGGCTGACTTTCGATCCAGCGATGCAGAAGACGAGGTGTAGCAACCGAAATGGATTGGTGGAAACCCTTGCTATGTTTAGCATTTGTGAGGTTTCTTTAGGGATATCATATAGGGACGGATATTGTACTTGGTGGGTTGCCCAATAGATTGGTTTTTAAATAGAAACAATTTGTTATTTCTACAGTCACATTAGAAGTAAAATAAATAAACAAGGCAACAAATGAACTCTAAATTTGATAAAATTTTACGTGAAGTGACTCCAGACTATACTAAAGCTACACAAAAATAATCAAACCAATTGGATAAGGTTTTCCTTTTTTGGCAATTGAAGTGCATATATGGCATAATGGTGGTGTAATCAAGGGGTAGGCGCTAGGGTTATGTGAAAATTGTGAAACAATTAGGGACCCCAATTTTTTTATACATAGTAGGGCAAAACCCCACTACAATTTTTCATTAATTAGAAAGCAAAAGAACAAAGTGCATACATGGCTTGAGATAAGCCAAAAATTCTAAAAAAACTAAACGAAAGAGAAAGAAAGATAAAAAAAGAAAAGAATGGAGATAAAACTAAAAGAGAGAAAGAAAGAAATACGGGCTAAATACAACAATTACAAAGCAAGGTTATCTAGCTAGGAAATGAACTCCCTAGCATAACTCTTCTTGATCCTGTATTTGAGAAGATGAAGCTCCTCTTTGTATATATCCTTGCATCGCTAAATACTAGTGTCACATCCCTAGAATTTTTTTATAATTAGTTGCATCAGCATCCTTGCATCATGTCTAAATTCAAAGGAATTTTAAATTGGGGATGATCATACCCTAGCACAAAATCAATTCAAATAGGTTCAACTTAAAATATTTTCAATGAACCCAAAATGCCCTTCACAAAATTTCATCATTTTTTATTTGGTTGAATACCTCTGCCAAAAATGGTGCATATTTTTCTAGGTCACTCTGGATTTTTGAAATAAATCATATTGTATTTGACTTTCGGCATCTAAATACTATAAACAATTTAAATACTCAAATAATGTTGTACTATTTGTGGGCCACTGAAATAATTCAGCAAGTGTCCATGAATATTTTCATGATTTTAGGAAATGCCTTGGTATTTTTCCTAAGCTCAAAACAACAGCAGAAAAAGAAGAATAGAAACAGAATTAACGGAGAAAGCACTGTATCTGGGCTTCCCTCGCTGCACTAGACGGTCCAAGACTGTAGAGGGCCCAGCCCACCTCCTCACCTCGTTGTTTACCTCTGCCTACTGGCAGAGGCGTGTCGAACGCGCGCGTGCCTGAGCCTCCACCTCCTGCTTCCTTCCCTGTCCTCGACCGAGCGCCTGGAGATGCCCCGAGCCCCTTGGTCCTTTCGGCTCACTCGCAGCCTCTCTTCTACCCTCTGCTCTTGCTCTCTCTCTCTCTCTCTCTCTCTCTCTCTCTCTCTCTCTCTCTCTCTCTCTCTCTCTAGTGCAGCCCGAGCACTGCCGGAGCGCACCACCGCAACACACCACAGCCACCGCGCTCCCTTCGCCGTGAAGCCGTGTCCAATGGCTCTGCACCGTCTATACGCCGACCAGTTGACTCCCGCGACCTCGAGAGGCTTGCATCGCACGCATCACCGTCATCTTCATCCTCAGATGCCCAAGATCACCGTCGTTGCTCCGTCGTCTCCAGCCCATCCCCTGGTCCGCTAAGACCGCCGTCCAACCCCCTGTGAGCTCCCGCTTCATTCCCGTCCCTCTGCTGCACCATTTGCTGGCTCTAGCCCCCGAACCGATGTAACCTGACTTGCTCCGCCACACGAGCTCGACGTTGGTGCCACTCCAATGACCATTTGGTTGCACCAGTGTGTCCAATAGCTTCACAGCAACCCGTAGTACCTTGCTTGCCCGTTCGTTCAGTCGTTTGCATGCCTGATACGTCTCCAACGTATCTACTTTTCCAAACACGTTTGCCCTTGTTTTGGACTCTAACTTGCATGATTTGAATGAAACTAACCTGGATTGACGCTGTTTTTAGCAGAACTGCCATGGTGTTGTTTATTGTGCAGAAAACAGAAGTTCTCGGAATGACCTGAAAATCCACGGAGATAACTTTTGGAAAATATAAAAAATACTGGCAAAAGAATCAAGGCTAGGGGGCCCACACCCTGTCCATGAGGGTGGGGGCGCGCCCCCTGTCTCGTGGGACCCCTGATGCTCCACCGACCTCAAATCCAACTCCATATATTCTATTTCGCGGAGAAAAAAATCAGAGAGAAAGTTTCATCACATTTTACGATACAGAGCCACCGCCAAGCCCTAATCTCTCTCGGGAGGGCTGATCTGGAGTCCGTTCGGGGCTCCGGAGAGAGGTATTCGTTGCCGTCGTCATCATCAACCATCCTCCATCACCAATTTCATGATGCTGACCGCCGTGCGTGAGTAATTCTATCATAGGCTTGCTGGACGGTGATGGGTTGGCTGAGATTTACCATGTAATCAAGTTAGTTTTGTTAGGGTTTGATCCCTAGTATCCACTATGTTCTGAGATTGATGTTGCTATGACTTTGCTATTCTTAATGCTTGTCACTAGGGCCGGAGTGCCATGATTTCATATCTGAACCTATTATGTTTTCAAGAATATATGTGAGTTCTTGATCCTATCTTGCAAGTCTATAGTCACCTATTATGTGTTATGATCCGACAACCCCGAAGTGACAATAATCGGGATACTTCTCGGTGATGATCATAGTTTGAGGAGTTCATGTTTTCATTATGTGCTAATTCTTTGTTCCGGTTCTCTATTAAAAGGAGGCCTTAATATCCCTTAGTTTCCACTAGGACCCCGCTACCACGGGAGGCACTACAAAAAAAATACACTTCCGTGATGATACGTGTTTGTCACAGTAGGTCACGTTTTCTGTCATGCATGTACATCCATGAAAAATTTATGACAGAATCAAGATAGTCATACCTGTGCTGTCGTAGAAGTGTTCCATGACATTACCAAAATTATCATCACGGAAGTGTCCACTTCCATGACGATAAATCGCGCGTCATAGAAGTTCTTTCGTCAAGGGTGACCGACACGTGGCATCCACCATAACTGGACGATGTTAACCATCGTTAACCTATCGGGTCCGTTTTTTGGATCCGATAACCCGCTAAGAGCCACGACCAATGCCGATTTTCCACGTGTAAAATTCTCATTGGCTGACGGATCCAAGCGTCAGCTCCGCGTTGACACATGTGTCACTCATCCAACGGTCGAGATGGGCCTATGATATGTTGACACGTGGACCGGCCCAAAAGTGGCCCACAAAGTTTAAATGGGCAGGCCCAACCGAAGGCCCATAAGATTTAGCAGACAATAATGGGCGGGCCCAGCTAAAGGCCCACAAAATTTAGCGGACCATAATGGGACGGCCCAGCTAAAGGCCCACACGATTTTGCAGACCATAATGGGCCGGCCCAGCTAAAGGCCCATAAGATTTTGTGAACCACAATGGGCCGGCCTAGCTAAAGGCCCACAAGATTCCGCAGACTATAATGGGCCGGCCCAGCTAAAGGCCCAACATTCTCTATCAAATCGGCCTATCAATGGCCTGTCCTAAACTTGTCATCAACGCGGCACATGGTCACTTCTGGTCCGTTAACAGTCCACTAAGTAATTGGGCCGAATTACGGCCCGGTGTATTTCCGGCATGTAAAAGGTCCAGCTTCGTTCGGGCCCATTTACATGCCATCAAAACTTTCAGCCCATAAATGACCGTGAAGGATTTGGGTCATATTCGGCCATGTCTAACATTCGGCCTGTTAGAGGCCCACTATAGATTTGGGCTACTTTCGGCCTGTTGCCATTTTCGGCCTGTTAACGCCGGACGAAAACCATGGGCCATATGTGGCCCAACGTCATATCGGGCCCATTAATGGCCCATATAAAAATGACGATAATCTAGCCCGACCGAAGTTCCGGCCTGTTAAAGGCCCGTGTATTAGGTCGGCGCATTTACGGCCTATCCGAATTTCGGCCTGTCAAAGATCTGCATCGTAAATGGGCCACCATTTCGGCCTGCTAAGACCAGTGGGTTATTTGGCACAATCAGGGCCCAATCTCACTTTCGGTCTATTAAAGGCCCATGTTTTTTATGGGCTCGAGATATTTACACCTGTAAACGGCCTATTTTTACTGAGGTCCCAAATTATGTTTAGGCCAGTTAAAGGCCCACTACGGGCACAGGCCTACCAGAAAAATATGAAAGCTTATGCTGATTTAGGTCCATATATTTTTAGTGGGCTACATGCCAATTTCGGCCCGTAATCGTTTTTAGCCCAATTGGAATGGGCCCGACGAATGTTGGCATGTTGGGCTCCTACAAAGCTTTCGACCGAATACATTACTAAGATAAACCTACACTATACAATAAATAGCGTCGTAATTACTGCAGCCTCTGGCAGCATCATAAATGTTGTATCACAACAAAATAAATTCCAATCATACAACAAAAGGCTTGTTGGCATAAAGTTTATATTCCTTCTAGATAAAATCACCATCAGATGTATAGAAGCATAGATCATTTGACCTGAGTGCTAATGTTTCAGGCTGTAGAATCTGATGGAGCAGCACGATCTCCACCTTTTTCCGCCATTGCTCTTGAACAACGAAGAGAATGTCTGATAGTCGGGTTTCAAAACCATTCATATCTTGACGACATTTCTCAACCACTATTCTTGTTTTTGAAACAACGTCCATTAGGGATTGGACTTGTGTCTGGAGCACAGATATATCACTCTGTCTAGCAGGAATATTTTGTTCAGTAGGCAATTTGGACGAGGTTACCTTGACAACCAACCCAGAATTACGCAGGAAGGTGCTTTTTGCACTGTTAGTGGAGAGATACTGACGCACTGCAGCAAGAGGTGACATTGTGCCTGTGGTAGCCTCGTCACCTTCAGGTGGTTGTGGCTGTTCAATCATTTGTTCCATAGCTTCCTAGAAGTTTGAACTTGTAGATTAGTGTACCAGATAAGTTACTAATGAGACAAAAACAAACAAAGTAGGTTAAATTTTTATACATAACTTATTTTGGTGAACTACTGTAATACATTAGCATGTATTGTAGTGCCAACTACATAATAAAATCACTTTCGGAACATATGTCCATGTAGCATGCCTACTGTATTGTCTATTTCCTCACATTCGTTGACATCTAAGGATAAAGAGACATGGTTTAAAGTAGGATGAACATAGTATGAAATCATTCATATCATGGGCAAACAGATATAAAACAAACATGCTATTTTATCATTGTGTGCGCACGTGAACATAACAACTAGATTACAGATCAAGACCAAAAGAATATCCTTCATCTCTTTTAAACCATGTAAGGTGAAATGATACGTTAAGACAACTGTGTATAAAAGTGAACAGCGTAACTGACATTGTCTGCAAACCAAGTAGTTAAATGAACACATCACAGTACCAATCAGTTCAAGGCAGGAGGAGTAAGGACTTACAACAGCGGCTTGAACTGGTGTGCTCATGCCCTTCATCTTGCTGGTGTGCCAATCCTTGAAGATTTGCACTGCATTCGGTTCAGGTTCTTTTTGGTCCGCACAGGATTTCCTCTGTATTTGGAACAAGTCAATATAGATACGATAATATGGCACAAAAAAAGAAGGAAGTAGCAACTATTTACAAGAGCCTCACAGTATGCAATAAGCTACGAGATCCTGTTGTCTGTTGGAATTTCACTTTAGAACGGTTGGTTTTGTTCTTCAAACAGTTTGCCTACAAGAAGATACACTTGTAAGGCACATACATAAATACAAGTTCAATATGTGGTCTGATCAAATACATATAGCCTACCTGATACTTTGGATCAAACCAGTGTTTAACGAGGGCTGTCCAGTCTTCATCTGTAATATATTCCACTAGAGATGTTTGGGCGATTTCATTGTTAGCCTTGCCTTCAAAGTGAGATTTTCTAAGGTGGTCCCGATACTGTCGCAGAGCATACTGAAAAACATGAGTGCATGCTTGTTTAGTTGCATCATCTTTCGGATCCAACTTGAACCTCATCTATTGAAAAAATAATGTGAGTCTTGTTAGGAGGAAGCTAGAAAGTATGGGCAGAGCAAGACAATATTACTAATTGCGATGAATAACATTACTTATGAATAAATGGTCAAGGAAGGTGTTAAACTGGGTATTGTCTTTCTCATTCCTGTACTGGATCCACGTTGGGAGGATACGTGCATGACACCTAACGGCAACGGTTGCCTCTGATACTAACTTGGCTGACTCTGTAGCATCACGTGGCCTTTTTAAACCTGCCTCAAAATGGATCTCCATTCTTCCTCCTTTAGATTTTGTTAATCTATCAAGCATTATCCCTGATGTCTGTTTCCGCTTGCGCCGCGGTGCTAGTTCAACAACGAATATGGAAAGTGTTAGTGTACATCAAACTGTGAGAGTACATATAAAGGAGCATGCAACTGCAACTTGACTCGGTCAGGTACCATCTTGGTGTTGATGCTCATGAGGTTCATCTGATATTGCCAAGTCCTGTTGGGTCAGTAGTGCTTCGGAAGTAGTGTTAGGTGTGAAGGCAGCTTGGGAACTGGCCAGTTCTGGAGCAAACGAACGAGTAACTGGTTGAGATGTTGGTACAGTTTAAGAGAATGGTGCAGCTGGTGGAGCAGGTGATACTGTGTTTGTAGATTTAGCCGGTGGACTTGGACCTTCTACTCCACTATACGTACCAGCAGAATCTCGACGGCAGATCCTTTTCCATTTCACTCGATGAGTAACAACACTCCCTACTATATTATTTTCCTTGCTCTTTTTTGACTTTGCCATGTCAAGCTATACCCACAACACAAAAGAATAAAATCACTCTTCAGAACTCATTGATGCATGATACAAACAAGCAATACTTTGATGTAAGACAACCGTATGAGGATGGAATATGTAAGAAAAACAGGAAGGCATGACATATTCATAGCTACGATGTGCAAACTAAGCAGAAGGATTTTCAATAAAATAGAAGTAATGCAAGCTAGACACCATATGAAAGATGCAACCAATATTACTCTGCCAAGTTAAAAGTGTCTTGTCATAAGTGGCAATTCAAAAAATTAGAAGCAGTACAACGTAGAAATCAATGCAAGATGCAACCACTATCAAACTGCCATGTTAAAAGCGTCCAATCATGAGTGACTGATGCGGGATACACAACAGCAGTACTTTGATGTAAGAACATGGTATGATAGATAGATGCAGTGTATTCTAGACACAGAAAGCCATGTCATATGCACATGTGTAACGTATAAACTCAGTAGGTGCAATTTAATCAAAATAGAAGAAATACAGGCTAGACAACATATGCAACATGACACCAATTATCACACTGTCAACTTAGAGCAAGCACCTGCGATGGTGGAGTACGGGAGATGAACTCATCATGTAGAATTTGGACTTCAACTTCATTAGCAGTAGCAGTGGCAAATCTAGAGAGTCTTTGTTTGCATCGGTGCAGAGGACCACCAACATCCCCTAACTTACTCTTTTCCTTCCTATTTTCTGATATTGCCTTATGAAGTCAAAACCACAAGAAGATGAATAAAATTAGCTCTGCATAACTGGTTGATGCATGATACAGACGAACACTACTTTGATGTAAGGCAAGCGCAGGATAGGAGGATGGAATATATACAAAAAAAAGACAGCATTTCATATTCACACGTATGATAGGGGGATGGAATATGTATGAAAAAATAGTAAGCGGAAGGCATTTCAACAAAATTAGAAGAAATGAAAGCTAGGCACCATATGAACATGCAACCAATATCACTCTATCAGGTAAAAAGTGTCTCGCCATAAGTGCCATTTCAAGAAGTTAGAAGTAGTACAAGCTAGAAGACAATGCAAGATGCAACCTACATCATAGCCCGAAGTTAAATGTGTCTTATGGGTAAGTGATCGTTGTAGGTATAAGTTGTAAGCTACGCAGATGCAATTCAACATAATCAAAAGCAATACAAACTAGACATCATACAGAAAACGCAACCACATATAACAGTTCCAAGTAAGAGCAAGCACCGGTGATGGTGGAGTAGGGGAGATGTGCTCATCATATACACGTATGTTCTAGAAATAGGAACACGTGTCATATTCACAGGCATTATGTGTAAAGTAAGCAGATGCAATTCAAGTTAGAAGCAATACAAGCTAGACATCATACGCAACATGAAACCACATATAATAGTGCCAAGTTGGAGCAAGCACCTATGATGGTGGAGTAGGGGAGATGTGCTCATCATCTACACAGCTACGTTGACTGTCCAGCCTTCTGTTGTCTTGCGAATCTTGTTTGGAGGATGGAGGAGTAGAATCTCTAGAGACCCCCTGTTTGACTTGCTCCGAAGGACCACCATCATCCACTGCCGGACTAATTTCCTTCAGCTGTAATGATTTTGCATTGTGAAGTCAAACCGATAAGAAAAAGGAATAAAATTCGCTCTTCAGAACTCATTCATGCATGATACTGACGAACACTACTCGGATGAAAGGCAAACACATGATGCGAGGATGGAATATGTATGAAAAATAGGATGGTGTGACATATTCACACCTATCATGTGGTAACTAAGCAGAAGGCATTTCAACAAATTAGAAGCACTGCAAGCTAGACACCATATGAAAGATGCAACCAATATCACTCTGCCAAGTTCAAACTGTATGGCATTTCAACAAATTAGAAGCAGTACATGCTAGAAATCATATGCAAGACACAACCAATATCATAGTGGCGACTTAAAGGTGCCTTATCATAAGTGACTGATGCGGGATATGCAAGAATAGTAGCCTGATGTAGAAACAGGAAAACATGTCATATTCACAGGCATTATGTGTAAAGTAAGCAGATGCAATTCAACAAAGTTAGAAGCAATACAAGCTAGACTTCATATGCAACATGCAACCACATATAATAGTGCCAAGTTAGAGCAAGCACCTGTGATGGTGGAGTAGGGGAGATGTGCTCATCATCTACACAGCTACATTGACTGTCTAGCCTTGCGTTGTCTTGCGCCTTATTGGGAGGATGGCGGAGTAGAATCTGTAGAGAACCTCCATTTCAGTTTCTCAAAAGGACCACCATCATCCAATGCCTTGCCAATTTCCTTCAGCTTTATTGATTTTGCATTGTGAGGTCATGCCGACAAGAAAAAGGAATATAATTCTCTCTTAAAAACTCATTCATGCATGATACTGACGAACACTACTCTGATGAAAGGCAAAGTCATGATACGAGGATGGAATATGTACGAAAAAATGGACGGATTGACATATTCACACCTATGATGTGGTAACTAAGCAGAAGCCACTTCAACAAATTAGAAACACTGCAAGACACTATATGGAAGGTGCAATCAATATCACTCTGCCAAGTTAAAATTGTCTCGTCATAGGTGGCGTTCATCAAACTAGAAGCAATACATGCTAGAAATCATATTCAAGACTCAAACCAATATCACACTGCCAACTTAAAGGTGTCCCATCATAAGTGACTGATGCAGGATACACAAGAAGAGTAGTTTCATGTAAGAACATAGTGTGATAGACAGATATAGTATGTACCAAAAACAGGAAAGCTTGTCATATTCACATGTATCATGTGTAAGCTAAGCAGATGCAGTTTACACTAATTAGGAGAAATACGAGCTAGACACCATATGCAACATGCAACCAGATATCACACTACCAAGTTAGAGCAAGCACCTTGGATGGTAGAGTAGGGGAGCGGAGACTTGGACCTTGTAATGCACGATCAGTACAATGAGAATCGGTACAGATGCTCCGTTTACATTGCTGCAGAGGACCGCCATCATCGCCTTCCTTACTCTTTTCCTTCCTCTTTCTTGATTTTGCCTTGTCAAGTCAAACCCACAAGAAAAAGGAATAAAATTTGCTCTTCAGAACTCATTGATGCATGATACTAACAAACACTACTTTCATGTAAGGCAGCCGCATGATAGGAGGATGGAATATGTATGAAAAATAGGACGGCGTGACATATTGACATGTATGATGTATAAAGTGTAAACTAAGCACAAGGTGCTTGAACTTGTTAGAATCGATGCAAGCTAGAAACGACATGAAAGATGAAACCAATATCACTCTGCCAAATTAAAAAGGTGCCCTAACAAATGTATTTGACCAAATTAGAAGCAATACATGGAAACAGGCTAGAAATAATATGCAATATGCAATGAATAAAGGTGACTCGTCGTAAGTGATTGATGCAGGATACAAAAGAGAGGTAGTTTCATGTAAGACCAATGTTAACACATAGATGTAGTGTGTACCAAAAATAGGAAGGCATGTCATATTCACGGGTATAGTGTGTAAACTAAGCAGATGCAATTTACCCTAATTAGAAGCATTACAAGCTAGACACCGTATGCAACATGCAACCACATATCAAACTGCGAAGTTAGAGCAAGCACATGTGATGGTGGTGTAGGGGAAGTACGGTCTTCAGGTCCAGAGCTACGTTCAATATCTTCATTTAGGTTTGTTGTTTCTTGAGAATCATGTGGAGAGGATGAAATTGCATTCTTTATAAGAGTATTGCGTCTCATATTAACCCACGCGTGTGACTATCTCATCATAAGCGATAGATGTAGCATACACAAAAATAGTAATTTGATGTAAGAACATGGTGTGATAGGCAGATGTAGTATGTACCAAAACAGGAAGGCGTGTCATACTCACATGTATAATGTGTAAGCTAAGGAGATGCAATTTAACAAATTAGGAGCATTGATGAGGGATACACAAGAAAAGTAGTTTGATGTAAGAACATGGTTAATAGAAAGACGTAGTATGTACCGAAAACAGGAAGGCATGTCATATTCACAGGTATAATGTGTTAACTAAGCAGATGCAATTTACCCTAATTAGAAGCATTACAAGGTAGACACCATATGCAATATGCAACCACATATCACACTGCCAAGTAAGAGCAAGCACCTGCGATGGTGGTGTGGGGGAATTGCGGTGATCAACTAGAGAGCTATGTTGACTATCTTCATTTAGCCTTCCTGTTTCTTGAGAATCATGTGGGGAGGATGACACTGCACTCTTTAAACGAGTAGGGCGTATCACAGTAACCCACTCGGGTGACTGTCTCATCATAAGTGATTGACGAGGGATACAAAAGAGCATTAGTTTGATGTATGAACATGGTTAATAGACATATGTAGTATGTATCAAAAACAGGAAGGCATGTCATTATCAAAGGTATAATGTGTAAAGTAAGCAGATGCAATTTAACCAAATTGGAAGCAATACAAGCTAGACACCATATGCAACATGCAACCACATTTGACAGCATGAAGTTAAAGCAAGCACCTGGGATGGTTGTGTGTGGCAATTGAGATCATCAACTGCAGAGCTACGTTTAGTGTCTCCAACTGCTGACATTGCACCCATTAGAGCGTTGAAACGCTTAGTGCTTATCTTCGAATTACACTGGAGCGACTTCTGTCTTTTCTTTTCTGCATTCATCAACACTGCGTCAGAGTCTGAAATACCCATGCATGAAAAAACAATAGTGTGAGTATGGGTGAAGTGTGCGCACAATTAGTACAGTGTAAAGGTACAAGATAGCAGTCCGCGAGAAATAAATGACGGGAGACATATGATAGCTCTACAACATGCATGGCACACTAAATTACTACAGGATTCTATGAAAATAACAGTCGACTAAAAGCAAATAGGTCAGTCCATTTTTTCTGCACCGTCCGATGTACAAAGTCTAGGCAGATCACCTTCATCTACCTCCAGCCAGTCAGTGTTGACGATCTTCCTCGAAACGCCAGCGACCACCGGCCCAGTATTCCTACCCTGCCTGCACCCTCCCCTCGACCTCACCACACCGCTGTGCTTGGAACCGCCCCCCGGCCATCCATTCAAGCCCCGCCGACCTCCAAATCGGGCGCAAGCAGCTCCTGTGCCCCATACCCCTATGATAGACACTGATGCGCCGCTTCCCCGGGGAACAGGCAGACTAGGTGCTCCGCACGCCTAAGCGGGTGCTGCTTCTTTTAATTGCGGTTCGACTGACCCTGAATTGAAATCCAGGCGGGCTACTGACCTCTAGCAAAGGTGAAATAGTAAAAAAGGAGGAAACCTTGTGCATTTAGTATCACGAAGAAGATGAAGTAAGAAGCGCTCAACTAGTTTCTTTGGTGGGATGAATATGGTGTGAGCGGAGACGTAAGATTTGCATGAATAAGTGGAGAGGAGTACCTCTTTCTGCTGGCAGTGATGTATCCTCCTTCTATTTTTCCAACGATCTTCTTGTTGTTCGCCGGAAACCAGAAGTTGTGGAGGACGGTGCAGCCTTGGACGAACCCATGGCCAAGTTCTTGAGTATGGTGCGGTGGCCGTCTGTCGGCGGCGGGGAAGCAGATCTGAGGCGGCGAACGACGCCATAGCGGGAATAGCTCCGGTGCGATGGACGGTTGCGACAGTGGAGCCGCAGCAGTGAGGTGCAGGACGGCGTGGTCGGAGTGGTTCTGGTATGGCGCACGTCGGTGTCGGCATCATGGAGGCAGCTCTGCCACTGCTTCAGCTGCTAAGTCCTTGAGGGCATTGCGGTTGCGGTTGCGTTGGACGACGACGTCGGGGTACCGGCTCTGGCGTGATGGAGGAGGGCGGCGGTGGATTGGCCGCTATGGGGTGGAGGACTGAGGAGGCTGGGGTTTTGCAGCTGGTGGAGAGGGCATTTTCGCGACCACGGAGTATGAATGGGGAAACAGAGGGTGGCGGGGAACTAGGGGGAACAATGTTTCGGTTTGAGACGCGCTTGTTTGAAATTTGGGGAAGTTACAAACTTTGCCCCCATCTAAAATTTCGGACATATTACGGGTTGGGGGTAGGACAATCATGTCAGGTGTCCCAAATGTGGGCGGGATAGATTTCGGCCGAGCGCATGGGTGTTTAGGCGCCCATGGCGTATGAATGCTTCTTGGAGGCGGTTGAGACGCGTCTTGGTGAAGTTACAAACCTACCCCGGTTTAGACCTTTGGACATCGGGCCAATAGGCTACACGGGCCAGAGTCGGGACAGTGATTCCCTACCACCAAACATTAGTCTTGTGCGATTTCGGGTGACCAGAGGCCTATTTGGTGCTTCGTTCAATATTTGGGAGCAGAAGCATTAACGTTTTTGGTTCTCTTGAATTGAACTTTTAGGATTTGTCAAACTTCACAAATCTTTACTCTTGAAAATCCTAAAGCTACGATTATTTTGGAATGGAGGGGGTACATTTGATTATACATTGTACACGAGTATATATTTAAAAATATGCAACTTACCTCAGTTCATGCATGGTTCCAGATATAATCTCCTTGGTTGCAAAAAAAGTTAGATATGTGTATGAACATATATAGCATGTTCAAACTCACAACAAAGAATAATGCCCCCTTTTACATCTGATTTACAAATGCCATTATCTCGGGTTCAAATAGATGAATGCACTTCCTATGAATTCAAATCTTCGAAACCCCCTTTATGTTGAATTCGACATGTATTCTATTTCGTAGCTAGCAATTTGGAATGTATCCATGCAAGTGACAAATGTATAAAGTGCTTCACACTAACAACATGGAGTGCACTAATTAATGTTTATATATGAATTGCAAAAGCATCCATTGCCTGTATTTCAAACCTCTCTCACTCTATGGATCGATAATATGAAATAAACACATGCACATGCTAGAATTCAATAGAGTATGGGTGTCTGATAGAACGATTTTCATCCATACGTAATTTGCAAAATTCATGATCTCATCCAAAAATAATAATGCCATTTATATTTTAATTTAATGCATAGAACCGCCTTTTACACGTAGATGCACTATGCCTCGGCCCATTCTCACAAACGCGTTATATATCTCTCAATCTAACGCATAAGTGCACACACTTTATATGCATCGACATTTCTCTTTCACACATGCTCACAATCTCTCTCAGGGTGTCGGGGTGTCTCATGTACATGCTCTCTCTGTTTCTCTCTCTCTCTCTCTTTCTGACTACTATGTACCACTCTTTTAACTAATCTCAGTTGGAAAACACTATTTCTCTCACATGCATATATACACACGCACGGTCTCTACTAGCCCTCTATACGCACATATATGTGCCTACGTGCCTCCCGCATGCACATTATCTTTAGGCCTCTCTCGCACACA
>NC_041393.1:373798208-373799623 GCF_002162155.2 Triticum dicoccoides
GTAGTTGGCAGATATGATTTCATCATATCATTTGGTAGGATATCCATGGCTGTTAGGCTGGACGGTAATACGAGGCAAAGTGTTACCCTAGTTCGGATAGGACCCTTGCAGTTGAAGAAAGAGCCTACTCCTGGTACTGTATATTAGTGATAGGGGTGTGTACAAAGTACACGTGAATACCAGGCATTGTGCATGTGTGTATACAATCGACGAACTAGCCCCCAAGCTTGTATAACATACTAGGGGCCTAAGGTTACAAATCATATATAGTCGGCTTATCACCAGTGGGGATAGAGTCCTCCGCGACTCTGGTAGCTTCGTGTTGTACGCCGAGTCCTCCACATGGGTCTTTGTATAACAGGTCTCGGTCCAACCTATATGTGGCGCACGATGGAACTGACCCATGAGTCTTCATGTTGACCCACCACAACTAGAAATGATGTGCCCACCACACCACACACGCAATCGGCCACTAAGAAAATAAGTGTATACAATAGTACAACGGTATCTAGCTCACGATACGTCCCATATTTTGTTGATGACACTAACGGACTTTGCATTTGATGCGTGCTCCGTATTTTGTTGACGACACTTGCGGTCATTGTATTTGAAGTGAAAGCACGATATGGTCACTGGACTTCAGAATAAGCTCATCACGGTCACCACATACATTTTGTCGTGCTAACCAACATGTGGTTGGATGGTTAGGAGGACAGTGGTTTCTCGAGCCCACCAAGGTTAAAGTCCCGGTGCTCGCATTTAACTTGTGTTAATTTTAGTATATTCCGGCGGTGTACGTTCAGTGGGAGGAGACATTCCACTCGACTATGAGGCATGTATGGTGACTTCGTCTGAATATCATATATGCTGGCCCACTCTCTCGAAGGTGCTCATAGGGGTAGGGTTCGCGTGTGTGCGCTTATAGCAGTGAGTGCTTGCGCGTATATATGAGCCCTTGCGTCTGTACCGTGTTAAACAAATACATGTCATGATTATACGGTCACTGGCTCACCCGTACAACTACGTATTTTGTTGATGACATAATCAATTGATCAGTCAAACGTTCCACGCGGCGCAACTAGTGTTGCACCATCGGGGCACATAACCGTGGGGCCCACCTGTCATCCCATATATGAAAAAAAGAAATGGTAGTCTGAGTCTGTACTGTGTTAATAAAATAGTAGTATATTTTAGGGTGATCATACGGTCACTGGCTCACCATACAGCTCCGTAATTTGTTGATAACACGATCAATTGACCAGTCAAACGGTCCACATTTAGCAGCACACATTACCATAGGGCCCAGCTGTCAGCGTGTATATGAAGGACAGAAATGGCAATAAATTAGTGGTCGGTGGGTATTTGAAGTCGCGAGACCTCTGGTTGGCAGTTGCCGGCGGTTGGGGGGCGTTGAT